>NC_136658.1:64002000-64471377 GCF_903797595.1 Erithacus rubecula
TCCCCAGCCTTTTCATCCTCCCAAGATTTTAATATTTGCTCAGCAGGTGCAGGTCCAAGCTCATTTATTTTACTTGATGGGGACAGCCAGTAAAAGGGGAAAATTACTTTTGTTCTTCTTCAACATTTCTGTTCATGTAAAATTTTAAAAAATTGTTTTCTGCATGATTTGGCTCAAAAACAAATATAGAACTACCATTATGTAGGTTTTATTACACAAAATAGAGCATCTGAATTTTGGCCAGATGTTATTCCAACTATTCCCATCTTTCCTGAAATAAGTATGTAGCAGGCTCTGAGAACAAAAGTCAAAGATTGTCTGGTATCCAGGGTGAATCAATTATTATGGAATGTTAAAATGGAAATCAAACTCCAAACAAACCTGCCTGCTCCCCCCCCCAAAAAAACCCCCAAAAAACCAAAAAACCATGAAACAAAACAAAAAGCAAAACAACACAAAAAACCAAGCAAATCAAAACAATATAAAACAAAAAACACAAAAAACCTCTAAAAAGCTTTCAAACTTTGACATTGATTATGTATTATTTCTATTAAAAATAGACATAAAATATCTTTGATTGAAAAGCTGTATCCAGAACAATAGCAAGAAAGCAATACAGTTGCTTTACACAGCCATCTGGTCTTCCCAGGGCTTCAGAAGTTAGACCCTGTTAACCCTGATCTAGGTTTATTTCTTTTTTTATTTAACTTTCTGTTGTTGGTGGAAAGTGCTTACACATGCAGTATCAAGCCATTTTGTACAAATCTGTACTAATACTCTTAAAACCACACAGCACTCAGAATCCAGGATTAAGGCTTTAAACCAGATGAAATATATATTGGGATTCCAAACAAGTTTTCTTTCTTTTTATAATGCAAATGTGTTAATGCTCTGACCTCAAAACTGAGAGACCAAAGCCTAGATGAGTCTGGTGTGGCACTGTTCATCCTGTACAGGCCCTCCAAAAAACAGGACTGCCCCTGTTTAAATAACAACAAAGTGAGATGTCAAGGACTTATATCACTTTAACATTATTTTGATACCTTTCTAATCAAAACTTGAGATAAGAGTATTGCAATATAGGACAACTTAATGTCTGATAAAATAATTTGTAATTTCACAAAGTCCAGTATTTTTTAAATGCCATTTCTTGAATTAAAAAAAAAATATTAATTTAATAAACAATACTGAAAAATGCTGAGACATTTTTTCTGACCTGCAAGAAATTAATAATAAATAATAAATAACAATAAAAAGTTCAACAGTAGCTTCTATTTCTGTGATTTTTAAGCATATATATTTTTTCTTTGTGAATGTATAAATTCTAGTTTTTTATTTAAATATTTATTTATTTATTTATTATTTCACTAACATAACAATCTAAATTAATAAAAATAAAAAATCACTATATACTCAAACCCAGCACTACAATGCTACATGCAGTTCTATGCTTAGCCAAATAAAATCCAGCATCTTGTAGATTAGACATTCTAGGTGCTTAGAAAGTGACCTTTAAATAAAGGGCAATATTGTTTTTGTTAATCTTTTTTTCCATGTTTTTTGTTGTTTTCAAAACCCTTGAAAAAAAGGAAAAAAGCATGCTATCTATCTCTCTAAGTGAAATAAATATCCCACATTTGTTTATGGACAGGAAAGCATAAAGGCAACACAGAAGTTGTGATAAGTGCCCTAATTTGATGCTCTTTGTTTCCTACTTGCAACAGAAGTAGGTGCAAGTGTTTTATATGCATTACAGTAGTATGCCATAGAACAAATATGCAGTCTCATTTTCCCTTTTGAAGATTTCTCAAATATTTGATCATCAAGTCATGTCAAACCCATAGAATTGGCATCTTTGGTCTCTGGTGCAGTGTCTCCTCACTGGGGTTGTTATATTCCACCAGAGGGCTGGTGACAAGAAGAGTTCTGTATGAGTCTAAGCTCCAGTCTGTCCTTCAGCATCTTTTGTGTGGCCTGCAGGAGATGAAAGAGTGACCTCTCACAGAGTTTGCAGATATCACCAAATTGTGAATGCTCAGGGGTAGTGCTGCTACAGAGGGGCACTAGGCAGAGGCTGCAGCAATGGACCAACCTTATGAAGATCAACAAGGACAATTGCAAACTCCTGCCCCTAGAAGGAAGAACTGATGGCACATCAGGGACTGACCAGCTGGGGAGTAGCTTTTGTGAGAAGGACTTGGGGACTTCAGTGGGCCATGTGCTCAGTGTGGGCTAGCAGTTTTCTTGGAAAATGGCCAGTAGTTCAAGAGAAGTAATTATTCCCCTTTTTGTATTACCTCTTAGACCATATGTAGAATACTAAGGCCAGCTTGTTGCTGCAGTCTCCCCTTCCCCCAGACAAGGATGAATTCAGCTTCTTCAGCAAGAAGGTAGAGCCAGGTTCTTCATTGTGGTGCAGTGTGGGAGGACAAAAGACAGTGGGCATAAATTGAGTAGAAGACATAAGTTGAATATGACATACTGGATCTATGGAGAAAAACTTTTACTATGAAGACAATAAAGGGGTGAAACAGTTTCCCAAAGAGACTGCAGTTTTTAACCTTGGATTTCTTCAAGATGCAGCTGGATAAAGACTTGAGTAACCTGGTCTGACCTCATAGCTAAAGTAGGTTTGATGTTGAGCTAGAAACTGACTGAAGTACCACCTAGCCCACACTATTCTGTGATTCTGTGATGCTACTATTTTCTATATCTATTTTTAAGTTCCTTACTAGTCAGACTAATTGCCTGCTTTTTCCAGTATCCTGCTTCTGACAGGAATCATGGTGGCTGCCTACACAGAAGTGGAAGAACTATGCAATTGTAGTAGTAGGGCAGTTCTTTACAGGAAAGAGTTCATGACCAGACTTTGTGCCAGGACTCTCTTTTTGTTAATACTCCTCCCACCTGATTGGGCCTCCCACCCTAAAACTTTTCTCTTTTGCAGTATCAAATGCTCAAAGAAGGCCTCAAGTTCAGGGCAGAATAGAGAATGAGGGCCCAGTTAATTATATTTGCCCTATGTATCCTCCACAAATCATTTACAGCAAAGAGGTACTTGTCTCAGTAGTACTGAGACACTCACTGATCTTTTATGTGCATTTATAAGAGATCACCTCCTTTTGTAGGAATCTATCAGATTTCATATTTGTGAAAATGTTAGGTTCTCATTATCACCAAAGCAGCCAAAACTTAATCAAGACAATGTCTGAAAATCATGTGCACATTCATTACTTAGGGGGGAAAGAAATTATTTTCTTAAGGCAAAAATGAGATTCAAAGTTTAATGTTGGCTAAGTAAAGTGCAAATCCCAAAACTATAGGTTAATAGTGATAAAATTGATAGCCAGGCTTTGCCCGTTAGCCAGATTCACATCTATGAAGACATAGCCAATTTTTCTTTCTTGCAATCTTGCCAGGAAAGGGAAAAAAAATACGCTACCAGAATTTAACATGCTATATGATTTTGTGAATAACCTTTCAAGCTGTCAGTCTTGGTGCCAAAACTACTGTGCTACAGCATTAAGCAACAGGAGCATGGACTCATTTCAAGCCCAGGTGCTGAGCAATTTTAAATGCATGAGCTCCTTGTTGTGAAACAATCACTCCCTCTGAGGCTGTGTCCTCATCACTCCGTGAACTGTGCTCATGGTGAATGTGCATTTACTTGTCTTGTAGCTGGTGTTCACATGCAAATTCCCAAGAAAACAGAAGTATATCCTCCTTTCTTTACTGGATGCTGGCCTTGTAAGAAATAGAGCATCATAAAAGCAGCTGAACTGGAGGGTTCAGCACTTAGGGAAAGATTAATAAAAGAAAGTTAGAGAGCAGATATCCTCTGATCCATGCACAGCTCATATACTTGCATCAGATAATGGCAGAAAAAAACCTCCACATTCAAAAAGAAACTAAGAACACTAGCAGCTATAGAAGGCTTAGGAACTTACAGTAATTTATAACCCATGAAAATATGGTTTTCAAATATCTAAATGTTTCAATTATTGTTGGATTTTTAATAGATCTTAGAAGTCAATTTCAGAATGAATTAAGGATGAGTAAGCAGTATACCAATTGTTTCTACAGCAAATCTCAGATTAATTTTCAATTCTTAAATCTACATTCATCTATCATGTAGTCCATCTCATGCAGATTCAGTTGTCTAAAAGTTACTTTTCTAAGTTAAATCTAGTTCTCTTTATACCACTGAGGCAAAATTGACAGCTCAAAATGAGATAAATCACCTTACAGGGATATTATTTCTTTCTTTTGACTATAAAGCGGGAACTAAAACAATAAGCTGAAAATTACACTGAAAAATTTACAGCAGAAAATTACTTAATCTGTGCTTTCTGATGTATGTATTTGGCAATTTGTTGACTTGGACAGTTTTTCCACTTAATTGCTTTGATGTTTCTTTAAACCATACGGTTAAAGAGTGAAGTACAGATTGGAGCAGAAGAAAAATATAAGTCTGCAGGAACAAGGAATACTTTCAGGTAATATTGTCAGCAAATAAGGATTTTTTTTCTAACTTTTAGATATACATATTAGATGAGATAAAAGCATTCACAGCATCTCACTTAAGTTGAAAATGTTGCACTTACTTACTTCAGAATTGAGATTTCATTATCTATTCAAAACATCTGTTTTCTATTGTTATGTGAAAATTACCACATAGTGGATTGTGAGAATGCTTTAACAAGCTCTGACAGCAGATCTGTGCCAGAGATGGATGCTCATCAGCGAGTTGTGCTTGCATTGGGCAGCACAGGATAGCTACAGTTAGTCCATCCTCAAGTTCAGTGTCATGCTGAGTGGGGACTCCTTCAAGAGATTTTTTGAAATCTATATCCTGCTGTACTGGCCCTGGCTGAGAAGAGCTCATTTTCCCACAGCAGCCCTCACAGTGCTGTGCTCTGCATTGGTAACCAGAAGGGTGTTGGTAACACACAAATATTTTGGCTCCTGCTGAGAAGCACTGGCTCAGCCTCAGTGGTGTCTCACCAACATTCCCTCAGCATTAGGCTGGGGGAAGACAAGATCCTGGGATGGGACACATCTAAGACAGCTGTATTAACCAAAGAGATATCCCATACCATAAGATGTCTACTCAGATATAGAAGCTAAAATGAAAGGGTGGAATTCTTTATTTACGGTGTCTGCCTTCTGGAGCAAATAAGTGCAAGCATACATGTAGTGCATCCCAGTTTCTCTGGAAGTAGCCAGACATTGCTTGCTGATGAGAAGAAGAGGGAAAAAAAATAATCTTTTTTTCTCTTTGTTTGTGTGTGCACAAACTTTCGTTTTTGCTTTAGTAAACTGCCTTATCTCAACCTACAGGTTGTTTTCTATCTTATTTTCTCTCCCCTGTCCAGCTGAGGAGGCAAGTGATAGAGCAGCTTGGTGGGCACCTGGTGTCCAGACAAGATCAATCAAACATGTCTATAAAGAAACAGAGCACAGAAAAAAAGCAGAATTAATTAGTATGTCATGTATGCAATCACAGAGTTCAAGAAACAGAAACCAAATGGATTTATATGAAGGAGATAATTTTTATATTGGACCAAGTGGTAGAAAAATAGCAAGCTTTTGGGCATGCTAGCACTCTGCTAGTACTATATTTTCCCAAATATTGGATTTTTATATATATATGCAATATATATACATTATACTTACCTTTGCTAAAATATATACAGAAGAAGAAAATAATAATGTTGCCAAAACTCAAGTCCTCCCATTACTCACAACAAATACTAACTCAGTACCTAAAGTCATACATTTTTTTAATAACAACACAGCTCTAGCTCAGTGAAAGAAAATTGTGTCATTAATGTCCAACAAACTATAAATCAAGCATTGGAAAAACACAGATGTGTTTTTCCCACTCAAACCCTACAAATAAACAAATAATAAAACACAAAACCAAGAACAAATAAACAAACAAAAAAAATATAAACCCCAAACAACAACTTTGAGTCCATTCTATTACTGTTAGCTAATTATCTGGGTGTTTTCTCTGGATAACTATTGGGAATAAATGGCAACATTTTGGCAGGGAGAGACTGCAGAGGTGGCTTTTGTGAGACCCACTGCAGGACAAAACTCAGCCCCTCTGCCAAAATTGTGGCACTGCTGGAAAAATGTGAGAAGAGAGGAAGAAATGTGAGAAAACAGCCCTGTAGACAGCAAGGTGAGAGAAAGGAGGAGGGGGAGAAAACATTTCCCATATGGAGGATCATGGAGGACCATGATGGAGCAGGTACAGAGCTGCAGCCTAGGATGGACTCACACCAGAGCAGTGAGACACTACCTAAATGGAGAGCCCAGTCTGGAGCAGAGGAAAGGTGTGAGGAGGGAGGAGCAGCATAGAGGAACCCTAACAGCCTGACCCCAGCCACCATTCCCCTTCCCACTGTGCTGTTCATGGAGTTTCAGGTGGAGGAGGCTTAGAGGAAAAAGAATTTAGGAGTGCAGTTTAGCTTTGAAATGAGAAAGAAGGAAGCATTGTTTAGATGTTTGCATTTGTTTTCTCACCACACAACTCTACTTTTAATTGGCAATGAATTAAATAAATTTTCCCCAAGCAGAGTCTGTTCTGCCCACAACAGTAATTGGTGAATGATTTCCCTTTTCTGTCCTGACCCATAAACTCTGTCATTCTTATTAACTCCTCCTGTCCTGTGAGGAAGAGGACCAAGTGAGTGGATGGGTGGTGTTTCTGGCCAAGCTTAACCCACCACAATAACTTAGAGAAGATGAAGGTAACATTTAAAAAGCTTCACCCAAATTTCCAGATACTGACATATATTACTAGTCTTACTACTGAGCAATAGACAAGACTCACTAAGACAGTTTAAAATATAACTTGTCCAAAAATTACCTGTACAGGAAATTTACAAATTTCCATTATAAAAGAATGAATTATTCATCTGGCAGCTAGACAAACAGAGCTAGTGAAAATAGGTTAGGTGAGGTACATTAGAACTCTCAGAGGATATTTTGCATAGAATTTACTTTCTTTATCCAACTACTTTTTCCATTTGTAGTGATAAACATCCGTAGTTCCTGACCCTAGGTGAAGCAAGATTTGGGTTTTTACATTATCTATAAGAAATTCTGAAATCTTTTTCTGAATATGAAAAAATCCTCTATGTGTTTCTCAGTAATTTTAGGAAAGGAACACATTTGACACTTTAACTAACACCTAGCATTGTACTAACTCAAATCCATTTTCTGGTTCTCAGGAAATCCTCAGTCAGCCTCTTTCTAAGGCTATTTCTATTGCTCTTCAGAAATCTCATCAAAGGACTTTTCTCTCTCTTTTGACTAGGAAAAGGTATTTAAGATGTTCAAGTCTCTAAATGCTTTAAAAAAACCTCGGTCACTGGTGTATTCTTGGAAATAGAGATATCAGCACCCAGAATAAAAGCAAATTTGTACTATACTGAGACTTCTATATGGAAGTCCAGAGGGGAATCACAAGTTCCATTAAGGATGTTCTCAGAATGCATTACTTTCAAGAGGCACTCTAAAGCTACAGTCACTGATACTATTCTGTTTGTTGTTTGGTACAACTAGTGATTTCTCTAAGCTACTGTTTATAATTTTAACAGGTTCTATAAACCCTTTTCTAAAGTTATGATCACTCTAAAAATATATTTTTTCAAGTTTTGATCATATTTTAAAATTTCTTCACTAAGAGAATAAAAAAAATTATATGTATTAACCATTAACATGTCAGTATCAGCAAGCTACACCAGAAAACTGTGAAAGAGGACTCATGTGTGAGTTGTGCTCATGTAACATATGGTTACAGAGAACAATTTTGTCTTCAATGCAGTACCTCAGTTCCTCAGAACTCTTATTTTACAGTCAGCAGTTTAGCTTTGAAGAAAAATACTGCTAAAAAAATTATTTTGTTTTTGTGTCAAAGGGTGGACTGGTCTAATGGGTGGCAAAATTAGATTAGATCAATTATAGGACCTATGTGATAGATCTATTACTAAAAGACACCTGTGAAAAGGATAATTATCATTTTTTTTTAAAGTGATTTCCAATCATTTTGTTCAGCACAGTGTACTGTGCTTCCATGGCACTGAAACAAACAAAATATTTATGACAAATATACTGAGAAACTGCACCTACCTATCTTTACTGCATACCCAGAAGAAATAATGATCAAACACAAATATTTGTGTCAGAAGACATAGAAGGAAAATTTGAAATGGATTTTGATGACAATGACTGTAGCTTGAAGCATCCTAAATACAAATGTAAACTATTAACCACAATAGAAAGGAAGACATAAAATGCAGGTTGTTACTGAGGAACTGCCAAAGGACTAAATAAAGAATTTCAGGCTTAATGCTCCTTCCATGCAGTATAGTGGAAGCTATAAAATACCAAACAACATAAGAAAAAGCATCTTTCACTACAAAAGCCAGGATCTTATATTCAAAATGGGAAAAGGGAGGAAGAATTACCCTGTCAATCCAGATTGAAAAAAAAAGTGTGTTCTTAGTGGTTTAAAATACTTCTCTATGTTTCATAATTAGAGATGTAGAAGATCTAAGATCAAAGCACAAGTTTTTCAGCTTTAACATATCAAGATGGAGATGCAAAATCATTTTCCCCATATCTAAATATGGGCTACTAGCCTTTTTCACCTTACAAGAGGTTTTGCAGCAGTTAAATCATTATGGGTTTAAATAATAACTATAATATCCAGATATTTCTATTTCTGTTCTCAAGTTACTGCATAAACATTGTTTTATACTCAAGTCAACCTTTCACTGAAAATGCCATTGCACTATTTTAATTATCTGTGTGTTTAATAGTAATGTTTTCATTGTCCTGAAGATGTTATTTGATAATGATACCACTTGCTGTGTTATTTGATTGACTAAATATTTACAGAGGCAATAAACTATTAAAAATATAAGAATTATTAACTATAACAATGCTTTAAAATTGGTGGAAATTACATATATATGCAGATGCTAAATGAAGCATTTGGGCTAGAATTTGATCCAGCATTATTGTGTATTGTTTCTAGGAAAGATCAAGGGCATTGCGGTATGTCTTTAGTACAAATAAACATGGTTCCTGCGTCATAAGATTTCAAACTTAGTACCTTGATAGACCCAAAACCCACAGACAATTGCAACTTTATTGATCAGTACTTCTAGCACAGATGAGTATCTTAAGTCTTATAAATTTGGTCAGACTTAGTTACATGAAAGCGCCCCAGATTTCACTTATGTCAATCTTTTCATACACTACAAATGGATAACATATTATCTTTACAGTGTCTGTTGATGATTTCCTAGAAATTAAGTTGCAATGGTTTGGTGCTACTGCACCTAATAGTATTAAATATTGGTGGCCTCTTTATAAGAACTTGGATTTGAAAGATTCACACTTAAATTAATCCCATCTTTGCTTTTAGAGACAGTTAAAGAAAATATCAACACCAATAGTTCAGTTGAGTCAAGTAAAACCTAAGTGGGAGGAAGAGGAAATATGGAAAGGGCATCTGCATTTTTCTGTAACTATAATGTACCTATAAGTGCATTTTTTTTTTTTAAGCATGTAAAAAAATTATGAATTCTTAGCACTTTGGAAGCAGTAGAAAAAGTGTTTTTACATGAAGGTACTAATGTATGTCTAACCATGCAAGTAACTTAATGGGACATGTTCTAAGTTCTTTAGAACCTATTGCTCTAAAATGATATTTAGATTTGTGTAAGAGGGTAATTTAATGCAAACATAAATAAACAGGACCATCAGGCAGTTCTTTCTCAGAAGTTAAGATTCCCAGATAATATTTTTTCAGAGATTTTTAGACAATAAAAGACAGTGATGCAATGTGAACTTCCCCTGAATATTGGTCCTCCATCTTCCTCTGGAAGCAAGAAAAGAAATTAAAATCAGGGTCCTAATTTAATAACAGGAACATATATTGCAGCCCATTGACACATTTCTTCCTTAGAGCTTGATGAGATGATCAAACTGGTTCATCTCTCCCTTGGTCAGTTACTGTTTCAGAGTCCACTTTGAGCATAAGGAAATATCAAACTTGACACCAGATGAGATTCTGTTCCTTCATATCACATTTCCCTGTGTGATAAGTCCTGACAAAGAAATGGGAACTAATATCCAAGGTGGTTGTTTCCCAGACATCTATTGCTTACCTCCATAGGGATCTCAGAGAGCTCTGTTTCATAACCAATGATTCTGGTGCAGGATATTTCAATCTAATTTTTCAGGTTTAGAGACATGAACAGAAATCGAAATTTTTTTTTTTTTTTTAAGTTTAACGTGTCCAAGTGTAAGCTTAATTCCATGCTGAAACAAAATTAAGACTTTTAGACCATCTAACAAAGGGACCTATTGTCTGAGGTACAGAGCAATATATCCAAGACAGACTTGCCACCAGCTCTGTGTTCAGATGTTGTCAAGAGAAACAAAGGGGAGAAGTTAAACCAGATAAGTATTTATGTCTTCTGTGTGTCTTTCACAGCCCATTCAAACAGTCAAAGATCAGAGTTATAAAATTCATCTTTTCCATATTCTTTCTGGCATGTTACCCTAGCTCAGAACCTAAAATATAGATTCATAAAAATTGTATATTTTACTTGATTTTGAAAGAAAGACCAGAAAGTACCCCTCCAAATAATTTTCATCTCTAAATAATGATTGCTCATGGCTCAACTTCTCATTTAATTTTTTTTTTTTTTTTTTTTTTTTTTTTGCACACGAAAAGCTATCTTAAAGAAATCTTAGTTAGGCTAATGAATATTGCTGGACTAAAGAACCAAAAATGCTGTCAAGTAAATAACAACTGTCTCTCCCAATAAGTATCCATGTGCAACTTTGAGGCAAATAATAGAAGATTGGCCACTGCATGTGTTTTCAGCCTTCTTGAGCTTTTTCAGAGTCTATGTTTAGGTTTTCATTCGAGCTAGATTCCAGAGCTTATAGGAATCAGAGCATGATCTGAGTGAAAGCAAACTAAATGTGATTTACTGACAAAACACTTGCTGAGGTAAGAAACCTCTTGTTGGAGGGTGTGCTGGCACATGTGTCATTGAGTAGTGTGTGTGTTCAGCTTTAGATCATTTGCTGCAGAGGTCTTACTGCTACTCCTGACAGCCTTGAATTTTCAGATAGAAGATAAGGTTCATAATAAGGTTCTCATTTGAAGAGACTGAGATACAGTAGCTGCTCATTCTCAGCCTGCATGAAGAGGCTTAAAAATCCCGATATGAACAGCTGCCAGTTTCCTCAGCACAAAGAATAAACAACAAGCAAATAGTGGTGATGTGCAAACTTCTTCATTGTCTCCACCTCACCTACTATGTGCAAATCAGTTTACTTCTGACTCAAGTAAGTTAGAGGTATAATAGACCTATGCAAAAGGATTAAAAAGAGACTGAAGTAATTTTCAGGCAGAACAGAACAAAAAATAGGAAGTTCTCTGGTTCATTTGTGCTACTGTTAGTACTTTAATCGGTCAACATATCCACAAAAAGCTTTTAACTAATTTGGAAGACGTAGCAGGTAAACATATCAGTACAGAGCTCAGCCTCAGCAAGAGAATCCTACTTCTCATTTATAGGAATTTCCCAATGATGCCATTGCATTTCACTTTCCAGAGCTTAGCTGATAAACTCTGAACAGCCTGTTTTACCTCAGTGTGCTGTATACAGGATTTATGTGGTTAGTCTTTTGCTGAGTCTTTTTGTTTGTTTCTTTGATTGAATTTACTTAAGAGTTCTTTGCTTATGAGGAAAGATTACTATGGATAAATAGAGGGAATTTTTTATTTAGTAATTATTATTGATATTCAGAATGTTAATCTCAACAGTGACTAATGTTTTATACACCTCTAACAAAAACACTGCTTATGCTATCAGCTGAGATTTCCAATGAAATTTTATCTTGCATATGCAGAGATTTATATATAAATTATAGTAAAGTGTGTTATTAAAATATAATCACATTGTTGCAAGCAATATGCTATGTATAAACTGTAATTATAAGCCATGATTTATAGCATGCAACTATCCTGTTTATTTTATATTGAATATTTTTTAAATATTGTTACTTCCATTTATAATAATTTGACTGCAAAAGGTGTTTCCCCAACTGTATTTCTATTAGAATAGAATATTTAGTTTGACTTGCCAAAACTTTCTTCTAGACTCTGAATTAGTCAGGTTCTGCTGTGCATTTATATGCTGGCTGGTGGATCTAAGATAATAACAATAATTGTCATTTTGTGTGCAGATAATCTTGCACAGAAGCTGGAATATTGACTTAAGTACACAACTATCACTACTCCCTGCTGGTCTGGTTATTGAGCCACAGGTCTTGTTTAGAATGCTGTCATTATGGAAAGAACTGAAAAAAATATATAGTCAAAAGTCTTGTTTACATGATAGATTTTTTTCTATGGGCATTGTTGCACCAATATATTTGGCATATTTACTTGCTTTACACACCCATACAGCTTTGGCTTGGTTTCTGACTGGACTGAACACTGAAACAGTGGAAATTCATGTTTCCCTAAAGACTTCACTAAGAGACTGAAGTTTTATTCAGGGATCTTCACATCCTTTTTTAATTGTGAGTCCTAGTCCATGCTAGGTTGCACCAATGCACAACAAGAAAATCAACTCTAATGACAATCTGGTGATGCTGTGTCTGGTTTTCCCTCTTGGCAGACAGGGCTGACTCATATTGAGTGTACTGTTGACCAGCACCTTCAGACCCTTTTCTGTAGGCTCCTTTCAAGCCACTCCTCTCCTTTGGAATTGTACCCAGCATTACTACATCCTGGGTGCAGAATCTGGCACTTCATCTTGTTAAATTTAATCCCATTATTTTTAGGCCACTACTCCAATCTATCTAGAACCCTCTGCAAGATGTTGCTCTCTGGGAGGATCAAGAGCTGCTCCCATTTGGTATCATCAGCAAACCGTCCAGTGGTGCACCCAACTTCTGCACCCAGACTGTTGGTAAATACATTGAACAGGACAGGACCTAGAATCTAACTCAGGGAAACACCACTGATGATCTATATAGAGATCTACATAGAGTCTACATGGAGATGTAGCCCCAGTTTCTACAACCCTTTGAGCTCTGCCCTTCAGCCAGCTCTTCATCCAGAATATCATGTGCCTGCTCATCCCACAGCTGGACCACTTGTGTGGAAGAATGTTGCTAGGGACTTTTAAAAGCCTTACAAAAATCCACTTAAACTACATCTGCTGCCTTACCTTCAACCACTTGATCAGGGACCTTAACATAGAAGGAAAAGAAGTTCATGAAAACTGTATCCTGTGGGAGGGACCCCAAGCTGGAGCAGGGAAGAGCATAAGGAGAAAGGAGCAGCAGAAATAAAGACATGGACTGACCACAAATCCCATTCCTTATTCTGCATTGCTCAGAGTGAGAAGGTAGAAGAGTCATGACTGAAGATGATCCTGGGAAAGAAGAGACATATGGTGGGGGGGGAAATGTTTTTAGACTCATTATTGCTTCTTATTATCTTCCTTTGATTAATTAGAAGCAAATTAAATTAATTTCCCCAAGTTGCCCCTGTTTTTTGCTGTGACAGTAAATACTGATCTTCCTGGTTTTTTCTAAATCCATGAGCTCTTCATCATATTTTCTTCCTCTGTCATATTGATGGAGAAAGAGTGATAGAATGATGTGATGACATCTGGATACTAGCCAAGATCAAACCACTACAACATTCAAAAAGAAAAAAAAAGAGAGAAAAAAAAGAGTTTTCTGATTATCTAGAATGTACTATAGTACATATCTAGGGTGTAGTTAAATTTTCCTCACAGACCTCAAGAAAAGCTAATATTTCAATCATAGCTGCATGGTTTCTTGAACTTCTTGTTGAGTGTCTTAGTACTCATGGAAGAAAGTGGTAGTTATTCAGTACTACATCCTATTTAGTATGAAATGTCCTTTCTGTTTTCCTAATCTAATCCTTTTTCATCTAGACAGCTGAAATTGTAAAACTACTATGTCTTTTCTCCATAAGTACTGAAATATATTTCCTGTGGCAGTTATTTGCTAGGACTCTACACTAAATTCTTTAGTTAGTCATTCCTCACACTGATTTTAGGTCCCAAATTTATGGATGTTCCTCCAAATTGTTTTGTTTTTTGTTTTTTGTTTTTTTGTTTTTTGTTTTTTTCTTGAGGTACTACTCTATTCATTTCATAGGGAGAATATTTAGACAAGAGTTTGAAATTACAGGCATAGCTTTCAGATAGGAAGATAAGGCAGTGATAACTTTTCTTACAAAATATAGGGATGGTATCAAGATCAAGATAAAGAAGCATGAGATCATTGAGTGACAGTAAAGTTTTTCCTTTGTGTTTTTGCACTTTGACATTAGGAAAAATGAAAGACAACACAAAACTCCTCAACTTTCTTGAAGGTTCTTGAAGCCTGTGAAAGTTAAGTTAGTTCAATCTTTAAGGGAAAATTTGAATATCACATCTGTCCCTTGTGTATGCTAATGATTTTGACACTTATAAATAAAATGAGCAGTGCAGTGCAGAATAATTGCTTATTTCCAAAAACTTCATAAAGATTTTTATTATGTATAGTTACCCTGTGAGCTTGGATGAGTGCTTTAAAGTCTCCCTCAGCAGGCATTGATACAGTAGACCATAGCAGCACTAAAAAAAAACCATTATAGTCTATTATGTCAATGAACTGTGCATGAAGAATTTCTGTGGTAGTATTTATTGGTGCAATACACCGTGACAACTGTAGAATGTACTATAATGCATTTGATGGAGGAATCATAACAGTTATATTAAGATCTCATGGAAATTAAATAGCACTGTCCCATGCACTTTAACCAAAATCATAATAGCTCTAAAGTGTCTTCTGTGATCGCCATAGAGGAAATTGAGAATAATTGATACCGTGGCAGTCCTGATCTTTGAGTAAGAAGTTTTTCATTGTACTTTTTTTTTTTCAGTAAATTCTAAAAAAATACATTTAAATTTAAAAGGTTTTTATTTAAAGCTCCATAAGCCAGATTGCTTTCTCTCTCCATATTTAACTAATTACATTGCACCTAGAAGCATTATAGGAGTCTAAAAAGACTTTGTGATCTTATTGACCATGTGTGCCATAATCCTCCCTAAATACAAAAGCTGTGTAAAAATAATCCAACAAAACCCAGGAACTACAGAGATAAGGCTCCTTATTCCACCCCTAATACATTCTACATGTCTGGGGGTTGCATTTGATTTTCTTTGGTTCTGGGCAGACTGGCTAGTAAAATACTGAGCTGATTCTGGACAAGACATTGTTAACCCTTTCCTTCTTACCCTCTTCGTGAGAAGGTGGAGGATTGTGCAGTTTTCATGAAGGAGTTGCTAATTAGCAAAGTGTATACTAAACATAACTTTCCAATAAAATTTCCTTCGATATAATATTTTTACAAGAACTAGGGCTCAGTGCTCTTTGTTTCCACAAATGCCTTCTTAAAAAAGGAATTAGGTTTCCCAAATCACTGTGAGTTCTGAAGATTTGTGATATCTGTACTACTGCAGGAAAAAGTGAAGAAGTACAAAAAGGTTATGTGGTTCTTCCTCATAGCCAGAGGAAGAGCCATTAGAGATGTTATTCTTTGTAACAGCTCTTAGACAAGACTGCTGTAAAGGACAAATTTTGCAGTGAGATTGAAACCTCAGGCTGTTACATGAAGCTCCTCAAGTACACAGAAACAGCTCATAAAAAAACCCTGAACATATTGGAAGAAACACCAGTGATTTTGTCAAAGTGAACATTTCCTTTCAGAGAATGGGGAAAATCCCCAATAAATGCTAATTGATATTTGTATTCTACTCATATAATCCTTTATGTGAAACATTGAGGTAAAATTATTCTTCATTCTTTCTTTGCTTTTGATTTTTCAAAATTATTTTTTATTTTGTGCAGGTTTGTACTGTTTGGAGAGTTTGGGTTTTTTTGCATAGACAGCTTGTCTTTTTTTCTTTGTTTTTCCTTCTCAATGAAAAGAACATTTCACAGTGTAATCTAGCTTTTCTTCTGCTCTAAATTCATTTACATATCTGAAAAATGAAAAATAATTTCATGGCTTGGTTGGTTAAAATTTGTGAGTTGTCTGTGCATGACTAACCAAAGTCTGAGACACTGGATAATCAGGGTGAAAATACACTTTAAAAAATAACAATTCACTAACTTTTTAAAATTATTAATTATACATTAGAAAATGGGAAAAGGCTATGAAGCAGCTAAGCATATACAATGTATTTTGCAAAATTCACTTCTGCATTCATGTTACTCAAGTTAATCTGGGAATAAATTTATTCCCCAAATTGAAACAACTTCCTTTGATACAGCAAAAGGTTTCTGTATGGAAACCACTGCTGAAAACCTCTGTTTGTTAACTACAAGACAGTGCCTTGGGAATACAGTGATGTTTTTTCAATCAGAAGTTGAGAGCTCCCTATAGCCAGGCTTGTAGAAGAACTTCAGCTTCTTTTTAACAGTGGAGTGTAGAAAGGATGCAGTGAAGGAACAGAAGCATTTTTGTAGACGGTCCCTTAAAAATACATGCTCTTTCAGAAGTTGTCAAAAAACAATTGAAGCTACCCTAGTAATTTGATAAAAGAAATAATATGTTTTGCTACTAACAACTGATTTGATAACAAAAATTCTGTACCAAAATTAATCCAATCTTATTAAATAGTTCTTTCTGAGCAAAATCAATCTATATATAATTCATGGTTTTATTCAAAATATCATCTAGCATTTGAAGGGGTTAAATGCAATCAAAAAACTAAAATAAAAAGAAAGTTGTTCTTTCAGAGATGGCATCTCCTCTGTATTCTTAAATGTAAACCCTATATGGATTTTTAAAAAAATGACAATAATCCTATGCAGCACTTTTTGTAGAACATTAACTGAGATCAGAATATTATCCTAAAGATTGAAAAGGAAAGTAGAAATTACAGTTTAATCATCCCAGTTACAGAGCTTCTACTTGCTTATTTCCACATCCTGCACTTATTGCCTAGCACACCACTGTTCCCTACACCACCATAATAAAAATAAATATAAAACATATGCAACTGGCAAATGGACTTGGTTTTGAAATACTTACAGCTTTCATGTTGTTCACCAAAGATGTAGAGGAGAAAACAGTTCTCTGCTCTTTGTGACTCCCTAAAGAGTCTTTGTAGAAAATTTAATGCAAATGTTATTCTATTTTTATGTCACATACTGTGCTCATAATAACTGAACAAATTATTGATTTTCAGTAGGGAGATTATTTAAAACACTTATTCTATGCTTTCTGGATCAGTACTAACCATAAGCATGAAGAGCACTCATTTAAAATGTGTAACTTATTATGTCACTGGAGAAACTGCTGAGTTTACACTAACATGCTACTGACATTTGATATCACTGCCCTGGTCCTTATATTTAAAACAATTGAAATATTTATAAGATTTCCACCTATAATTTTGCAATAGTGTAATTTAAAGTTGCTACATATATATGATGTTATTAAGTGTTTCACCCGTGGGACTCACAGCTGCAAAAATTAAATCATATTACTATCAGAAATGCCAATAACTCATTCTAGGGACAAGGAAGATTCAAGAATTCCCAGGTTATCAGTTTGCATGGAAGAGCAGAAAGAGGGGGATATTTCTCAAGATATAGAGGCTCTGACATCCCAAAACACAGAGGATGATGAAACATAAATGCCAACCCCTCCTGCATTCCATTTGCCTTGATACCCTCTTTTCCAGCCACCTTCAAACTGATACCTTCCCTTGATTTAGGCCCATGCAGTCAGCTACACCTGACCTGCACTTGAGCCTCTAAATCCTCCTGATGAAAAAAATTCTCATGGCCTGGTCACCCTCTGCAAACACATTAACAATGCTTGCTGCTGACTCACACTATGCATTAGTTAAATACATGCTATGCAAGGTGAGCAGTTTGCACAACTATTGCAAAGCTCAGGACACTGTCAGAATAATGGTTTTGCTGGTCTATAGTAGCCACACCTCAAAAAATGTGAGACAGAATACTTTTGGACTGAAAGATCAGAAACATTTCTTTGAAATTTTACAGTTGAAGTGTTATGGTGCATTAGTGGCACAATCAGGAGACACACCTGTTGTATGAGTGAGGATTGATCACTTGTACTTGTCTTTTCTGCAATTCAATATAAGGACACATCAATGTACATCTAAATGTTACAGAGAATTTTCTATTGCAAGGAAGTCTGTCTCTAATTCTGTCTAATAAAAAAAGGCTAGCAGGGGAAATCCTCTGTTAATTCAGTCTTTAACAGGTGGGGCCTGTTTAATTTTTATTGACAAACCTCTACCAAACAAGAATTAATGTCTATAAAAGTGTTTTGAAACCATATCATATGTCTCAAATTAGATTGTAGATGTTGAAATATAGCATAATACAATTAATTCCCCACTCTCCAGAATTTTTCCCTCATGTTTCTATGCAAGGACAGACTCAACACCAGTGAAGGTCATGAGTCACCTATTTCATGTAGTAGTATCTGTCAGGAGAGAAATTTTTCAGATAATTCAGTCTATGTGCATGAAATGCAATCTGTGTAATTTCTAACCATTGAAGTTGAAATCTTGTTGAGAGGTAATTTTTTTTAATGTAGATATTGATATTGCTTCCCATTAATTCTGTTAAGTGATGTGGTAAAAGAGACTCTCCAAAGATTGCTTTGAACCTTTATGTGATCAACACAAAAATATTAGTAGAATATTTCAACTTTTTACCTTATGACTCTATTATTCATTTGCACATAACTACAAAAGTGGAGGCCATATCCAAGCTCATCTATTGGAATGTGCCACTGTGTGATATATTTGGTCCCTTTATTTCTCTCATAAAAGTAAACTGTCCATCCTCTGACTTCTAGTTGGCTAAAAGGTGCAGCTACTTTTTTTTTTTTTTTTTTTTTTTGCATTAAATGACACCACGTCTGAATACATTTATAAAAATTTGTCTTTGAAGGATAGCAAAAGCCAGACCCTAATGGTTTTGTTAGCTGTCTCTCATGGTTTTAACTTTCTCTCTTTCAATATGATATAATCCCTATTAAAAGGAAGTTATGACTTATTAAAATATACGTATAAATAAATGGGAGGATACAAGTGTTTGGTAGAGAGGGAGTAGCAGTTTTATTCTGTTTTATTCCCACTGAAAACTTGCTATTTGTTCCTGAGATAAGGGATATCTATTATTATTATTAATAACATGGAAGGAATAAGAGAGGTTGCCATCTAGATTTTTAAGCAGACTTTTTGTCAGCCTGCAAACAAAAACCAACACCAAAATAAAACACAACTCCTGTACTCCACTACAACAGTCAGTAGTTCACAATCTGTAGTGAAGAAGACATAATGAAATTTTCCTGAATGTGTTAAAATCTCTCCTAATGAATGAATTATCATTTGTATTTCATGTTTTAAGAAATATTTTTGTTCTTTGTTGAGTGCTCAATGTCATCTTTCCTTTTGTTAGAAAGTAAATTAAATAACTCAAAGAAGCTTTGTGCAGAAATGTTTGCTCCTTTGTTCAGCCCTAGAATGTTGGGAATACAGATAGCCTCCTTTCCTTGCAACAGCAAGTGTAATAGCTTTGACAAGAACATGAGAAGGATAGTTGTGAGCAAAGACAAAATGCAAATAATATGGCTTAGGGCCCGATTAGGGAACAACTAGCACAAGTGTGAGCTATTATTACCATGTCAAGCTTTGCTGAAGTAATTTCGAGCTCCAAAATATTTATTTTGGAATTGATTTGAAAAAAAGTCTGAAAAATAAAATAAAATTGGGCTGCTTGGCACTGTTTTGCTGATAATATGATACACAAAACAGCTCTTTCCTGAATTCAGAAGAGATAGATTTGAGCTGCTTTTCAGGAGAAATTACAAAATTAGTGCTTTCCCAGATTGGGCAAGACACTAATATTTTATAATGTACAAATAGCAAAATCTTTATTAAATAATTTTGACATTTCTTTGTTCTCCTTTGAAATGACACAAAAACAGCTAAGCATAAAAATCTGTAAGAGTCTGACAAATAAGATGCCAGATCCATAAATTGTAGGACTTCAAGGGATTTAGTTCAGACTATTAGCAATTTGTGTACTTCTTTTCAGCTATTGCCTAAAACTAACAAAATATGTTTATTTTTCCTCTTGTATCCTCCTGAGGTAGAGGTGCTGCATGATGTTGGCCTGGAGTATATCACAATGAATAAGTACAGTGGTCAACACTTTTTTTACCTAAGCCTAGCTCTCATAGTTCAGCTGCCAATCCCTCAAGACAGACTCAGGACTTCACGGACCTGAAAATTTTGCTTAGGCAGCAATTTCAATGAGAAGGAAATGAAAAAGAAAAACCCAGGAAGCAAGCAGTGTTTTGTTTAAAATAGTAGCACCTTGCTGATTACACTGCCAGTACAAAACAAATAATCATTTTGAGAAGTGTGATTCAACTTTATTTCCCTAAACATCTCCAAAAGATTCAGCAGGGAGAATATCTTAGTTACCTTCTTCCTCTTTATCCATTGCGACAGAATGCTTTATGGGTTTCTAAGCCGTTCCTACTGTCCCCCAGACTTTGTCAGCATTGCTGAGACAGAAGAGGTGGAAGGTACACAGAAGAGTGTTGACAGCTCTGCTTGGCTGTGTTATTTTCCCCCACGTGTAGTACCTGTGATGTCGCATTGATATAACTCTCTTTTCGTGGCACTCCTCCATTTCCTGAGTTATACTGACTGCCCTTCAAAATCACAGCCTGGAGGTCAATCTGGGGTGTCTACTGGGCCTGTTTTAGAGAAAATTACTAAAAAGATGCCTCATGAAAGCATTCTGTATGGGAACACCCTGCCAAAACCGGGCCATCCTACTGAAGAAACAAGCTTTGTCAAGTCAGACGACGTTTCAAGAATGTTGAATTACAATATTGCCCTCCTTGGTGGCAAATCCTGCCTATCACAGTCAGCCCTTGGTGAGGTGTTCCACATTCTGTGATCCAACAGCTCAGAACTAATACTGCTTTATTTTAAACTGTAATCTAAATTATAACTGCTTCAGGGATCACTTCAGACTATGATTACAGGTTGCACTACCAAAAATCAGTGATACAGGTGTTAAATTATCATGATAATGGTCTCCTGGTGCAGAGAAACAAGCCAGAATAGATTTCAGCTCCATTTTCATAACACTTTGGAAGATTGTTTTGCATGGAAGTGAGTGAATTCTTCCTGTTTTCAGAAGCATAAACAGCTGGTGACCTCCTCTCTCTCTGCATTATCATACAGC
Organism: Erithacus rubecula; assembly: GCF_903797595.1. Taxonomy (NCBI): domain Eukaryota; kingdom Metazoa; phylum Chordata; class Aves; order Passeriformes; family Muscicapidae; genus Erithacus; species Erithacus rubecula. The sequence goes on from NC_136658.1 coordinate 64,023,394, forward strand.
ATTTTAACTTTAGTGGAGATTGCAAATAATGATCATAATAATTATATTTATTACAGCACTGCAGAGCTGATTTGGAACTCATCAGGTAATAAGAATTACTTTTTAAAATAAAGACTTAGGACAAGCCAACATAAAAAAAATTGCTGTGAAAGACATCTAACTAGTGTTTAGATAGATGCATTGTTTATCTACTGAACTAGTCACATCTAGGTCTTTTATATGTATCGAGAGGAAAAAAAGAATAATTTAATAAGCACTATGTCCCTGACTTATTTTTTCTAATTACTTTACTATAAAATGAATTTGATCCAAGACTTACTATTTCCTTCTAGTAACTTTAAGTGGAATCGAAGGTGCCTGCTCTGGATCCAGACATACTCATAAGATGAATCTCCTCCATACTGTCAACCTAGCAGCACTTCTAAATGGTAGGCTTGACTGCAGGGCAAATCCAGTCCAGCTGAGGAGAAAGGGGCACTGTTGTGGAACAGCTAAATCCCCACAAAATCCGAAGTATTTACTCTGTACTGGACAGCTTTAGTGAGAAGGGTAGGAGACAGATAAAGGCCCTTAGTCTGATAAATCCACGTTCAGTGTTAGTTGGCTCTACAATGTTTCAACTGAACTATTTTCAACACCTGAATAAGCACCATTGCCTGTGCAGAGCACAGCCACCACCATTTTATGTGTTCTAGCACATCTCTATCCATATGGATAAGTTAAATGTCTCTATGTTTGTTTCCCAGAACTGAGATGACTGATGTGGGACAGCCTTAGTTTTTGTGCTACTATCCATATAATAAAAGTCTTGCTTTCTAAACATGCAAACAACCTGCAATCCTTGCTTGCTCAATTTCCCCAGCCTGGTGAAATAAAAAGAGAATACTGTCAAGGAGCCAAAATTATTCCTGAGAGTTTCCATCAATTTGGTAACAGAGAGAGACAGGGTCTTGGAGTCACTTGCAGGTCTTACTCTCCATGCCCAGATTCCCTTAAGGATTCCACCTACCCTGACCATGACTTCTGTTTCAGCCCCAGTTGAAGTGACAGAAACTTCTTACAGTTGCTGCTGGACCTGCTGCTGAGCAAGAACCTGAAAAGACTTTTTTCTCACCAAAATTTCCCATGAGAATAAGTCCCTACATTGAATTCAGACTAATTAATGTACATAGTTGCAGCTACTACTTGTGAAACAACAGTGGAATGTAATCCTGTTTCTTATTTTCTTTCAAGAATTCTTTCAAGAATTTTTAAATATGTTAACAGCACAAAGAGGTTTAGAGATAACTCTGTTATTTGATGAGGTCAATTGCCTCACAAGTAAGTCTTTGTCTTTAACACCCTATTTTGGAAGACTGACTAGGGGGATGATACACTCTCAGATGAATCTGAATTTGTTTGAGACTTGCTGCTCTATCTGGATGCACATGGGACCTCATGGAACTCATTCTATGGTACTGAAAGATCTTGGTTATGTTATTGCAGGACCTCTCTCTGTTATTTTTCAATGGTCTTCAGAGTCTGCAAGTCCCCATGGAATGGAGGTTGGCAAATATTGTGACAATCTTGAAGAAGGGTAAGAAGGAAGGCCTGTCTGTCTCCCTTCAGTGGTAAAATTATGCAGTTACTGACATTTACTGAGAAACACTTGAAAAACAGCACAATCTTTGGATATAGCAAGGTTCATGGGGAGAAAGTCCTGCTTAACACACTTAATTTCCTTTTGTGACAAAATGACCTATCTAGTTGATCTAAGGAAGACAGTTGAAGTGTAGTTTTATTTTAGCAAAGCTTTTGATGCTGTCTCTCATAGAATTTTTCTGTACAAGATGTCTATTCAGCTTAAAGAAGAGAAGGTATGACCTCATCACAGTCAGAAATTTCCTCAAGGTGGGCTGTAGAGCAGGAGCTGCTGATCTCTCTCTGATGACCAACGATGGGACTTGAGGAAATGGGAAGAAGCTGCACCAGTGGAAATTCAGACTGGACATTAGGAAAAGGTTTTTCACTGAGCGGGTGGTCAGTCACTGGAACACGTTCTCTAGGGAAGTAGCCATGATCCCAAGCTTTGCAAAATTCATGGAGTGCCTGGATAAAGCTCTTAGACATGTGATTTTGCTTTAAGTAAAACCCTGCTCCCTGTGAGGAGCAGGAAGCTGAAATCTTTGTTCCTAATGGATGCCTTCCAGTATGAGCTATTTTGAGCCTATGCCTTAGAAATCAATATGGAAACTACATTGGTGTTCCAAGACTTAGATTTCTAAAAGCCTGAAATGTAAAAATGGGTTTCATGCTAATCATGAATTATTTCACAGAATCACAGAATCACTGGGTTGGATGAGACCTCTAAGATCATCGAGTTCACCCCATGCTCTAACACCTCAACTATACCATGGCACCGAGTGCCACATGCAGTCTTTCTTTAAACACATTCAGGGATGGTGACTCCACCACCTGACCAGGCAGACCATTCCAGTACTTTATTATTCTTTCTGTGAAAAATCTTTTCTAAGCCATTTACTCCTATTTTTCTTTTGCCAGTATGAATGTCTAACAATGTTATACTGTTTTGTAATACTAATACATTTGCATACTTGCTATGAAGGTGTTCCACTCACTTATATTTGGTACTGAAACTTTAAGTCCCTGTATTTCCCATTAACAAGGTGATGTAATAATACCAATTTAATTCTGAAGAAGACACACAAAATTCAGTGTGTTGCTGTCTGTGGAAGTGTTTATCCAATTTAAGCTTATTCTCACTGAGGTCATTTCAGTCTATTGAATAGCTCATAATGCAGAAAGCAAGAGACTTAACAAGGGAAAGAAAGAAGATTAAACAGAAAGAGAAGGATTACTTAAAGATGTTCTTTGGTGAGAAGGAAGCTTTGAGCCTTGTAAATTGTGAGGTTTGACTTACAACTCAGCACACTGCACTCATGTATCACATTTTCAAATATTGGTACCACTGACTTAGTGGCCATCAATATGTTCTGACTCATAGAACACTCAGTAGTGGAATTTATAATTCAGTTATTTTCAAAATAATAACTAAAGAAATTTAATCTTTAATTAAAGAACTTCAAAGCACATCTTTTCTTCTAATAGGCAGCACCTGCAACACATGAAAATGATTTGTTGAGATTACTAGATTTTTCTAATGTTACAGAGACAATTGACTGCACTCATACGCACATTTAATGTGCCTTTCAGTTAGCAAACACATAGAATTTGCAAGGTGATTCATTAATGAAAAAAGAGAGAAAACGTTCAGTAGTACATTATAAACATGGTTAATGATTTTAGAAGAGATCTACACCAGTGCTGGACAAGATAATAAAGATTGCAGATTTAATAGCTTTGGCCCTCAGAATATTTAACATAAAACCATTTTGGTAAAAATTACCTCAATTACATATCTAGATGATACTTTATCTTGAGCTGAATACCATAATTTTTTCAATTTCTATGAGTATATAAGCATGTCACAGAAGGCTAAATCTTTTCATCCATTTTCTCACATCTGCACAAATAAAATACAGTATTCACTATTTTTATTCTGTTATAAGGAAAAAAGTTGGGTTTAGTCCAGATTTCTAGATCTAAATCTGTCCAGTGACAACATAAATTACAGCACTTGGAAACAACTATTGCAGTAGATTTCCTCAGAATGCATTCAATGTAAGGGCCTGGTTACTATTAAGGATAATTCACATTTGTAAGATTTTGAAAGCAGAGGAACTCCCATGACAGAGAAGACAAATGGAAACAATAGTGTTTTGTGAATTACATAGCATTTCCCATCCCATGAACCTAAGGGCCATTAAAATTCACATTAAATCTTAAACAAAGTTTCTATGAAGTAAATAGTTTTATTATTCCTACTTTTCAAGTGAGGAAACTGAGGCCCAGAAAGAAAAATTAATTTTCTGAATGACATATGCTAATTATTTCAGCAAATTCATACAGACCTATAGTTTGAATCTTATTTAAATACTTTGAGAAATAAATATCACATGCTTCCTTTCATTAAATTGCACCTTTTATTGTTGCTGTTTTTGTTGTTGCTATTAGAAGGAAAGTTTATTAGTGGAAAAGTATGATTTTCTCAATTACAAACCAAAACTTCTCCAGAGAATCAGCAATGATAAAACTGAAGTCTTGGCACAGGACTGAACCCCCTGAAGCTATTTCCAAACCTTCAGGAAATTCTATCATGATACTTGTTCCATCCTGCAATAACATGTGAGCCTAACACACAGGTATAAAAGCCACAGTTTATAACTTAATTTCCATTTTTCCAAATAATCTTGTGGATCATCCAGCAAACGGTTGTAAGCTAAATTAATTCCTGCAGGTCAGTGCAGTTTAGCAAGGAGAGGAAAAGACAGGAGTGGAACAAGTAAAACTTTTGCAATCACCGATTTCTCACCTTAAAGGCAAGGATGCTAGTGGCCAGAGGACTGAGAAAAAGTGATCTGCTATACAACAGTCTGAGCAAACTCTTTGTTTGCAGTGAGTGAGAAAGATTAGGAATTTATCCTACAAATCAACAACCATGACTCAGAAGTTGCAGCAACCTTGCAGATCTATGCTTTTTTGGATCTTAGCTCATTCCTCCAAGAGTAGGCATTGGCATTTCAATGAAATGTTAGATAAAGTCTTGCTTTCTGTAGAAAGATCATCACAAGATGTGAACAGTGTGCAAGCTTGTCAACATTGCTTATTCCTGATTAGTAAAAGTTTGCATTTCAGCTCTTCTCATCAATGTAAATTGCTGGATGTCCTGTTACTCCAAAGAAAAGTAATGTTTAATGTATTAACTCTGTATCTGCTTCTTTCTGGTCATCTTCATGAAAAAAGTTAGTTAGAAGTTCCATCAAAGTCTCAATACTGATGTTAAACAAATCCTCACATGGAATGACATGGATATCACATACAATAAATATGTTCTAAGTTGGGCTGTATATGAAAGACAAAAGTACTATTTTTACTTTTGAGGGCCTTCTGTTGTCTGAATGCAATAGCACATGGCAAAAAGGATGTTATTCACTTGATAAAATAAATATTTAAATATCCAATTTATTTAAGAGAATACCAGCCATTGAAAGTGTCTGAAAATGAACTTTTAACAATACAAGAAAAGAATGTTGTAGTTCTTTTTCTTTTCCTGGTGCAAAACCTGGTGAGGTTATTGGCATGACCTGTCATGAAAATTGCAGATTAATTAAATGGGTTTCTCTGCTTTCATGTGAAAGAAAACTTTAATAGAATTTAGGTATTTCAATCTTTCAACACCAAAGTCATTGTGATTTTTTTTATTGTCTTGTGAATTAGTCAGAATTTTGTCTACTTTTGTGAAACAAAGGTGCATCTTACACATTTTTTTCACTGACTCATACTTGCTGAGTGCTCTACTTTCATCCTTATCTAGATGGGTATCTGTGTGCAGTTATTAGTTTTTTCTTATGACTTTATTGGTGCACTTCAGTTGAGAAGGCAATTCAACACCTTTGTGTGATTGACACATTCCATAGATTTATTTATCCCATATTTTCTGTTCTTTTTCTAATAAATTATTTTAGAACAGTCACTGCTGACCTAAATGCTTATTGCTTTTGTTCTGACCCATTTCTTTTATCAATGTGCCCACTCCATCCATTTACAGTGCTTCATAAGCGTGTTTTTATAAGAGTTTTTTTATCACTTATTACATTTATTTTTATCATTAATTACAATATTTTTTCATCATTATTACATTTTTCAGATATCTCTTGTATTTCCTTTAAATAGATGTACTTTAAATAGATGTACCAGGGGGTAAGCTCACCCTTTATGAAAACTATTTGTACTGCCAATGATTGTTTACATTATTCCCACTATTATGTATATAACTTGCTACAGATGTTTATTAAAAAGGAAATTATACTTTCTGCCATATGTGACAAGATTTTATATATATATATATATACACATATACATATATATATATATATATATATATATATATATATATATATATATATATAAATATGTGCAAAAAAACTTAGTTTATGTGCATCTGTGCTTGGTATTTTCAGCCAGTTTGCACAGTTTTCCTGTATATGAAAATATGAATGTTGTATGATATCTGGCTCACCACCTCCAAGAAAAATACATTGTGCATTAAGTAGTCTGCAACAAAAATATAGTGGTTTACAACCCGTGTCAACAAATAATGCCTTCCTTGGGGCATGAATGTCAAAGCTAGAGCATAGGCAGATTTTATTCTGTAAAGCAAATGCTTTTAAGCATGCCTCACATCAATTTCTATATAATTAAGAGAAACAAAGCAACACAAAATCATGAACATTATGAAATGCTAATTAAAAGTAATAGACACAAGATAACAAATCAGCAATTTAGCACCATTTTTGTGCTTTGAACGAGTTGGTGTTGTCCCTCTAATTAATACCATGTCATGTTTTCATGCTTCATGTACCCAATTGCTGTGCCAAGTCTTCATCCATTCAACCACTTCCCTCAGGGGTTAACAGTTTTAGTCTCAGTGTATTTTGAATGACAGTGTTCATATTCTAAATTCAAAGGGCATTTTTGTCTTGCTTTTAGTTCCATATGACCTAACTGCCTTTTTATTTTTGATGAGATAAAAAGATACCTGTGGTTTTACTGAAACCATATAAATTCCTGGAATCTTATTTTGCTAAATCATTGAACTAATTTTATTCACATATTAGCAAGTTCTTTCGTCAGAGACACAAATATTTGCAGGCATACAAGCAAAGCAGTTCTAAGAGTGTTTCAACAGATAGTAAAATATTTCCTTTTTTACACTGAAAACATAAACATTCTAGTTATACATAAAGGGACGGAATTTTTCTCTGTCCGTGAACCTGCATAAGAAGATAAGTGTTCAAGGGTCTATGCACTCAATGGGATAAAAATCTAACAATATGAAACATCACACGATTATAAAAATATTAATTTAAGCAGACAAATTACAGAGGGCAATGAGGATATAAGATCATGTAATTTTTGAATGTAAATCTCACTAAGAGCATATAAACATAATGCCTACCAAAAGAGAAAATTCTGATTCTCATACTCTTCCAAGAAAGCAAAAGCATGTTCAGTGTGATGTTTTCCCATGGGCAGGCAGGTGTTCAGCCATCCCCAGGAAAGCAGGGCTCTGTCATGTGTAAAGGTGACTTGGAAAAACAAATGCCATCACTTTGGAAGGCCTCCTCCTTATTTTTCCCAAGGCTTTATATGCTGAGCATGATGCCATATGATGTGGAATATACATCCCTTTGATCAGCATGGGTCAGCTCTCCCAACTGTCCCCTTCCAAGTTCTTGCACACCCCCAATCTATTCACTGGTGGGGTGGGGTAAGATGCAGAAAAGTAAAAAAATAATCCTTATGTTATCAACACTGTTTCCAGCACAAATTTGAACTCAAATTATAGTTCCATGCTGGCTACTATGAAGAAAATTATCTCAGACAAAATCAGCATAGGATTCAAAAGAGGAAGGGAGTGCATGAGCATTATCCAGCTGAGTAGCAATGCATTTTGTCTTGTTGTGCTTTAGAAAGTTCAAAATAAAAGAAAAAGGCACCTGGAGGAAGGGGACAGGTAGATGTACAAGAGGAGGAAAGACAGTTGAGGGGAAAGAATCAGTAGAACTAGGACACCCAGAGGGAGAGTCTGGTCCACGCAATTCTAGGCATCACACCTATGAGAAATATCAAAGTCGACTTCCCTTTATACCCTACTGCAGCAAGTCACGAAGTATTCCTGGCTTCTAAGGTGGTACTGTCAGATTGGAAAAAATGTTAGGATGTCTATGTCGCTGTATACTCTACACCATGAATTCATGTGAACATCTATTAAAAAATTTCTCTTTTTCTAGACAGATACATATATTTGTACCTATATATATATATATACACCTGTATATATATATATATATATATATATATATATATATATATATACACCTGTATATACCTTTATACAACTCTGCATGCAGAATCAGTTTTATCTCAGCTTCTGTAGACAACAATTCCTATTATGAAAGGCAACTAACATTAGAAAGGCACTTCTCTCTTACCATTAACTGTGATGAAGATAGATGACTAGTTTTAACTAGATACCTAACAATTTCACAGTTGAAATTAATTGTAAGCATATAAATGGAGTCCTGACTCTTAATTAGGCAAATTTGTACATCTGTATTTTTTACTTAAGTACTTATGAAATAACAGTTCTAAATTTCTGCTCAGTAGCTAGGAATAATTGTTTAAGATTAATGAATTTGCACTGGTGTAAAAAAAACAAACCAGAACTCAGAAGCATAAGTTATTATTTCCATTCTTATATGGTTGTTCACAATTAGATTTATTCTGTTTCATTTAAGCTGTTTTTATATTAAAAATGTAAAAAATCAGTCATAGTGGGTTTTGGGGTTTTTTTTAGTGGAAATTAGATTAATTTCTTGTATAGCTATTTCTTCCATTTATATGTCTTGTAGTAAAACTTTGCTGGTTTTTATTTCTTTTCTGTTTCTGAATGTAACTCAAAAGTCTAAGTGCATATCTGCAATCATACACATTAAGAAATGAACCTACAAAGAACTCATCATAGCATAGGAAGAAATACAGGCTATATATATGTTTGAAACTGGACAATGATAATATTGACATAAACACTTCTGTACATTTCATCAAATTTTGTGATGATAATTATATTGGAAATCAGTTGTCAACTGTTATAGATTTTCCAACAAGTACATGTATAAATCATAGTTAAAAAGAAAAACTAAATGGAAACTGAGCAGAAATAACAACACAAAAATTACTGCTTGAACTGATCATTGCTAGTACGAATTAAAAAAAATATATAATTGATACCAAGGATTCTGCCTCGTGTCCTTACACCTTTATTTAGGAGCCCTATGGACAGATGTGCTGTTTTCTCATCACTGAGAGATATAAGGAAAGAATAAATTTTTAGTGTTTTGCCACAGAAAATCTTGAAGAACAAAGGAATCAAAAAAACAACAACAAATAATGCACATGCAGTGCCTAAAGGGCTCTCCCAAAGGCATTGGAAACACTAAAATTCACAGACATTTTACCTTGATGCATAGCAGAAAATGCTGTCCAACTGCTGGTGGCATAATGCAACAGGGAAAACGGTGCATTTCTGTTTAAGATTCACACATCTGCATTAGAGGGAAAATTTTGTACTACTGTACTACTTTTGTATCAATATCTGGCATATGTAACTGAGTGTAATGCAGATAATTCCTAAACAGCTTTCAGAATGTCCCACAGTCCACAGAGTGCAGCTGACAGTAATGCCAAATTTGGTCCCTAAAGCAGAAGAGTGCTAGATCTACAGTAGCCAGCCTGGCCTCTTATAACTCATATGTAACACCAGAAATGCCCTGGATTAAATGTGGAGCTGAAAACTTACATTTTTATAATAAAAGAATACAAATATTTTATCGAGGAATAAAAGGTGCTTGGCAGATTGAAGCACTTTATTTGAAGATGATTTAAACTGAACCAGAGTTTTGAGCCAATGATCTAAATCCATTTTGTCTTGGCTCTACTACCCTATTGTATTGCCATGAAGCTAAACTGAAGATGCAATAAAAATAGGAGTGACTGATGGGTTGAGATCCCTGCATTTCGACTGATGGTAGTTTGTCAGAAAAGTGAATGCCACACCCAGACAGAAACAAAACTTTTCTTCAGATTTGATTGTAATGCTTTTATGTTAGTTTATTTTTTAATGGCTTGCCGTAAAAAAACCCAAGAGAAAATAAATGTGTTTTGCAAAGTCACAGAGACATCAAAACAAAATGGAAGCTGTTTATATAACAACTGCAGCAAAATTGAGAATGCATGTTGAGTCAAATGTACCAGAGCAGGAGACAATTCTTTTGTGTGTTCAGAGAGGCTTGAAAAATTTTTTGTGTTGAATGTTCAAGCATTTGCACAACAACAAATCATTCTAGATTTTAGAAATGTCGGAAGCTATTATTCTCAGTTCTGCCCCTCAAATTACCCCAAATTTTCTGTTTCATATATGCACATCAATGACCTACACGCTGATAGAGACAAAAACAGCTTCATTTCCTACTATTTTTTTTAGTCTTTATTCTTTTCAGCCTCATTGCAACCAGCTGGCCAAAAGTTAAATACAGTGGAAACCAAGAATAGAAGTTTATACAGAAACTCTAACTGTGACCCTTCATGCCTGTTAGCTGGGTTTTCTCTTACCTGGTTACTAACTCTTGGACAACTAGAAATCAATTTTGAGCATTTGGATGTATTCTAATCTTCACAGATTGTCATAATCACCACTAACTTCTATAATTTTTTTCTCAGTATCTTAGCCTTTTGTAGGTTGAGAAACAGTCTAAGAAAGTCAATACTGCATTCAAAGTCATAATGGCTCAGGTAAAGGATCACTTCTAAAACTTGCAAATACTGGTTTTACAAATGGGAATTCACAATATGAGAGCAGAGAAATGTGACTTGTTAGAAATTTCTTGTATACACTTACCTTCAATAGGCAAATTGTCATGAGCACTTCCCAAAAAGCTACAAAGATAAAGAATTAAAAATGCTTTTCTTAACCATCATCCCCTCTTCTCATTTCTGCTTTTGCCTAGTTTTATTTATACTCTACATTTAAAAATTCCTGGGAAGAGATTTTGTCCCATCAGTACTACTTACATATGGGTAATTTGACTAGCAAAAAAGGGAACCCAGTCATCTAGTAACACCAGTAATCATTTTAAAAATAAAGAATAGATTATTCTGACAAAGATAAAAATAATTAGTCTTAATAGAAATAAAATTCAAAAAAACAAATATCATCATGTGGAATTGAGGCATTAAATTTAGTTGAGTTGTTTCACCTTTGTTTTGATGGCACACTTGGGAGTTTATGGTCCCATTGTGAACTCTTTCTTAATGTGATGTATTAGAAAGAGTTACCAGGAGCCTACTTCTGATGTCAAAGGGATCCCTTACTCAAAGACTCACCAGTTATCCCCAATCTGATTCCGAATTTTTATTCCCTTCATATAAGAGCTGCAGGTCACAGACAACCTGTATTTCTAATAAGAATTTAAGCATTGCAACAGCATTACTGTTTTCTTCAATTTTAATCTTCAAATCTTTGGTTTTTAAACGGTTCAGAAAATTTTTATATTTTAGTATTAATGTACTTGGGCTTAAGCTTAAACTTGCAGACATCTTGCATATAAACACACTACCTTCTCATCTCTCCAAGGAAAGATTCTTGCAAAATCATATCATAAATGTATAACTGCAACAAATTCTTTACCATTGCAACATGGGTATTCATGATTAAACAGTTGAGTACAAAAAGGTTATGACTTCTGACAGATAAAATAACCTGTAGATCTATTGATTGGGAAAGGATGGAGGTGTTGAGAAAGCTGTGATAGAGAAAAAATGCAACTTGCACATCCTTGTGACAGGTTTGTCTTGTGGGCATCCTCATCTCTAGCACAGTCATCCATGCTTTTCATTTACAGCTACTTCCTTTTTGGTCACTGTAGTGTAATTTCCAAGTGTATTATTTTATCACTAGGAAGAGTCTTCAACTTTTTTTAATACGTGGTTCATTTTTTCAGAAAGTGATTGTCTAATCAATACTTTTCTTATCTGTGATCAATTACAGCCTTAGGACAACAAGTTTTTTATAGGGATAAAAAGATTAATCAAGCTCATATGCAATTGAGTATACATGTTTTATCCTTATAGAACCAGTCAGCCATACTGTCTGATTCTGCTCATTATTTAATGTCTCACTCCTATCTGCTCTACTTTCTTCTCTTTCCTTGCTTCCCATATCCTGAATCTGCACTGTCTAATCTCTGTCTCCCTTTCATTCTTAGTGTCTTTTATTTTTTTCTCTCCAGTTGCAGAAGTAGAATAAAAATACCTCTTCTTTCTCCCTTCTATTATTTTATCTGTGATATGCCAGAGCTTCAGATAAATAAAATATCTAAATACATGGAGGGAAAAAGGCTTAAAGGAGGCCTTCTTGCTGTGCACTTCTCCAGATAAATAAGCTTTAGAATACTTTTTCTCTGAGTGTTTATTTTAAGCTAATTTATTATGTTATTAAGGAAACAAAGCCATCAAACCTGCATTTTCAGTACTCTCAGTGATTTTATCTGAGTCTTCAGACTATAAGGAGGTACTATGATAAATCAAACTATATAACTAAGTAATTCAAGGTAAATAAAGTAATGATTCTCTCACTACAATGACATTCTTCTGAGTCCAAATCAGAGCAGGAGTCTATCTCAGCTGCTTTGGAGGAAACAATCTCTCCTCACTGTCAGCCTGGGGACCCACGTCACAGTAGCTCTCTAAGCCAATCTCTAGGCTCACAGAACAGGCTGTGCCCAAGGCATGAACAAGCTCATGGGTCAGGCCCTGGAGCTATAGCTTGTGCACAGTATGAAAGCAAGAATATAAAAGCAGAGGAACACACCACATGTTAGTTCTTCCATCCTAAGGAAAGGGTTATCATACAGACTCACCGGCTATTAAATAAATAAGCACAAAGGATTTCATAGCAGAGTGCAGAGCTCTGCTTCAGAAAAAGTCCCCAATGTTTTGCTATGGATTTGTCAGAGGGTGATCATGGCTACAAAAGATCTAAACCAAGCAGAAAAGGTGTCGAGAAAACCCATTGCAGAGGATTACTAAGCAACAGGCAGAGCACTGAAACAGTTGCAGTGGGAATAATGTTGAATTTCTTGATGCACTCCCAGCCCAGCCGTGTGATACCTGTAGAGTGGGCTTGATGTGTTTCCATCACTGCACCCTCTTCACACTGACTCTGCAAACTCTAGCTTCAGGGCCTGTCCCTGCAAGGAGCTCAAACATTGAGCTGCAGGCCTTCTGTGAACAAAAAGACTTAAGAAACTGTAAAGAAAGTGTCAAGTATATATCATGGAAAATAAAAGATATAAGATTTAAATATGCTAAAACAGTTACTATGTATAGATTGATATTTGCAGAATCTTTTTATTGAATAATTAGGCTGCACTTGTGACTATTAAAACCTCTATTAAAATATTGTATTTTTATTTTTTTTTCATCCTATTTAATTGTGTATGAGTAAATAAGGAACAATAAATTGTTGACAATTTTAATTCAAAGTAAAGTACTTTTCCATAGCCACTGCATGCCAGCTCACTTGTGACCCTTCCTACTCATTCATAACACAGTATGATATCGTGTTCTGGGAATTAGTTATACACAACATGATACAGCAGAATATATTCCATAAAAGTACTGGACACCACTTCAGTCATGGGTATATAAGAGAATATTTTCATCTGGTGTATTTGTCATTGTGATCAATTATTAATCACGTCTAGAGTATTATATTTTATTTGGCTTCTACCCTAAAGGCCTTTCGTTTCCCTTTTCTTTTTGTTAGTTGTTTGGTTGCAGATTACAAAGTATTCCTACTTCTTGCTGTCTTTGCTTTGTGTGGAAGCAAAGGCTCTGAGGAGGCTCTACAATCTGCCATATGCATTGTGATTGCACCCAACAGAGCTGTGACCACAGACTTGTCCATCGAGCACAGGCTGCAGTATGTAGAAAGGGATGCTAATTAAAAACCCATCATAGGTACACCCCTTGTTGTACAGGTGTGCAAGACAAGAAAATTCACATCTGTAGTTTCCCACTGAAACAATACTTTGTATAATAATGGAAGCTTAAAGCGCATACTATATAAAGGGGAGAGAATGTGTAGAAAGTGTGATTTAGAACTACATATTCAGAGAAACATTTTGATTGAAAAAGACCCTTAAGGTCATCAAGACCAGCAACTGACAACACTTTCTATTTAAGCACCATGCCTACACACCTTTTCAATACTTGTAGGGTTGGTGATTCAGCCACTTCCCTGGGAAGCCTGTTCCAATATTCAACAACCCTTTCAGTGAAGAAATTTTTCCTAATATCAAATCTAAACCACCCCTGGCACAAGTTGAGTATGTTTCTTCTTGTCCCAACACTTCTTGTGATGAGAAGAGACACTCACCTCACTTTAACCTCTTCTCAGGTAGTTGTAGAGAGAGATAAAGCCTCATTTTCTCCAGACTAATTTACAGACTGCCATAAATCAGAAGAATTTTGTCCAGGAGAATGTCTAGCTTCTCAACCTAATATAACACACAAAATTTAACATATTTTTTAATTGTACACATAACAAAAATTACATTTGTCTACTCTTTTTCAGAAAGGAATTGTGTTTTTTGATCCAGAATGAATAGAGTTGGAGATCTCACCTTTTGAGTTTCTGTGTGAGCCTCTTCAAAAGCAGTCACTTAACAAGCCTTGGAAGAATTCTCTACAGGTATAAGAGCAGTTCAAAACTCTCAGAGAACTCCAGGAAGACAGAGGTGCACCTAGGCAAAGTCTACCATCATCTTTTGACAAGTGAGAGAAACTAAGCTGTCCTAGGCCATATCTACCTAAATGTTGTACAATGCTTTCTAGTTTGGGATATTTTGGTTGAAACATTCATCCTGAAATATCAGAATTGTGTTCTTTCTTGGAATATGCTGACCCACTTCATTGCAGCATGAGGAAAAGCAAAGATAAGAAATATCTCCATTCAAGAATAAAGACATAAAGCTTTAGTGATATCAAGTCAGTTCTGGCCCCATATATCATGACTCCTCTCTCAGCTATACTTTGAAAACTTCTTTCAGATAAACACAGGAATGAAAGCACTGTGTCTTGCAGTGCAGTAGTCATAAGAAGGGTAGCGTTGAAGAATATAAGTTGGTTACCCGATCAAGAATGTATGCAACATGCAGGCAGTTATGGCAATGAAGAGTTGAGAGAAAACAACAAAAAACCAGGAGCCTAGACCAGGCCCTACATCAGCAGTTCTCCATAAAACATCAGATCTCTCCACAAGTCCACAGACACTTCCTTTCCTAGGAGGGAGAGCCAAAGCTCTGGGTGGTGCTCTCATAGAGAGCATAGATAAGCACACACAATAGCTGAACAACAGCCTCATGACCTGGATACTCAAGAGAGAAAGATCTCACCAGCAGGAAAGATCAGCAATGGAGTACCTATTCTTGCCAAGATAGATCACAACCAAAAAACCCAAACAACAAAAAAACAAACAAAACCAACCAACCAACCACATACATAGACAAAAAAGAAAGGCTACACTATCTTCTTACTTCTCCTGGTGGCGAACAAAGGCTCTTGTTACTGATTTTTTTCTATTATTGACTCCCTGAAAGAGGCATTTTAGATTTGAAAAACCTCCGAAGAAATTGTCAAAAAGATTAGATTTTAATTTATATTTTTTTTCCATTATTTTGTATAGCATTACCTTCAGACTTTGAATCTGGTTAAAAATTTCTCTTCTAGTCTAAAGAACCCCTTGACATTGAATATTGTCTATTTGTATAAGAATTTATAAAGAAGGATGCCACTGCTTTTAAGCAGGAATACACCTGTTTCAAACACAAGATTAACTTCCAGGTTGGTGGGCTGAGGAGAGATTTTATGTTAATTTTAAACTATATAGAAAGCTGCTACAGAGTCAACCTGCAATAACTAGATGAGGGAGCTTGAGGTTGCCACACAGATCTGTGTCCTATTCCACATGAATTTGGTGCTGTCCCAAAGGTGGACTTGAGATTTCCCCACTTCCAGCAGCTTGTTCCTGTTTTCTCACTGCCATTTGCTAATTTTTCAGTAATGTGAGTACCATTCTTTTGTGGTACTGAAATATAATTGGAACTATTTTAATACCCTTTATTTAAAAAAAACAACCAACCAAGCAAACAAAAAAAGCAACAAAAAACCAACCCAGCGATTAGCACATATATAAAATGAGTACTTGGGAACAAGCATAAATCTCAAGAACTAAGCCAAATTCCAAAAGCAATACTATATTTGGTGACATTATTGCAGGTTGTATGTTGTCCTGTTGTGTTGGGTTGACATGGGCTGCCCTTTCTTCAATGTGTTTCCCCCAAAGTGGCACCACCTTGGCTGAGGGGCTTAGCCATGCCCTGTGGCAGCTCTGCTGTTCTTGGCTTGACTTGCCTGTGCCTGGCAACAGAAAGCCCTGGTCTGTCTTTATAGAGGCCTCCCTTTGCTGCCAACATTTTGCCACCAACAGGTAACACAATTACCCATAAGCTAGTGGAAGAAAAAGAAAATAACAAAAAAGGAATAAAAGAAAAATATATGGAAAAATTGGTTGGGAGTGATTTTCTTATTGCAAATTGATACTTAGTGCTATATTGTCAAAAATAGTTAAAACAGTGAATTGAGTGTAAAGATTTGACAGGTCCAGAGGTTTGGAGCTATTTCACATATTTTTTCACTCCATCTTGTTAGTAATGCCCATTTCTTTTGTCTCTTGTGCAGTGCTAATACACCATTGATTCCTCATAAAAAGGATTCCTTTCCTTATTACAAGCTTTAATGGGCTTTAGGCAGAATTGGGCTCTCTGTCCTATGCAATTCTGGCGTGTGTTAGCTGTTGGGTATGGGTCCCAGAGAGCCACTGCATGGTCTGTGCTCTAACAGTCATCAGCAAGTCATCAGCAAGAATAGTAAATTTGCCTTTTGCAAGTAAATTCTGCCTCCTGATTGCAATAGGCACTGTTATTTTAATGTAATCACAAGACCAGAGCAATAAGGATTAGGACTGCTTCTCTGGACCTTGTAAGATAAGTTACATATTAATTATTTACAGTAGAATAGAATTGACCTCTCTCACTAAACTCCAGATATTATAACTCTTCAAATCATCAGGGGTAAGTTAAAGACTTTATCTAAGGGAAAAGGCCTTGAGAAGGCTGCCCTGGATGGGGCTTTGAGCAGCGTGATCCAGTGGTCATATCATTGCCCATGGCATGGCTGTTGGAACTAAATGATCCTTAGCGTCTCTTTCAACCCAAATCATTCTATGCTTATATGATTCAATGACAGTGGCAAAAGTGTCTGCCATCTATAATTTGCATTTTTTTTCTCATTGTCTAGACTTTAAATATAAGCCTTAGCTTTGCAAAAACATATTCCTCCTACTTTTAATGTGTATTGCATTTCCAATTCCTTTTACCATAAAAATATATTTTGCATTACACAGCTCTTCTTTTCACCTTTATGGATCAATTAGGTTATGTCTCTTCTGTGTTCCCAGACAAGTGCCAGTGAAGCAATTTCCAAGCAAACATAGTAGTTAAGAGTGCTTGGCATTTCCCCCAAGTATTGCTAAAAAGATATATACAGAGGGCCTTAAAAGAGATGAAGCTGGGTTAAATCTAATCTGCCTACAATGAAATATTTTGAAGATAATGAGGGGAGAAAACTGGTGTCAGAAATTTATTATTCATTATCTTAGTGATGAATTAAGTAAAAAAATAATAAAAATAAAAAGACTTCCTGTAGTGTAGAACAAATCAAGTAATCAAAAAAATCCCAGAGGTGAAACAAAGATAATAACTGATTCCAATCTACTCCAGTATTTTCTAGGACCAACAAAAAAGAGGCTACAGCCCAGCCAATATTAACATTTGAACTGCAAGAGTTGGCCAATTTAATACACTTAAGACTATTTATTAAAGCTGAATGGAATTTTCCAGTGAAATTTCTGAAATATCTCTATTGCCCAAACTGTAGTTCCATTCCAGTGATTATTTAATTATCCATACAGAAAGGAACAAGCTAGTATAAATGAAGAGAGGATACTTACCCTCACAGTTAGTAAAAATCCGCTATGATGTTCACTGGCTATGGAAAAAAATGCAGAAAAAATGTCTTTAACTTTTATATCTCACATTGTAGATAAATAATCAGATCATTTGATTACTGGAAATGTCAAGGTGAGTTTCTCTTTCCCCATAAAATCCAGCCTGCACAGAAAGAGTTTAATGAATTTGCATTTCCTACTAGAAGCCTTTGTCACTGTGAAACTGATAGTGTATTTTAGCTCAGAGCATTAAGCAAGAACATGTGACTTGCAGCATCAAGGACTATTCATAAAGAATACATCAGTTGTTTGTGAAATACCTTAGCATTTACAGCACTAGCTTGGGTTTTGGATTCCTACTCTACTTCATATATTATTGGCACTGAGTTTCTCAGAAAAGCTCTTAAGAAGTATTTATGTGCCTGAATCCAACCTTTTTGGATCCATTTACTATACTATTCAGAGCTTCTCAGGGCAACTTCAAGAGCAAAATAACCTCATGTTTTAACTTGTCAGTGCCAGAGTGCCCTCCAGCCTAGTTGGAGTTAATTCTCTCTGGAAGATCTCACTTAGCTGGTACCCCTGAGATCATATCCCCTACAACCCAATCCCTCTGGATATATTGGAGATTGACAATACTCGCTGGACTTCCAGGAATTATGCAGTAATAGATGTTTTCAACTCATTCACCTCTTAGTGGGTACTAGTGATCTGTATCTCCCATATTCAGCAGGAGGATTTATCTCCAATATAGAAAAGAAAAGAACCACTGTACAAAGGCTGCCTTTCAGAGCAGCTTCAGAGCATTGAGCAAGTAGGAACAGCCAGGATGCAATCACAGGGACTGCATGGAGCAGGCTGGGTTTGACAAAAGCTGTAGCAGCTGTTGCATCAGGAGTTTGGAAGAATTGCATCAGGTGGCTTGTCCTCAGTTTTGGGGGTATTGTAGAACTACTTGGGGGAAAGCGTGGCCTGGAACGATTATGCCTAATGCTAAGCCAGAGAAATCCTCTCTTCACACCACTGCACTGGACTGTCCTTAGGGGCTGCATTAAGAACTGACTGTGCCTGGGCAATTTATAGATGTAGTTTGGTGTGACCTTAATACCAACAGAGAACTAGAATACGCAATCTAATTTAATTTTGAGTCCTGTAAGACTTCGCAATAGACAAAGTGTAGTATTCAGCTGGCAAATGAGGCCTAAACCTGTGGAAAATCAAGTCAGTGAATTTCTTAATGACATTTTCCACTTCCCTAGCGACCTTTATCTGATGGTCTAAAAGCACTTTACAAAAACATAACATTTCTTACAACCAAAATTAGTTGGAAGATTATGCTATTTTGTTTCTTTCCCCATGGAAAATGTTCGCTTCTTGCTGAAAAATTAAAACTCAAAAACTTCCTGACTAAAAACTTCTGACTTGAAACAAAAACTCTAGGTTAAATGAGGGTGCTATAGATTTTTGAAGCCGTATTTTCAATCCCTCATTCTCCACTTCTGTTGTGCGGACTGTGCTTGGTGTTAAAACTGTATTTTCTGTTGTGCTCCAAGTTCTCCACTGACTCAGAATAAAGCTCTAGGAGGCTCTTGGCCATCTCTGACAATGCTGCATAAGAACAGATGTGATAAATCCTGTGTGGAGCCACTATTTCATACTCAGAACCACTTTTCACTTTCACATGAGCACAGTTTCAAGACAGTTATTTAGGATATTAGAAAAATTCCTTATATAGTTGGATACCAGTGGTAGTAGTCAACGGGATTATAGTGACTCACCCTAAATACCTCCAGAGCATCTCTGAGAAAAGTGAGGCAGATTTATAAAACATTCTATGTAAGGCTGATTATTATCGCACTTAATCTTCAGCTCTGAGGGAATGAGATGCAAAGACTGCTATGAACTACCTTTTTATGTGACAAAGGTCTGCCAGCCCAATCTCCCACTTTTACCAGTTTGCCATTTTTGAATGTACAGTCCAGTTTATATCTGTTCCATGGGATTTTTTGTCCAAGATCACTGCAACTCAGTGGTGAAGAGAGAAATAACCTCACTACACTTATCAGATGCACACATCCCACCATGTACATTTAAAGATTGCTTGTGTGTTTTGTATAATCAAATGAAACAGTAAAAAAAAATGTAGAATTAAAAAATACTGATGAATTAATTTTAGAATAGAACTGAATGGGACTCTTCAGTCAAAAGGAACATACAACAATCATCTTGTCTAACTGACTGACCAATTCAGGACTGACCAAAAATTAAAATATTTGGTTAAATGCATTGTCCAAATACCCCTTAAACTCTTGACTGGCTTGGAACTCTCTAGGAACCATGTTACCGTAAAGAAATGCTCTTGGTAAAGAAATTCTTCCTAATGTTCCATCTGAACCTCTCTTAGTGCAGCTTCCAGCCATTCCCATGTATTTTATCACTGGATACCAGGGAGAAAGGATCACCTCCTCCTCTTCCCCTCTTCAGAAAGCTGCAGAGAGCAAGGAGGTTACCCTCAGCCTCCTTTTCTCCAAACTAGACAAGCCCAAAGTTTTCAGCTGCTCCTCATAGAACATTCCTTCCAGTCCTTTCACCTGTCTTATTGCCCTTCTTTGGACACATTAAAGAACCTTCACATCCTTCTGAAACTGTGGGACCTAGAACTGCACACAGTATTCAAACTGTGTGCTCTGACATTGCCAGAATTATCTAGTATCTGGGGGGAAAAAAACCAACAAAACCCACACCAAAAAGAAAAAAAAAAAAATCCCCCCCAAAAAACCCCTGACAACAAAATTGAAGGAATCAGTACAAAAGTTATTCAAAGACCACAAAGAGGCTGATGAAAGGTATTAAAAGAATGAGCATAACTGAAGAGATGACATAACATGGTAGAAAATATAGCAATCTGCTAGGAGTAGAAAAGATGTGAAATGAAAGGAAAATTGCAGAAGAGGTTAAGATAAATAACAAAGGGGTTTTTTTCTTCAAGAACATATTGAACAAGAGGTCATTGGAAGAATTCTAAGAGCCAGTCTGGGTAATTCACTGACTGAAGAGACAGACATAACTAAAGCACAATCAAATGAATTCTTTGCCTCTGTGTTCACACATAAGGTTTTGGGATAGATGTCAGAAACAGACATAAATTTCCCAGGAGAGGAAGAAAAAATATCGAAGGAGGTACCATTCAGCCAGAACAGGTGATCAAGGAATTAGAACATCTGAAGCATAACAGATCTCCAAGACCTGGAAATATTCCCTAGACCTTTCTAAAGAGAGTTGCAAAATAATGGGAGAAACATTTCCAGAAGGAGCTGAAATCTTTTTGAAAAATAGGACAACATGACTACTGTATGAACAAATACAATTTGGGCTAAATAAGGATAAAACCTGCTTCACTCTGCTCCAGTGAGTGTGGAAAGTGCAATCACAGCTAAATCAGCATGGTATTCCCACAGCATAAACTCTGTGAAACCACTGTGGAAAGGAATTTACTGACTCAGAATACAAAAACCATTTGAATTTTTTTAGGGTTTTTTATTTCTTTGTGTTTAGGAGGAGTTATACATTCCAAGTCAGTAAGACTTACTGAGCATAGAATTCAACTGACCAAAGGGAGATTTCTTCACTTGCGCTAGTTTCTTACTTCTCAGTAAATCTTTTGTTCAAACATGAAGGCAGAGAGTGTTAATCAGACTGTGCTTTAGCTGTATCTGTCTCTTCAATCAGTAAATTGCATCTCAGCTTGCTGCTGTGTCTGAAACAGTCTTTAGTCAGTGAAAAAAAAAGAGGCATTTCTGCAGTCTGAGTCCAGTCGGCCTGGACCAGACGGCTAAAATTGGCCAGTTGGGGCACACCTGATGAGTGTGTCTAGTTCTCTTATTTGTCACTGAATAAATTTGCAAATAGTAGCTCACATGCACATATTCACATTATAGATGTCAGAAGATGGGTATGATAATTCCTGCTGCAAAAATTTTGAAGCTATAAAGAGTTTCATGGGCAAATGTTAATTCACCCAAAAGCTATTCCCTTATTCTTAGATCTTGCTGATCTGTTTCCTCGCCCTATTGTATCTAGGCTGTGAAAAATCATAATTTTCATACTTAAAAATGATACTAGCATGTAAGAAAATATTATTCTAGGGAAGGAACTTATCTTCACTGATCAGAGCTGTTAGAAGGGGATTCAGTGACACTGTGTATTTCAGCCATTTTGTGCCCATGTTTGAGTGCTGGTCATTATCATCTATGGCACTAAATTTTAGAAAACTCTCTAGCATGAGTTTGGTCTTCTTCTTCTAGCAGTTTTTTTTTTTTTTTAAACAATTCACAATTGATTTACCTGAAATGTCGACAAATGCCCTTGAACTTGTGTGTACAGATAGCCAGAAAAATCAGACTACAGGATACATTTTGGAAAATTACACTTAAACAAATAGAGACATTATTATTTCATTTGGATAGAGGCACTGGTGCAGACTATGTCTGGTTCTCATTTTATTTGAACCAGCTTGAGCAGTATCTTTGGAATGCAACAATGAGAACATCCCCTTTTATTATGCAGCACAAGCTGGCATCTGCTGTGCTTGTGAACTCCAGAAGGGTCACTGTTATTGGGTCACTCCAAAGGGCATATTCAATGACAAGAACAAAGGTGAAATCCAGATTATAGTGGACAAAGTTGGGAGAGTGAAGACAAAGCAGTGGGAGTCAGCAGCCAGTGTCTCTTTTTTTTTGCCCCCTCCTGCAGTTTCCTTTATTATGTTTTCTGAGCTGTGTATTCACCCTGATGGCTTTTCACTTCAGCCACTCCATTAAAAGGTTCTACATTGTTCATCTTCTGTATGGAAGTGAGTGGAAAAGGATTTCCATGCTCTATAGCTCACACTGCATCACTTCTGTGTGTGCCCCAAACAAAGATCAATGTACCATGGAATCTGCATAATTATGTACTCTTTGACAGTAGGTTAGGTAGACAAGGCAGGCTTTCCTTGTCTCAGAGGAGCAGCTTGAGTGCAGCACACCACGAGCATGGAGACAACTGCAGGTTGTGTATGTATTTTTCATGTACACAAAATAAAATATGCAAATTAAATTTTACCTGATGTGCCACCAAAGGAAAGAGAAAAAACTTCAGAGACAAGCAAACAAACAAAAAAGATCACAGTAACTTTTTTTAAAAAATCATATACTTTCATTCCCTGTTGTTTCAGAAATTTAAGAAAACAAAACTGTATATTCTGCTTTTGTGAAAGCTGTCCTCTTTCTTCCCTGTATTTAAAACTTTCTCAAGCAGATTCACAATTAGCAGGGAAAAGGAACAGATAGATAGAGGAAATTATTGTTTTTCTTCAATATCTCTTTTCCAAAATACAGATAAAGAAGGATTTAATTCTAAACTGTCACAATAAAATGCTACAGAAAGCTGAGAAGCAGGATATCCATATTGATAGGAAGGGTAGCACAGCCAGGAAGTACAGAGGAAGGGTAGAAAAGCCAAGATCTCTATAGAATCCTGAAAGTACAATGTTGTTTGCCTCCAAAATAAATTTTTTTTAAAAAGTAGGTTTGTTGAATTGCCTTCAAATAGAAGCTGAAAGGTAAAACTTACCCTAAGTATAGTCAGCCTTATAAGGCAGAAAAATGATGCAGTAAATGAGAGTTTAAAATACTCAGATTCCTTCAAGATAATTGTCTAAGTTCTTGTGGTGTCAATTCATCCATTATCCCTCTCAAGTGTAGCTGTTCCATGTAGCATGGGGCTACAGAACTCTGATATGAAACCAAACCACTTCATGGCTTCTGTTCAGGAACACTGGGGAAACAAGGGGATTTTTCATAAGCAAAAGACTTTCAGTTTGCTAAAATTTGCTATCCTACCCATTTTCTCTCATAGACTGCATGTCATTTTCTGTTTAGTTAGGAATCAGTCTTAATCTTTTGCACGTGGAGGCAAGTTTTGTGGATTGTACAACTGCAGAGAATTCAAATAAAATGTAACTGAAATCCTGCATCCTCATCCTTTTTTGTCCATCTCTCTTATGAAGCAAAAGTATCCTATCCTCACCTAAGCCAATAACTAAAGTCCTTTTTAACATCACATGGATGTCATTTTCCCTTTGAAAATACAAAAGTGCTTGAAAATCACTGTACATTTCTACTATTCATCTCTCATTATATAAAAATAGTTACCAATAAATATTTCTTAGCATTGACTTAGAGAATAATTTCATGTCACCTTTTGCAGGTTTTAATCGGTAGCACTAGAGTGTTGCTCTTTTTCCAGATGTTGCAGCTATTCACAATTTTGGGTACTGGAAATCAAAGACAAAATATTTCTGGTAAATGTAATAAATAAAGGTAATGGTGCAAAGCTGTGAGAGGGTGCAAACATTATTCTTGAGGAATGCATACCAGGAAAAAAAAAAACCACTTGAAAAATCAATAGAAAGGTCTCACCTTTCTTCAGACATCTAAGTGAGCAATAATTTGAAGAGAAAGAGCATCATTTGGAAAAGTCACTGTGATGGTCCTGCGGCTCTTTCAAGAGGGGATATAAAATAATACACCTTATTCTGAGCAAAGTTTTCAAAATGCAAAGGCCTTTTCCTATTTTCTGCTGCTTGCAGAGTCATGTTGAAGCACTTACAGAAAATGTCTGATGGATTTTGCAGTCAGAGTCTGCCATCAGTTCATGTATTTTTAGAAAAATACACTGGTGATAACAAACTGTGCATAGACTATTACAGAGGAATTTGTTTCTCTCTGTGAGTGACTCTGGTATCTATTGCTTCACAATATTTTTTGGGGTTTTTTTCTGGCTTTAATTGTAACAATAATTTAAGAAGTTTGCACAGCAGTTCAGCCTACATAATAAACAGTTTTATTTGGGGTTTTTATTATTTTGGTTGTGATTTACTTTTCCCTGTCCCCCAAATGTGTTTTACACATTTGTTAAAACATATTTGTGAGGATGGGACTGATGCTACACCACTGAGCACTTGAGGTGAAGTGAGACAACTCACAGTGAATCTTAGCTTCAGTGGGAAAATGTTATGCAAAATATTTTATAAATGCAAGTTCAGAACATCTCAATTTTTAATTTTTAGCCACCTCTGGCAGAAAAAAATTGAAAGAGTTTAGGCATCTGATTTCCTAAGAAATCAAGTGGAATGGAAAGACTGTTGTTGAAATACCTTTAAGTGTTTGTGCAGAAGATTTTAAGAAAAATCGGTGTGAACAAAAGGACCATAAAACGACAGTAAAATTATTTTTACACTGCTTTATCTCCCAGTCATTTTGTCCCATTTTTTTCCATCTTCTGGGTTTTTTCCTCTTTGCTTTCATAATGTATCTTATAATCTTCAAATTCTTATGTCAGATTTAAAGTATTCAATAAGGATCCTACCAAATAGACTCCTATAGGATTTGATATTTTGACAATCTTTAACTTATTTTCTCTCTGTTATGGGAGAAAGATATATTTCGCATTTCACAGATGAAAAACTAAAGCATTGAGAATCTAATGATATTGTGGGAGGGATGGGAGCTTCAGACAAGCCCTGCCTTAGCCTTGGATTTTGGCAACAGTTAAAATTTTAAAAATCACTTCGGCCTGCAAGTCCTTATGATGGCAAACCAAGACTTTTTATAAATATGAACTTGTATTAAACAGTCAAGAGATAACAGATGACAGACCTTAATCAGAATTACTCACTATACAGTATAAAACTGAAGGAACTGCAGTCGATTACAGCCCAACATAAAGCAGTGCATGGCACTGAGGTGCCTATATTAAAGCCAGTGAAAGAAATAGTATTGATTAGGAGTCAAATGTAACTTACCACCAAAACCACAATAACAAACACAGAGCCCCTTCACCTAAACCCTGGGCAGTAGCCACAAGGCAGGTATCCCTACCCACAGGAGGAACTCCACACATTTCCAGGGAAGGTGTAGAACATTTCTGCTTTGTGGAGGTTTGGTGTTGCATCTACAGTCCTGAAGTGAGGTGTCTGTTGGTCAGAAATGCAGCTTATCTTTCCAGCAGTGAGATGTTTATTGGCAGCTGGGAGAAGCCAGACCAGTGTTAACCCCATGGCACCAAAATAACTCACTATAACACAGCTTGTCCTGTTGGAGTTATCTCTCCAGTTAGCAAGGAATAAATAAGCTCTTGGCTAGGCCTGAAATGCCCTGCTACACATTAATAGACCTAAAACATAATTCAGGATCTAACATCAAATACACATGCTTTAGAAAATCATCATCTCCAAGTCGTTATCCTTAAGATTCCCATTCAGAATATTTTTTAAATTCCCATATTTCAATGATTCTTTGCTTTGTGACCTTTAAAATAATCTTCCTAAGCAACTGAATTGTAACACGGGTACTTTAGGCACTAAAACTCTTACATTTTTGAGCAACACAGCACCTAGACATTAAATAATGCATTCTTTCCCTTAAATTCCATGGAGAATTTGATCTTACAGATGCTCTAGGAGAAAGACAAATGTACTTATTAAGCTTCTAGCACAGAGGACAGAACTTAAAAACAAACATAGCTGGAAGACCAAAGATTAATTTTAATACTGATATGGTCAGTTTTGTGATTGGGTTTGTTGTTTTTTTTTTGTTTGGTTTTTTTTGTTGGTTTTTTTTTTTTTTTTTTCAGCGTAGGCCCTCAGATATTTTTTTCTCGCCTTATTAGTTTATCTAGTTAGGGAATAAATAAATACAAATTATGAAGTGTTTAGTTAGGTTCATGAAGTTTGAACACTTATATTTGCCAGGCCTTTTGTGTGTTAGAACAAGGTGTATCTCAATATATTTCCAATTAATCTGTTTAACTGCAGTGTTAATTAGCTCACAATAACTTTTTATTATTTTAAAGGAATATGTCATGAGGTAGGAATAAATGGTGGGGGTAGAAGGACAACATAACAGTGGAAGATCAATGGGATTTCAGAGGCCTTTTTTCTCAGTGAGGTGGAATCTATGTATTATTTTCCCAATTTTTTCCTCTCACTCTCTTTCTCAGATGATCCTATATTCCTGCATGTTATTACACATTAATTCCCACTTTGACAATCGTGCCTTCAGAATGTCAACATGCTGTTCTGAGAAGTTCATTGTTTTTTTCCCTAGTAATATTAATTTATAATTACATAAGCAATAATAATGTATCTTAAATTCTTCCATGCTTTACATACTTTAACAGCCTTTCTGAGTTAGTAAGCCTGCACACTTACACCTCATAAAATCTGAATCAAAACTAGAGTATAAGCCTGCTTTTGCTTTACTGAAAATTTGGAGTTTTTCTGCTAGTTTCCACAAGAAAACAGTTTGAGGCCTAGTTGTGGATAAAAGAAATCATTCTTTAGCCAGTACATCTCAACCAGTCCATAATAACCTACCGGGGTGAGAAAAGTTCAAGCCAAAAGCTGTTGATTTCCCTAGAGCCAATCAAAATGATAGATGCAGTGGTGGAAGATCACAGCTGACTGGGTTTAGTCCTCTCATCGCTAGCTGCAGATGGTATCCAATTTAGGGATGCCCATTTGGTAAAATTTACCAGTTTCTCTTGAGATCACACATATGGGTTTGCATTTAAAAAAAACGAATTGTATCAGGAATACCATTTTAAACAACAGATGTAAGTATTGACAGTGAAATAATGCCCAAAAAGCAGAATATATCCACACCAGAGAATGGAAAGAACATGTGTTATGCTTTACAAAACTCCACTTGACATTTTAACTTTAAAAAAAAAAAAAGGACAGAAAATGGCTATAAAAATACACTTGCCAGACTTCATAAATTAGATAGATACAACTTTTGTCTTTACAGTTTATGGCTTTCAGTCATTTGACATATCTTTTTTTCCCAACTTTGTATTTCAAAACCACAATCTCAAATCCTCACATAGCAAAAAACTGGCTTCAAAAGAATTATGAGTCGGGCTGATGTCTTTGCTTGCTTTGAATTCTAGATTTAGCTAAAAGAAAACATGCAAACAGATTGCTTACTGTAATCTTTCCTTAATTCAGAGCAGATATGTTTCTAGTGTTTAGACTTTGACCAAGTGACTGGTGCAGAATTTCAGTAAATTGCATGACTAAAATAATCTAAAATACATTAATAATTAACCCTTCAAAGTTATCATTAAAACAGCTGTCTGGGTAAATCATAATACTGAACTAAGATAATTAAAGAAACAGTTATGTTCACTGTAAAAATACACAAAAAAAAAATCTCCATTTTATAACACAGAATCAAAATCACTTTTGCAAGTAATCTGATTTCCTTATTTCTGTTTAAGTGTAATTATGGACATTTTCTGATGAGAAGCAACTGTGTCTTTAACAATGTAGGCCATTAAGTCTCTACACTAAGACTACAAATAAAGTAACATAACTAAGAGGTTGGATTTGAACATGTACCTTTCTCAGTGATTAGTCCTTCATTGGAAACGATTGTATGTACTCTTTTTCTCAGTCTCCTGATTTAAATAACCTGGGCTACATGAAGATATGGTAATTATGGCATCAGAAAGCAATATTCATAATTTACATAATTTTACAAAAGGGTAGGATTTGGTTTGGTTTTATTTGTGAGGTAGAAAGATGGGAAATGAATGTTCTACAGATTCAGTGAATGTGAAATTAGTATTTACAAAGGACAAAACAAAAATATCACAGTGATGAGATATTTGTAACACCATTATGAAAAGAAAACCATGAACAAGCAGGAATAGGACCTTTAATATTCTATAATATGTAGGCAAATGAGTTGCTGTCATCCACTTCTGCTATGTTGTTATGTACATTTCTACATAAAGCATTTTCACCTTAACCTATTGCTTTGACAAACTGCTAACAACTTTTGAGCATGCTAAATCCTCTAAGTAGTCTTCATGTGCCTAGAAAGAGACAAAAAGCATTTTTGTGGCAAAAAAAAAATAGAGAAATGTGTGAAAACCTAAAGACAGCTAGCAAATGCTATTTAAGAATTTTACTGTTGTTGCACCAAAGAAAAAATAAGTCTTAGAAGAGATTATGGCTCAATTGTCAAAATCATACGGGTTTCTTAATCTGATACGAACCAGATTCTGAGGACCATTACAGACACAACAATATAATCTGTACAATCAAGTTTAAAAAAGATAATGTTTTGAGAGAACAACAAAATTATTTGATCTCTGATTTCAGTTGGCTTCTTCAGTTGACAGTAAACAAATAAGATCATACTACATTGTTCTTTTCCTCTTTTTTTTTGTCAGGTTTGTTTTTTACACCTCCTTCTTGAATACCTTTGGCCAGCAAGGAGGAGACAACACAACCAGTCTCCAGAGCCCGAGGCTGGGTCACTTAATGTTAAGTCACTCTCAGAATGAGATAAAACTAAGTGTGTAAGGCTATGCATAAGGCAGAGATAAGAAAGACAAATAGTGACACACACTACAGTTAGTCAAGACTGTTAATAAATAAAGACTGCACATTTGAATTTACACAAAAATAATAGCATTTTATGAATTTTAGAAATTTGTAATATAAACAGCCTCATAATGATTAATCGATACTATTATTGCTTTTATAATAAGCTGCTTAGGATCTTTTGAAAATATGAAAAGAACTGATGTGCCAGTGAACTTCTGAGCCTTTTGCTGATGAAGAATGATATAATCAAGGGAAACAAACTCATTGTCTTGAAGGCACCAAGCAGTCTGGGAGTACCTCATAGGTCACAACAAATGGAGCATACCACAGACAAGGAAGGAGGATTCCTAGGCTTTAGAATCTTGCTAAAAGTGTATTTTAAGACCCTTTAGAAATGTATTCAGTTATGTCCTGAAATGCATAATTTCCATGTCAGAAAGGGAGGTAATTTGCAAACCAATATTGGAGGGAGACCTTGCAGGATAATTGAAGGAGCTGAAGGGGAAGGAAGCAGAAGAGCAGTGAGAGCCTCTGTAAGCATCCCTCACTACATCAAGGTCAACATGAAAACTAAATTAGCCTGTCTATATCTAGGATGTTTTTGGTGTGCAGCTGTTTGTGAAGGGGATAATTTGAGTTTTTATTTGCTGAAAGAACTGGGATTACCAGTGGGATTATCCACTATCCATTACAGTGGTCCCATTGACTTCAGCTGAGCTTTTATTCTACACTCGCAACTGGCCTTATCCAAAAGAGAACCTAAGCACTTAAAGTGGGATGATCTCATTGGCGACCCACTATCCACAGATACTCCATTGTTTGATGATCAACTCACCTCTTTCTCTAGGGACAGGTTCCTTCTGCCTACATCAACATCAAAATTAGGCACCTAACCACCCTAGTTATCCTCTTTAAAAATAGGTGACTTATAGATACCCACAGAAAACAAGCCAGAATCCTAAGTTTTAGATTCTCTGTGCTAAAACAGAGTTTTAATGTGGCTGGTAAATCCATCACACCTCAGAGCTGGTATTCAGATGTTAGATGTCTTTCCTATTATGTTCATATTAATGGTTCAATTCAGAAGCTTTCTACAGAGCATGTGTAACACATCCCATTAGGATTGGTTTAATCCCAAAAGATGCAGTTGGAGTTTCATCCTTAGTTTATAATGGGCTAAATAGCAGCCCATTTCCCCTCCTTTCCCTAGTAGCCCGTCCCCCTCCTTTCCCTAAAAATCAGGACATGTGTGTTGAAATTCTTTCAAGTATGGTAACTTTCTATCACAATTCTGTCATGATCCAACCCAAGATCCTCAGTTAATGGGATACAGTCTTTCTGAAATATTGGTACAGACATTCTTACTGTCCACACTGATCAGGAAGAAATTCGAAATTCATTGGCACTGACAGTATTTATTATATGTCACTTACACTTATACCACCTCTTTTCATACAATTTTTTCCAACACGAGGCACCCTTAATATGAAGCTGCTTAGCATCTTTTCATTGATTAGATCAATATCAGCATCTAGACTATTGTAGACTCTCTTAAACCAGGTGAGAGATGTTTCAAAGAGAAAAAAAAAGGAACAAATTTGAAAGTTGTTGGTGATAGGTCTATCACAAATTATTTTTAATATTAAAGATAGACTAATGGAGATAAAACTGACAGAATTGGTTAAGAAATAGAAAATGTGAGGATTTAAAAAATGCCAGCAAATTAACAGAGAGGTACTCCAAGGTTTCACATTAAATTCCATGCTTTTTAATATATTTTATTAATGATCTGAAAGAGAAGATCATGTAGTGAGGTAGAAAGATGACACAAAATTGTCAGACAAGACCAGAAGGTAATGCAAAAATCATTAGCAAAGGAAAAACACCTGATACTCAGTTTTAGGCTTCCTGGCATCACAGATGATAATTGCTTCAAAACTACCTAAATCAATTGCCTGCACTGAAAGTAGAAAGGATGTGCTGCAGTGCATTTCCATTGCTTGGGATCTGTTTGAGTCTCAGCTGGAACACAGGAGCTCTTCAGACCTAAGAAAGTCTGAAGTCAATGAAATAGTTGTATCAAAAATGTCACTGAGGTATTTGGAGGAATTGCATGATAATAATTAATGTTGTAAAAGCTAAGAAGTCTTTCCATAAATCAATAGTGTGGTCTTAATTCTAGCAAGTTCTGTACAAATTAACCCCCATCAGAAAGATTATTTGAGAATCAAAGCATGTAGAAGAAAGTCATCAATAACCAGAATTCAGGAAAAAAAAAGCTAAGAAAAAAAAAAAAAAAAGTAAGTATGGCAGAGGGAGAACAGTACCAAAAATCAGCAGAGAATTAGCTTGCATATTAAATTTGTGTCATGGCTGCATTAATAGGTTTCAATGTCCTGAAACAGTCTCAACTGCCTGCTCCTCTGCCAATTTGACCACATACCCAGGAGTCAAATTCCCTGCCACCTGGATTGACCTTACCCTTATACTATGGGTAGTGTTTAAAATGTGAGATGGATTTATTCTTCCTATTATTGTACAGTAAGGAAGAATCCCAGCCATTGCTAATATCCATCACATAATGCATTACATGCTCTTTTCTTTTCTGGCTTTATATGCTTATCTTATGGCTGGATCCCTTAGACATACTCTCTGCCTTGCCTCTCTGCCTGTCTCTGTCCCATGTCTTGCTGCCCTGATGGATGTATTCTGGAGCTGATGGATTGGTTGCCATGTTGGGAGTTAATGATAGACATTGCTATCAGCCTGTAGCTCTGCCCACTGTGCTCAGGTAGGACTGTGTCCCATAGTGAGAGCGCTACCTGCACTGGGGTCAGCACAGCTCCCTGCTGGTATTACTCCAGGAAGCAGCCTGTTGCTGCCATTCCTTATTCATCTGGGAAGTGATTTTTTAGATGTGTGTCTTTAAAAAGGCAAAATTAGTCTGAGACCCACTTGTTCTGCTAGACATCACTTCTAAAATAGCACTGCAGTAACACAGGCTGGCAGGGTGATAACTTGTTGGTTGGTTAGTGTTTGAAACTCTAGAGAAGAAAGAGCCTCTGGTTAAATGAATAACTCAGTGTTCAGAGCAGGGTCTGAAAAGTGTGTGCTTAACAAGCCTTCGCATCACTCTTTTGAATCATGACAATAGTCAATGAGCATCATCCCCAACTTTGTATTAAATGAGTGACACGGTTGATTATGTCAGTGAAGACAGTGCCACAGGAGGAGTTCCAGTTGTTGCAAATTATAGATACAGCTTGTGCCTTAGCTTTGGGTTTTTAGTGATTCTGTTCTCTTGAAATTAGTGGTTTTTAAATGGATAAATGGAAGGTCCTTGAGAACATTCAGGGGATGATTGGTTCCACCTATGTGTAGACATCTAAATATAAAACTGATTTAAAGCAACCTCATTAGTGTCATTTTGCAACTTCCTATTGTTTGATTTTTGCATCCTTTATGATTATCTTTCAGATATATTTTTTTCCTACAACTATTCAATATGCAGACAAATCATTATCTGTTAACATCCTGAATTGTATTCTAAAATGTGAAACGGATTTCTTCTTCCTATTATTGTACAGTAAGAAAGAATCCCAGCCATTGCTAATATCCATGACATAATGCATTATATACTCTTTTCTTTTCTGGCTTCATATGCTTATCTCTTGATGAAATGTAACACTTCTTGTAAATATGATCCTCCATGGTCTCTTTTTCTGAATTGCCCACATTTATAGCAAAACATTAAGGTCATATGAGGAGTTACAGTGCAGAAAACAATTCATATCTTGTTTACTCCATCCTTTTACTTTCAGGCAACTTTATGTATCTGACACTCTACAACTTGTCAATTTTAGAACACCATTGCATCTTTCACAGCTGTCTCTGTGGAAATCTTAATTGCAGGTTTTAAGGTTAAGTTCCTGCTTCTATAAGCTGCATCTTTGGGTGCTCATTACTATTCAGAGTGGGCAACGAATCTCTTTGGGTATCACTCCAGTTATCAACAGACTGGTAGGATTCAACCACTCAGCTTTATTATGCTTTACAGTACATTCACTTTTCAATTGAAATTAGTTGGGAAAAATAACAATGCATTACAAACAACAAGATTTATGCTTTAACTTATACAGAAAGACAAGTTATTTTCTTTCTTGTTCTGTCAAAAATCTTTCATTTATTTTAAACTCTTTCTGCGTGTCTAAATCAGTTTACCTTATCCAAAGAATCAAACTGGGTTTGTGCGAAGCCTTCTTTCACAATGTGGTGCAGATAACACTGAACTAGTCAAGAGTCCCTGTACAAGTCCTTCCAAACCTCACCAATCACAGCATCTGAAAATGAACCCACTCACCAGAGGCACATCCTCAGATTCACTGGCACACTAGAGGCAATGCTCCACACCCACCCCTGGAGCCCCAGCCCAACCCCAGAGTGGCCACCAGAGAGGAACTCCCCTTGGGAGAAGGGCCCAGGAAGGCCAGAGGCTACTTAAACTGAAGCATGAGGCAAGGGCAAGTCCAGACCCTGCCTCCTGAAAGTTATGTCAGCTGAACGAATGAACGAATGAATGAATGAATGAATGAATCCATCTCAAGTGGGAGATGATTAAGTTTGATACTGAATTCAGTCTATAAGGTGGCATATGTAAAAATTCTACACATCTCCCAAGAACATTAGTGTCCCCACAGCAGAAAACAACAGAGGATTCATTTAGACCAACATTCTGTAGGCTGCAGTGAGTTATTAGGGGGAGAAGACAAACAAGACAAGAGTAAGTTACATTTTCTCTGGTCTTGCTTTCCTGTTCCAGGTATCAACTGTCTAGGGCTTCTAGAACTGGAAATTTCATCCAGACCTCTGTCTTTAGTAAGTACAAAAGGAACTTCACTTTCTGAATATTTTGGGCATTTTTTGAGATTCATCAAGTTCCTATGAAAATAAAATTCACTTTTTAATTACACATTGTGTGAAAGAATACTCCTTTTAACATTTATAAAGCTACTGTTTTTTTATCTGCTGAGGTGCTCATTAGATCTTGAGTTATAAACAAATACAAATAAAGTTCCCTATTCATTTACTATTTTGTTTATTTTATATTAGCGTATTCTTTGTGTATATGTATTTGACTGTTTTTCTTCTTTTCCTAAATCAGCTTTTCTGGATACCCTTTAATTTACAGTTTCTGTAGAGGATATTTTCCCCACTCTCTTTTAGAGGGTCAAATATAAAACTTAAATTTCAAAATCTGAGGGAGATACCGTACAACAGGTATCTACAGGAGCTGAACTTTGATCTGATCTGAACCTCTCAAGACAGTTGCTTGCTATCTTGAGACAGCATAGCACAACAATCACAGCAACTCAGAGGACCAGTTTCCTATCACTTCTCTGACCCTGAAGAATTTGGCACTGGTTCTTTTTTCAAATCACTGCACACACTCTCCAGGCTCTAGTTCTCATTTCCAGACTTTCTTCTGAGACTCAGTAAATCCAGCTGTATTGAAGCTTGTAATTGCCACAAATTTTGTAGTTTCAGAGTTTTTCCCAGAGTCTTCTGAGTATCCTGAAATACAGCTTACCTCTTCAAGATCTTTGTGGCTATTTAAGGAAAAGATAAATGTTTACATTTAGAAGAAGAAATGAACATTTTAAAATAAAAATAGTTATCTATACTTCCTCCATCATGAAAGGAGATAAATTATGGTCAGGTTTCTTGTAATGCCATGTCCATCATCATCAATGAGTACTTTTAGCAGACAGATCAAAGACTTCCATGAGGTGGAGATGGAGAATGCCTTCTCTCAAATCTCCATATGGTAAGTTTTGTCATGTCTGGTGAAGGTAAGGAGAAATATTTGCTGTCAGTATTGCTTAAGAGTAACCTGATTGACAACATGACCACTGCAGGTAGCATTAGGCATAAGACTACTCACAAGGTGAAAAAGAGCATAGTAGCTTGAAAGGATATAGTACAATCCTTAACAAACACACCTTTGAAACACTAAAGGTGTTTGTTCTAGAAGTCCTGTTCCTTCTGGTTTCTGTGAAGTATCTTGTCCTCGTGATCCTCTTACTCCTTATCAGCCTGGATTTAAAAAAACTGTTCTTGAACTTCCAGCCTAAGGTATCCCCTGAAGATATTAGTTCAAGCATGTTGCATTAAGACATTCTCCCCCATCTACCCCGCCCTCCTTGATAGACAAAGACTAGTTAGCAGTATTTTGGAATCCAAAGAACATCACACAGATTGTAGAGGATATCTGCGGCTGAGGGACTTGTGTCCCATGAGACCAGAATATCCTTGAAGGACATAGATAGCTATGAAAAATACAAATGTGAGCCAGCCTGTCCCTTAGGGGGCAGGACTGGACTCAGTGCTATTTATTTAGCAGTATTGACATAGGGTACAGGCCTGAATTTAAAATTAGAATTTAGAATTAATTTTCTGTAAATTTAGGTGACAGTAGCCTTAAATGGGATCCTTTAGGCACTGTATGATGCTATGCTCTATGACATCATGAAAGATGATTTCTTTTTAAAGTAATTTTACAATGGAATGAGTGAAAAAAAACCAAAACACTCACAAAATGCTTAAACATTTTCTTTAATATATGTGTGTTTATGTACTTTTTGTCCAGGCAAAAACTGCTGGTGATAAAAGATGTTCAAAACTTAAATCATACAAAGATAAGGACACTATAAAAAACATAGCTACAAAAAAAAAATATCTATGTATCCCTAAGGATTAGTTTGAATAATGATGTATTTGTGTTGCATAAGCAAATATAATGGTGAAATATTTATGTACAGAGTAAATAAGCCCATCCAGATCTTTGTTTAAAATGAAAAAAGTGTCAAGAAGGTTTCCATGTAGCACTCTGATTATATGAATCTGTGAACCTCCTGACTTTCTGGATCAGAGCAGAAGTCTGTCCAACATTATGTTCTATTCCGACATGTCCAGTGCCAAATGTTTCAGTGGAAGTAGCAGTAGTTCCCTAGAGTGAAAATTACCAAATAAGCTGGTCATTAAAGAGTTTTCCTCTTGCTCGTTATAATTTGGAAATAGCAGCATGGTCCAAGGAATGAGGCTATCACAGATTCATCAGTGCTGAGGCTGGAAAGCATTATTGTAAACCATCTAGTTTGACTTTTCTCTAATCTTTCTATCAATTCAATAAATAGCATGACCAAATCACCAGAATT
The DNA here is from genome assembly GCF_903797595.1 of Erithacus rubecula. Lineage (NCBI taxonomy): Eukaryota > Metazoa > Chordata > Aves > Passeriformes > Muscicapidae > Erithacus > Erithacus rubecula. Next base: position 64,059,857 of record NC_136658.1, read on the forward strand.
TTGTATTTTTGGTCCTATTTAGTAGAAGGAAAAATGTTCTTTATCTAAGTAAATGAGTTAAACTCTTTTGTTGGAGTTGACTATAGTTCCTTTTTATTATTACTATTTTGTTCTTAAGGAACATTGATTGGTATGGTTGAATAATCATGTCATTATAATTTTAAATTATAATTTCAATGTTGTCTGCCTAATGTTAACTGATTGTTCTCAGTGAATGCAAGTTATGAACAAAATTTTTCAAAAGTGGCTGATTATTTTGCAAGACTAGAAGCTATTTATTTAGGGAAATCTCTGTCATTTACATTTTTGCACTGAAAATTTCTAGAAACTATCCATCTTCCCAAAATTATTCTAAAAGGCCTTATTCCGGCAGTCTACAATGCCATCTGCCAGAAATAAAGATTCCTTCCTGAAATAAGGTGAAAAAATCCTATATGGCTTTAAGAGCTGTGTCAGAAGTCTGAAAGGAAAGGCCAAAAGGCAGTTGGTTTCTGATAAAACCAATGCTGAAAAATTGTTCTTCATTTGCAGACAGGATATGCTCTGAAAGCTTTATACAAAATGAAAATGCACCTTGTGTTGTTGAGTAATAAATTTATTTTGTTCACAGTCCATTTCTTTCTGTAGTTCAATGTTAAAGGAAATAAGTGTTCCATTCATCCCATGTGACATGTTAGTGCCCATATTTTTCTATCCAAAGGATGTATTTTCATCAGGATCAAATATTACACAGCAAAAACCTCTGACATGCTTTTTTAGCCACATTATAGATCTAGTACTAGCCTGGAAATAATTTAATATTCAGGAAAGGGACTAAGGAAAGGAAGAAGCTGCTTGCTTTTATGACCAAAAAGCAAACCACAGATGGATGGAAGAAGAGGAAGGAAAAAATTGATAAAACATCTGAAAGTTTGCTAAAAAGTTGCTAAAGTTTTTTCAGTTTTTATCTATAGAAGAAATTTTACATAATGAGTAAGGCAGACAGCAGTTGTCCAATTCCTAAGCACTTGAACCCTTCTTTGGGTGCTAGATGGGAATGCAATATTCATGACTAAAGAGGACCTTCTGCAAGAAGTAGTCATGCAAATTAGCCTAAATATCTTATTTTGTCTTGCCACCGTAGTCCTGTTAAAATAGATCAGATCATTACATTAATTCATTATGTGGCTGTGAGGTTCCAGGATTCCAGAAATAGTAAACACTTGTGGAATCTACAGTAATTGAGAGCAACAATAAATTACACTCTAAGTGCTCATCAAGGTACTTCATGACTCTTCATACACCCTTGTTAGGAATGTTGCCAAGCTGGAAGAATGCACAGGTACTATATAGAAAGTAGTATGAGTGCTTTTGTGCTGCAGGAACCCAGTGATTTTTTTTAGACACACTTCTCCTAGATTTTTTTTAAACAAACTGTCCTGGTTTGAAAGGACAGGTGTCTGCCAGTAAGGGCAGAAGTTTCCCTTTGGAATAGAGACTTTGGTTCCACTCCCCTCCCCCAAGTATTATGATTGTTTGAATCAAGGACTCTGAGGCAGAGATAAGGGGGGTGGGAATAACAGCTCTTTTACTAATATATCTAACTATACAAACAGAAAACAATAACAGTTAAAAATGCTAACAGAACGAAATAGATAACTCGGTGTCAGTCCCTTTAGATACAAGCACGCTGTCTCTGTGCTTAGTCCAGAGCTCGGATTTGCCAGAGGGCAGACGGGAACGAAGGCAGGAAGGAGGGGGGAGGGGCAGCAGCGGCCACGCCGGTCTCGGGCGGGAACGGGCTCACCCTCACCGAGGGCGGCGGCTCCTCGCTCACTGTGTGTGTCCGGGGGATCAGCTGTGTCCGCAGAGGCAGGAGGCTGGAACGGGGCAGATGCAGGGCAGGTGATCGCAGAGGGTCTGGCTCTGCTGTGCTTGGCCGCGTGGCTGAACGATCCCAGGCGTCCTCCTCCCAGCTCGCCGGAAACGCGAGTGCCCTCCTGGAAGCCTCAGAGGCCCCTCCGGGGGCCGTCCCCACCCACCCCCTTTGTCTGGACCCATCAGGGACCCTGGGTGTAACCCGGCCAGCTCCATTGGCATGATAATGGGAAAAATTCTTTCAATTGACACAGTAACAGAAAAACATTCAATCCCCAACACAAACAAAAGAAGTAAAATGAAAATAGATTTCCTTGGGTGGAGATTTGTGCTAAAACCTCTAATGTATAATGTGCTTGTATTCAAATTTAATAATTTAAAAGGTGGCGTGCATAGCTGCTTCATTTCCTTCAGGGTTCAGGCAGACTCAAGTCCTGCATTTAACTGCAGCTTCCTACAAAAAAGCTTCCCTCAGCACTGCACACAATCAATAACTTAACATTGAATATTGCAAATAAAGCAGCTGTTGCATAATTTGCCAAGTAACTCATACACTATAGAGCTGGTAGAAGCAACATCATAGAACAAGTGTCTGCTTTTCACACAGTTTTTTCACAGTTCCATGCTTATGCAATGCAATTCAAGGAGCTGGAAAAGTTTGCCTTGGCTTTAACAGGACATAAGAGCAAGACAATTTTTGGAGTATCCTCTAGCTGGAAATTTTGTTGCTTGGTCTTGAAAAATTCAGTTATCATTCAATTTGTAAAATCTACTTGATCTCCTCTTGCATAATAATGATGTCAGCTTAATCGCATGCTAAATTAATTGTGTGTTGCTCCTTTGTGTTAGCTTTGTTGGTATCCCACTATGCCTGGAACCAGATGATTTTGGCCAGCAATGTCCCAAGGGATCAAAGGTGCATCTTACCTCTGTAATGACCACAATGGGAAGGACGATCACTCATGCCAGGAGATGATGACAGGAGACCCAGCACATGGCAGAGACCCATCTTTGCATTCCCACCCTTGATCCTTAATCTGCTTCCAGTGGGTTTGGCCAAATCCAGTCTTCCTCAAGGGTACTCTGGGCACATGTGGAGTGTCAGTCTGGGAGTGAGAGGGACAAAAGGCTGCCACCAGACTTCATCCTCCTTCTAGACCCTGGAGGCCATGAAGAGCCTCCAGTTTCTTCTTTATTGTCCATGGAGCATGGAAGAATGGAAAGGATATAACCTGTTTCTAAAAACCCTTGTTCTTATAGAGAGTTTTAGGGGGTTTTCTTTGTCTTCTGTTGCTTCTTCTCTCTAACTGTATTGCTGTAGGTGGCTCCAGCTGAGTGGGCTAGGAAGCAGATAGTAATAATTAGACATTATATAAGACATTATACAGGAAGCATTACAATAAAATGATATTTAAAAAATATGTATGCTACACTGAATTGTGTTTCTAAGATGCTCAGGTCCTTCTGAGTGTGGTCATATATTATCAGGTGGCTTAGATAAAACTTGAGAAAGTATAATAGACACAGAGATCCACTTTCAGATATTCTGACTGGAAATTGCTTCCCCTTTTATTCTCTCAGCAAAGAAGACAAACGGCTTTAGAAAAAATTTTGAAAGGTTTTGTCCTATAAAGATAAAAATCCAAGGCCTCCCACATATCTTGTTCCTTCTCTTTGCAGCTGACATGGTTTGGTAAATTATTAAGTTGGCTGAATTCTGAAGCTATTGAAACAAAATATCAGGCAGAAATATTACCACAACATGATTTTGGGTAAGGAAATCTGGTAATGTCTGTCCCTGGAACTTTCCATCATTCTTCCCCTTGTCTTAAAAAAACCTGATGGATGTCATGCTGTGAGAGAAAACTGACACAGAAAAAGTTAACCATGAGATGGTGGTACAAAACACCTGAGATAGTTCTGGCTACCCAGGGCATATTTAATTAAATTCACAGGTTTCTAAATGTTAACTCCATTCAGTGAGACCTGGAGTGTATGCTCAGAGTTCTGACATAACAAAAACACCTTTGATTTCCTGAAAAATACAGCTAAGTAGGAAAAAAATTAAATTCAGACATGCTAAGCATATGCTTGGCCTAATGAATAAATCCTTGAAAGCAATGACTGAATTTAAAACAGTAATAGTTTGTTTAGTCATTTAAGGTTTAGAATAAATCTTTGTCTAATTTTTGGCTGAGTTTGATTTTGGTGAGGAATTGGAAAGCTCAGGAAGTTTCTGCTTTCTGTATTTCCTTGTTGACAATGAGACTTAAATGCTGTTTTGCCCACTTGTGGTGGTTTGATCAGGTCTGGCTAAATGCCAGGTGCCCAAGAAAGCTCCTCTACCACTCCTCAACTGAACAGGGGAAAGAAAACAATGAAAGGCTCTTGTGTCAAGATAAGGACAGGAAGAGATCACTCACAATTACCATCAGGGTCAAAACAGAACCAACTTTGAGAAATTAATTGAATTTGGTACCAATCAAAATTGGTGTACAATGAGAAGTTAAAACAGCCTTTAAAGCACCTTCCCACACTTAGCTTTATTCCTGACTCTCTATTCTCTTCCCCTCAGTTCCCTTCAGTGGGTGCCCCTGAGATGGGCAATAGGGGTTGCAATCAGTTCATCACATGCTGTGTCTGCAAATGCTTTGTCCTCAAGGGGAAGAATACTTCCCCCTTCTCCAGCATGATATTCCTCCCATGGGAGACAGTCTTCCACAAATTTCTCCAATGGGAATTCTTCCCATGGGTTATAGCTCGCCTCTCAAATTCCATTTTTTTCTCTCTTAGTCTGAGTAGTCCTAAACTGGATGCACTATTTAATATGCAAGCTCACTGGTGCTAAGTAGAAGGGAGGAGTAACTTCTCTTGATCTTGTGGCCAGAGTTTCTTATCAGTATGTATAGTATATAACAGTTGCATACTCAGTATGTAGTTTGTGCTATTCAGAAAGAAAGAGCACTGTGGAATTGTCTCCAACCTCCTGTAAACCATAACTCTCAAGGTCTCTTCAGAAGGGTTTTACCTCACTTAGTCCCTTCCTAACCTCCATTAATGTGTGATCTTTTTTCTCCCTTGGTTCAGATAATTTCACTTGTTCTTATGGAACCTCAAGAGATTTCTTTTGCTCAGTTGCTGAAGTTTATTTATGCCAATCTCTTTGGGTAGAGTTATTTTTCATGGTCACAGATTGTCTTGTCGTATATCCAGTCATTAAATTTCATGCTGATAAAATACTTTTTTTTTGCCCACTTTACTCTTAAAAAACCCGTATTGGGTAGTCTCGGTTACTCTTTTTGACTTTCACTTACTTGAATGTGGATATGAATTCCAAGAGCATGTGTTTCTTGATTTTCTCTGGGACTGAGACCTGCCAAAGTTTCTTTGATTCTATGATTAATCCCTGAGCTATCTTTAGGCTCTGCTAACAAATCACCTAGCTTTCCTTGACATCATTCTCCTTCATGGCATCTACCCAAAGAGTTCCCAAGCAACATCCTGAATTAGAGCAAATATGCAGTTGTAAAGTTCAGAATCCAAAATGTGCTGCTTGCCTTCCCATTTCACCTCCAGGTCCTTAACTTAATCATTTTGGAGACACTACAATTCAAGCCACATCTAAGACGGCCAGCAGGTCTTCCCTATTTGTAAGTGGAGCACTATCCCTGGTCATCCCAGCCAACACTTGCATTAGGAGATATGATAGAAGTATAATTACACCAATCCTGGAGAGCTTTAACTTTTCCCTGAGGATAGGAAATTTTTCCCTGGCTAGTATAATTACATTGCATGTAATAAGAATGCATGGTTAATGAGAGACAAAATTTTACATGGTTAGAAACTACTGTTATTCTTTTTTACCTGTTCCAGGAGATGCATTTCATGGTCAAATACAGGGAAGATTTTTTACCTGCCAATTGTGTCTCACACCGGGCAGTGCGGTCACACAGAGCAGTGTGTGCATTACAGCTTTTTTGTGCGTTTGCTTTCTAATATTCTGTAAATAATTTCCATTCACATAGTAACTGTACAAATATTGTAACATTTGTTATAATGGGACTACTTGTATGAACAGAAACAGTTATTTTCCTGAAGAGCTTCAATTTACTGGTGAAGATAGGTAATCTTTTTTTGGCTAATATAATAATTTAAATTGAAATCTGGTCCAAAAATCTGCAGAAGTAAATATAGTTTATCTACAAAAGCTGCCTTTGAACCATTAATAATAAATGACATGTTGTTTTACTTGCAGTCCAAAAAGAAGCAGCTCAAGGCAAGACAAGCTTTCCATTCTTTCCCAAACCGTGGGAGTAGATGGCAGTAGAAATGTGGCTTTGGATGAAACCATTTGGAGCAGCAGTAGCAGTTTTCTCTACTTCTGGCAGCCATGTATTAGATGCTTAAGGCTGTGGAATACCACAGTTGACAGAATATTTGGGAAGAGTCCATATAGACTTAGAACATAATTTTCAATTCCTCGTAGTATACGAAGGAGGAGAATGAGGGCTTCCACTATAAGCTATGAAAAGGCAGGGAACTTATTAGGTGGAATAGTTTTGACTAATACTGATTAGTTTAATGTTGACGTGGAAGGAAAGGACAGTGTCACATGGTAAACAGTCTAGTTTACTTAGTAGAGATCTCTGTTTTCCTTGTATATGTGCCAAGATTTGGTTAGGGTGAGCTCCACTCAGTGGATTGGATCTGGCACAGTTATATCATGTAGTAAAATATTTTTTATGTACACTGAAAATTCAGATTGCAGCTAAGATGTAAATCTCTAATGGTCATATATATGTTAAAAGATCTGTGTTTTTTATAAAGGAAATTAAAGAAGCAATAAAAATATAATGTGTGAGAAAAATTTACAAAATAATTTGGATTAGTATGTGGACAGAAACAAATAGCTCTGTTATGCTGAAATACTGATTATAATCCAGGCTTTTTATTGTGTTAGGATAAGGACGTTTTAAATATTTATCTAGATTTCAAAAGTATTTCATCCATATGAAAATACAAGCAAAAAATATTCAGAGGAAAATAAATAGTGTCTAGATACCATTTCAATATCTGTGATTTAATGGATGCTTCAAAATGTGCTTAAAGATGTGCAGATGAGAATGACAAACCTTTGATTAGCTAACTATGTAGTAGAAAAGAATTTGTCCTTTGTTATAGGAGAATAAATCTATGAAAAAGGTTTGGCTCAGAATGTAATTCAGCTGAATCTGTACTACTCAGTTTTAAATCTTTTACCTTCATGTGGCTCTTCTTGAGTGCATATGTTGCTAGACTTTAAATTTTAATTTTTGCATTTCAGTAAAAGATAGGAGCCTTTTCATGATGCCACTTTTCTTAGTTACTTAGAAAGCCATAAGAGAACATATTTCCTAATATTATTTATTAAAAAAAAACCTTGGCTCCTATAGGGATTTTACTGTCCCACTCATTTGTGTTCTACTGTGAATGTCAGGTGCTAGTTTTGGCATGCAGCTTGAGTCAGAAATCAAGCATAATCAAATGGCTTTATACAGGTTTTTGTGTGCAACAAAATTATAAATGATCTTGAATATTATACATGGAGGTCAATTAATTATCTTAAATAAGGACTAGTAGTTACAGTGATATGCTACCTATTTACCTAAAATTATATTAAAACAATATTCTTCCTGCCAGAAAATTTGACTTTGAAAAATCCATAGCTTAAGCAACTATCTGAATCATATAATAAGACTCAATTACACCAGGTGGTATTGACTGATATATTTGGTAATGTAATAGAGATGCCAACCCTGACAAAATTTGTTAGTTTGAAAATAGGGCAAAATGCCATTTTATTGCAAAGCTAATGAGAAATATTGCTTACAGAATGATGAGACCCATCAAGTAGATTTATAGCATACGACGTTTTTAAGATCTCAAATATTTCAAAGAGATTGGAAGGGCAATATGACTATTGTCTGCTCAGTATAATGAACCAAAGAAAAAGGAGCTTTGACATTCAGACTTGCATGGTAGAGGGCTAGAAACTTTCTGAATAGTAGAACTCTTAAAGAGAGCAGATTGTTTCTTGAGCTTATGCAGACGCTGTCGTGGCTGGACCACCACCTGGATGTTTTGCTAGCTCCACAATTCAAAGAGATACTGCTTGGGGGGATTAAAGGCTGTGAGTTGGATTCAGTGAACCCAAATCCCAGCAGAAGTTTGGCAGAGGAATGAGTCAGTTCCTGGGATGCCAGCATTAATGGCTGAGGTCCAGACACTAATCTCAGATGCACGGCACGTGTCGCCTCCTATCTCGATTAAGCCACGTCTGCGGCTTGCACACACAGCGCATAACAGCAGATTTTCCAAGGCATATGCTGCTTCCAGTGCCATACGTTTTAGTTTAAAATCTGGTCCATAAGGTATGAGTATTTTGTTGGGGTTTTTTTCCTTCAGTTGTTCGATGAAGAAATAAAAACAAAAGTAAAAGAAAGCAAAAATTTATCAACAGAACTCACCCTGTTTTACCCCTCTGGGTTCTTCATCTTCTATTTCCCTCCTTCAATAGGATTCAATCAGAGCCACACCAAAGATGCAAAGAAATTAAAGTAATAATAGAAGCAGCACAGGAATATTATTTGCCTTCATTTGTTCTTCGGTATATGTGAGACATGACAGGATTCGATAAACTCGCAAGTATTTACTCTTTAAGCTAATTCTGCAGTGTTGTAAAACATGCAAACTGCAGGCTAGAGAGAAATAAGAGAGTCAGCATAGCAAAACTCGATTAGAAAGTTTGATTTGATTATCTGTTCCTTATTTGCATCACACTGCTGTTTCACTCCGAGCTACCTGACTGGAATATTTTCACTGCAATCTGAGTGTGGAAACCAAAGCTATCAGCAGAATAACAGGCTGCAGGAAGCACAGTGTTTTATGCTGGAACATTCCAGCACACTAATTGCTGCTTTGAAAATCATACTCCAAACATTTTCTTGCTTCATTTAATCTCTTGGTTTCAGTGGAAAATGCCCAGAAACAATGCAGTTGAGCTTGAAGATGAGAAATGGGAGACTGAGTGGCTGAAAGGTATCATATGAGTGGATTGATGCAGTGCCTTAATGTACTGGCCTTGAACTGTACAAACTTCATGGTGAATTCAGCCAGATTAAGGAGAGTGAGAATCAATCAGTTTCAAATGGCTCTAAAAGTTGCAATAAAAGGGAAGGTGGTGGTCCATTCATTGTCTAAGACCTAGACAGAAAACCCTCTTGTGTAATAATAACTAAAAAGACTCAACCAGAAAGATTAGAAAAACAAGGAAGAAAACTACCTGACCCTTCTGTTTTTAGAAGAAAGCACATTAGCTAAATGATTGATTTTGTGCTTAATTTTTTTTCTTTTTTTTTTTTTCTTTTTTTTTTTTTTTTATTTCTCAGCAGGTATTGATCTCATTCTCTATATTGTATTAAACACCCAAAGTATTATCAGTTGTATAAGTTGTATATTTGGCCCAGATTGGGAGAGCTAAGTGTGAGACTAATTTTAAAAAGTCCAGTCATATAAATTTTCCCTTTTGGATAAGCTATTTTTAAACCTTCACATTAAAGCATACAGGCACCAGAAAACAAGCTACTTTTGGCTATTTTAAAATAAAATACTTTTTATAGGTTAGGTGCCAGTTTTTAAAACCATGAGCCTTTTATTCTCGTGCATAACCACCAAAAAAGAAATAAACAGTTGAAAGAAAAAGGGCACAACTCTGCTTCTGAGGTGGTGTAACAAAGAATGATCTTTACTGTCACTGTCCGTGATTTTACATAAGCTTCTTTTGCACACTGGAATCATATATAATGTAGATGAGATTGGTAGGGCCAGAAATCTTAATTTATTTATTGTATAAGCATAATGTCAGCCACCTCCTGTTTTCATTATACCAATCTAATGCCAGCCATTTCCTGTTTTCATTAGACCATTGTAATGCTAGACTCCTACTGTTCTCATTAGTGCAGGACTGTGTAATGGCAACCACCTCATGTTTTCATTATAACAGAACTGTATGGTGCCAGCTGCCACTTATTTTACTTTACAGAAGAGGATTTGAATAGTCCATACTTTTTCAAGAGAATATATACAGACATGTCAAGGACCCTAGGGGTCTAAGGCCCCTGAGAAAATGGTGGGAAACACCCTTCCTGACAATTTTGTTGCTGGACAAATAGCAGCATTTATACAGTGTGTACAGAGAAGAGTTTAAAGGCTGGGGTTAAACTGTTGTGGAACAGGTTTAAATTCTAGAAACTGCCTTTCTGATCCATAACCTATCTGATCTTCCTGAAGAAAGTAAAAAGGTAGTTGCTATGATTCAAAGTCTAGATTAGAATAATAGGGAAATGCAAGTTAAATTCCTGGCTCCAGTACACATTGCCTGTGCAGACCATAACCTATAAATTCTGTCATAGTACTCCAGTTGTGACTGGTCTGGAGATAATAAGATTTTCTCTATCTGAAATATTGGTTTGTTTTGCTTTGCTTTGCTTCTGTAATACTTTTTCAATATGAAACATTTCACTGTTTATCAGTAGTGCTTAAAAAGAAGCTGTGACTCCTTCTCTAGGGTCTTCAAATGCTATTGTAATGATATTAAATAGTACTAAGTACTGCCTGATGACACAAAAATCTTCAGTTGAGACTTCTTAAAATTATAGTTTGAAAGCTGAAAGGACTCTGTTACTAAAGTGCAGTTAAGTTGTTACGCTGCAGAACATTAGGGCTATATTTACTTTTCATAGCAAGCATCTGAATAAAATTTCCTCTAATTAAAAAATGTATAAGATGCTGTAAAAATATTTTTATGAAAATTTTTTCTATATTATTATTAAAAGTTTTTATTTAGATACTCAGGTTTCTGCTCATACTGAACATAATATAGATGTGAAAAACCCCTCCAAAACATCCCAGTGTCACTGCTCTGTAAAAGCTATGTAACTTCTATGTGGATACCTTGTAACATCACTGCAAAACATACCTGGTTTACATAAGGGGACTGCAGCCTCAGTTCTGTAATGAATGGATGAGTTGCATATTAGTCATGAGGTTGAACTACCACATCTACGGGTACACACACATCTTCTGCCTCTATTCTGCAGCCTTGGGAGCTTCAAGTGCTCAGTATCACAACCAGAAAAAGCACCTCAGTGAAGGCTATTACTGTGTACCTGACCAAAATTATCACTTCTGCACAGTGACTTTGATTTTAATTATTTGTGGGATGCCAGCTTGTCATGTTTTATCGGTTGTATGTTTTAATGATTTATAGCCTCACTGTAGCTCAGGAGAGGAGAAGAAAAGCTCTGTGGACATGTATTATGAAAATAAAATTTTACTGTTACTATAACTGCTGGTTGTGATGGGTTGACCTTGGCTGGACTCCAGATGCCCACCAAACTCCCTAACACTCCCCTCCCCAGGAGGAGAGGAGAAGGGGAAAATAAGATGCAAAAAGCCAAAAAGAGGAAAGGTAAGGGCCATTTAATACAGCAAAAGCAAGACCATGTGCATTAGCAAAGGAAAACCAAAGATTTATTTTCTACTTCCCATCAGCAGGTGATGTCCAGTCCTTTTCTGGGAAGTAGGACTTCAGTACATGCAGCAGTTGCTCCAGAAGACGAACGTCATAAATAATGAATCCCTCCCGCCTCCTCCTTCCTCTTAGCTTTCATGTCTGAGGAGATATCATGTAGACTACTCCTTTGGTCTTCTGTCCTGGCTATGTCCTGTGCCAAGGTCTTTCCCATCCCTGGCCATCCCCAGGGTACTCTTGGTGCCAGCCCTGTCAGCAGCAGCCAAAGCACTGGTGTGTTATCAGCACCTTTCCAGCTACCAGTGCAGAGCACAGCACTGTGAGGGCTGCTGTGGGGAAAATGAACTCATCTCAACCAGACCAAATACCCTTGCACTTACACTGATTTGTCTGGGAGAAAAGAGCTCTTCAAAAGTGTTTTTGTTCTGTGTTTCCAGTCTTGATGGAAAAGTTGTGTGTTCAAGAAAAGAAGAGTATTCTTTGTCATTCCCAGATTGCTGTATTATTAACATCATTGAATGGAGTAATTGACAGATGTGTATAAGTGTTGCTAAAATGATTAAAAGCTGTGGAAATCATAACCTGCCAGTGTTCCCTGGGAAATAAAGACCTTTCCATCTGTTAGGGGTCTCTGTAAAGCAGTGTAATGAGTCACCTTTAAAATGACAGCTGTCACCCTTAGGATTTGAGCCTCAAAGGAAGTGCAAAAATATAATGAAATACATATAAACTGTCAATCAAAATACCCTTAATTTGTTATTATTTTGATCACCTCACTCTGGGCAGGGTGTGAGAACTTGTAATTTTTCTATGATCTCTAGTGTCTGGATTAGGTCCAAGTCAAGAGGAAGACAGTTATGTTTAGCAATGTTATAGTTTGATAAAGCACTATATCTCTGCATATGTCTTTGCACATTTTCTGTCACAGTCTTCACAATGAATAAAATTTTACAAGGATAGTAGCATGTGATAGCAGCACATTTGAAAATTACTTCTGAGTTTTGGAAACCCAATAAAATGGAAACTGAGTGATGGAACTGAAGGATGTGAGAGGATTGGTACGTTTTTAGTTCACTTACAAAGATGGCATACTCTACATGTACCACTACACCAAACCCCAATACCTTCCCTTTTTATATTTAAGTTGTTTGAGTAAATGTAAGTGGTTTGTCATTTCTTTACTTGTACCCTTTTTTCCTGTTTCTGATATGTTTTCTGAATTAAGGCAGGTGGAGTCCTAACATTTTCTGTGAAATAAAATGCAAATTCTGTTATGCTAATGGACCACTAAGAACTGAATTAGATTAAGCAGTGGTGGTAAATCAGCAATTATGCTCTTTTTTTTTTTTTTTTTTTTTTTTTTTTAATAGCAAGATTCCAGCAGAAATAAAATTCAGTGGTAGTCACCACTAGAGGAGAAAGCCTAGGGCTGTTGATGTGCATTACTGAATTTAGTATACATTTTACCACCACTCAGATTCAGTCTTTAAAACCAAGGATGCTGAGCAAAGTGCTTTGAGTCAGCTGGTAACACAGTATATTAATTACAGCTCATAATAACTTCCATTTTTACATAATTGTTGTATGGTTATACATGTTATGCCAAATAAAATCCTTAGTCTTGACTGGTGATTGTGATTAATATTTATGCTGCTGATAAAAATGAGCATGCTTTTAGCTTCACTGGTGCTGAAGATTTTCTGGATTATTTATAAAATGCAACAAAAAGAAATTCCCAAACTAAGCAAACAGGTGGTTCTTCAAATAGAGCTCTGATTTTTTATCTGTCTGCAAGAAAGCATTCTGTGCTAACAAACACAGGCATTGAACCAGGATTGGTCTTTCTCCAGACCACCCTTCAAGGCTTGGAAGTGTCAACTAGCATTTGCTAGTACGCCTTATAAACAGTCAGGATGAAGGAAATAAAGTGAATGAGGGGAGCTGGCATGCACTTACAAGAAGCTATGGGATTCAAGATTTGGCAGCTGCACCTGGTGGCTCCGTAGTTGTGTGTTGTCGTTGCCCATGGAAGTTTGAAATTTTTCCAGGCAGGAGGTGATATGAACATCACCTTAGACTACAGGAATTACTGGTTATCAGCAGAGCTGTCTCAGGTTTACATTCTTGATCCCACAGTAAGATTGGCAAATCTCCATGAAAGCTTTTTGAACAAGAGTGTTTGAATCAGACGTGCTCCAATTGTTTGTACTTCTCCTACTGTTGCCATAATATGATGGGCCCCTGACATTTCACCTCTGCTAAAGGGATAAGATGTAATAGGAGCTGGAAGTCTGCCTAAAGCATAGTATTCTTTTTCTTTCTCCGTCTTGATTTCTATTGCCAGCAACATTAACACTGCAGCTGCAATGGTTTTACAATTTAGGAATGCACAAAAGGTTATTAATAAGTGCAGAAGTAGAAATCTTTTAAAAAAGATGATTCATTTGGAAATTGAAGGACTGACTGTGCTTGCTATCATTGTACAGACTTTGCCTGGCTTTCTAAAATTTCCATTACCTTCTACTGTTTTAGTTCACTGGCACAGTGTCCCGTCTCTGAGGGTCTCTTCAGGCTTGAGACCTCCCCAGAGAGGGCATAGAGGTGGTAAAAAGTCTGGTTCTCTCGGAGGTGCCGACAAGAAAGCAGCTCGAGACGACCTTGTGTTGTTTTGGGGCTGTTTATTTATCTTATCTTAAAAAAGTTTCTGGCAGCCCGGCACAGGTCCGGTCTGCAGGTCGACCATAGCAAAAAAGTCCCCTGAGAGGGCTGAGCCAAGGTCTTTATACCCTAAACTATGTATACAATATTTACAAATTTTCCCCAATGTCATGTAACCTCTTTGCAATGTCCAGTTCTCTCCCATTCAATCTGTGGTTCCCAGGGTGCAACTTCAGCATGGATGACATGAAGAAGAAGGAGGAAGAAGTCCACCACACCCAGGGTCCTCCATCTTGGCCACATGGCCCTTAATATAAACAATCTAAAAAACTACTTATACTACATTCTAACAATCTAATTTACACTCTACTCATCATTATTTTCTGTGTCTCTTCTCTCAACGTGGGCAGATTTTCCCAAGGAGCCAAATCCAGCCCCTGCAGCTCCTGGGCAGCACTCAGGGGTCTCTGAGGGGTCTGCCAGGGGGGTTTTTGCACTCCCAAAGGAGCCAGGGAAAAACCCTGGACTCCCACAGCACAGATGTATAATGGTGGTGGATTTATACTCATTAGTAGTGTTACTCCATTATGTTGTAGAGGAAGAATTGTCTACAAGCAAGGCTCTATTTACTATTTTTCCTGTTTTTTTTTTTTTTTCTTTTTTTATGTGGGGGATGGCTCTGGAGAGTACTTTTCAAAATCTGTTACTTTTTAAAAAAGATGTATGTTGTTTTCCTGTGGAAAGATGGCTGTGTCTTTCTTTGACATATTCAAAAATATGTGCTAATAAAAATCGACCTTCTGTGCATATTGGATCCCTAAATGAGTCACCTAAACAGACTCTGCTAAGGTAACATTGAGCACTGAGTGGCAGTGTGGCAGTGAGCTGGTCTATACCAGGGAGCTTGGTTCACTTACACTGGCTGATGGAGGTGCAAAAATCTAATGGGAGCATAATTACCAGCCTCTGGAGTGTCTTCCAGAGGAAGACAGCACAAAAGCAACCTAGAGTCTAAACAGGACCCTTAATCTGGTGCTCTCCACTAGTACTACAACCCTGAAAGTGAGGCAAAGCCACGGTGCTTTTAAGAAGCTTATCTTGTGGTCAAAGATAAAGGCTTATTAACAGTTGCTAATCTCTGTTCTAAATCTCTTATAATACAATGGTACTATAATGTTGTTAAAATAGTTTCACATGCATTCTACTCTGCTGTAGTTACTATATTCACATGGTATTCTACAAATCCTTATTAAATGATATATGAGTACTTATATTACTTTTGTTCTCAATTTAAAAGGAGGCACAAGGGAATACAGAATCATTTATATAGCCAACATTTCTTCAAGCACAGAGACTCAAAGGGTAACCGGAGTAAATAGAATTTCTCATCTGGTCTAAGACAGTCCCTAAACATATATTAATATATGCATATACAATATACTAATAATACTATAATGAAATGCCACTACTTTGAACTGCATTATAGTTAGAGGATGTTAAATGTATTGTTCATCCAGAATACACATATCAGATTATTTTTTCCTCATAATTTCAGTACAAAAAGTCCAAAATAAATTGTTTTCACTAAAGATGGAATGGCTATATGGTTAGTTTTCAATAAAAGATTATTATTTAGAGCTGATTAGTTTATTGCAATACTCCTAGTAAGGTTCCCCATTGAACTCACAATAGTGAATGAAGAATTTGTTCATAAAAATATAAATATCTTAATTGGGAAATAAAAATATTGTTTTAATACAGTTCAGCAGCTTTATCAAATTTTAAACCAAACAATTTCAAAAAATAAATTGAGGTCTTATCTACATATATTATGATAAATATTTTTTATTATATGGTAAGAAGTGTGAAGACTAATAAGAAATCTACTCTAAATTCACTATATTAGATAAATTTTCAGTGTAAAGAATTTTAAGTTGACTTATAAAAAGGAGTGGTAACTAATAGGGTCACTTGTAGAAATTGTTAAAGCATGCAGCATCATAATGATGCCTGTTGTAAAAGGCTTAAAAAATATATGCACGAAACATTTTCCTATAGGCAGTAATAACAGAAATAGATGTCATCTCCTGATGGTTAGACATGTATAGTGGTTTGTTTTCAGTGCTGATTCCAGCCTAGTGATCCATTTTTTTCACTCTCAAACCAAACCATTGAAAATACTTCCGTGTGTGATTCCCTTAAAAAGATGGAAAATGTATAGGTATTACAAAATGTAGTCTCAAATTTGTTATGGAGTATTTATTGTTGTAGATGATTCTATACTTCTACAGCAATCAATTGATTA
This sequence comes from Erithacus rubecula, assembly GCF_903797595.1. Classification (NCBI taxonomy): domain Eukaryota; kingdom Metazoa; phylum Chordata; class Aves; order Passeriformes; family Muscicapidae; genus Erithacus; species Erithacus rubecula. The sequence continues at coordinate 64,076,248 of NC_136658.1, forward strand.
CCAGACACAACTTCAGTGTTGCTTTTAATTTGGAAACATGGAGGATTACTGGCCAACTGTCCCCCTAATTCTCTAGTAGTAGTTCAGTAGGTGTACTATAACAAAATTTCCATAGAATTAGTGTTCAAAGTATTAAATAAAATGTGTTTACCGAAATGGAATTTTCATTATCCCTTTCCTCAGCAGGTCAACATCTGAATCTGCACAATGTTTCAAGCTAGTCCTATACTACTAACTCTTACCAAGAAGAATTTCAGAATATTTATAGACATTTGGAGTTTTGCCCAAATCAAAGGTATTATCTTTAATGTGAAGAACCTAAAGGGGCAAACCATGTCAGAACACCATTTTCACAAAGTAACAAAGGGCCCAACATTTGACTACTATGTATTTAGGAAAAAAAATCCTCTTAAAAAATTTAAAATTATTTGTCTCCCAGACAGAGAAAAATGTTTCCCCAAAATTCGAACTAAATATTTTTGTAAACGAGGCATTATCGGGAACCATCAACAATAAATAAACCAAGATGCTGTGCTCTTTTCCCTGAATCATAACATATGCATTATGGAATATACATCTCGGAAGATTCTTAGATGGCTCATTAATTCCCTGATCCATTTCTTCATGCACTACTGAAACTAAGGTGACCTTTCACAAATCAACCTATGCGTACAGCAGACAGTTGTCCTTTCTACTGGAGAAATTTCATTTTTAGGGAAACATTACTAACTGAAGAAATAAGATTTCAGCTGCTCTCATGTCTTAGACTCAATAAAGGATAAGGATAGGGTATTTATCCCATGAGTGAACACCCTGAAGCAGCAATACGTGGCTGGCTTAAAGGAGATCTAAGAATCTCTGTTTGATGGACTGGCCACTCTCCAAATGAGAAATCAATGACTTGTATTCTGGGTAAAGAAAAGCCAGGATGGTTTATGACTTGTTCTACATACACTGTGGGACAAGCCAAGCTCTGAAGCACACACAGTTGAAGACAGTAAAAGTAACATCCCTTATCCTGTGAAGTCATCAGCAGTATAAGGTACATTCTGTCAAGACTCTTCACAGACAGTGGCCTGCTAGATTTTGGCAATCAGCCTGTAGAAAGACAGATCATGTAGCAGGAAAAAGGGGAGATAACACTGTTGGGCTTCAGGGCTAAGATGGGTAGCTAACTAGATGCAGGCTGGTTTTGTTTCTGGCAAGGAGACTTGCAGAAAAAAATTGCAATGGGTGAAAGGTAATTCTGTCTGCAGGAATAGCACACACCTTTAAAACACTTGTAGTATTATGAAAAAACTGAATTTCGATTTAGCTGTAAAAAGCAATGCCTATATACTTAGTTACTTTAAAAAAAAAAAAAACCCAAACAAAAAAAAAAACAAAGTAAAAAATCTCCCCAGTGAAAAAAACAAAAAAAACCAAAAAAACCCAAACAAACAAACAAACAAAAACGAAAACCCCAAAGCCAAAACAACCAATCCTGAAAATCCTGGTTTGCAGGCTTTACACTATTTGGTATGTCATTGCTACAATCACAAAGGAGCAGACAGAGGGCCACACATTCTGAAAGACTGATCATAATTCTCAAATACATCAAAACCCAACCAAATAAAAGAGGCTAATGAAAGTGTTAAATTATAACAGCAAACTAAAAAAAAAAAAACAACCCAGACATAGGACTTAGTAATATTTTTCCCAGCAAATTGTTTACATGGTTTACAGCAACATGAATAAAATTACTCTTAAGAAAGACACAATAAAAAAAGTTAAAAGGCAAACCCCAATTTCTTGCAATCTTCAGGTTATCCTTCTCCAGTTGTATCCTCAAGCAATGTTTTGATCACTCCTGCTAGGCTGACAGTCTTTAAGAACTTACCACCCCACCCCATTTATAATGGCTCTGGTGAACTCACACCAGTGTCCTAAACCAAAATATCCTTTATTCAGCTCCATGTTTCTATGAGTAAATAACAGCCTGTAGGGATTCAGTGCATCAGCTGCTTAAAAGATAAACCTACCCAGCTTGATGAAAACTCTTCTTCACTTTCCTGTTGAGAGAAAACGGTTACACATTTCTAATAAATGAAGCAGGAACTGTCATTTTTTTGGCAAACTGATAACTAGCTGTAACAGCCGCATTGCCACAAGTTGCTTTTCCAAAGTAATTACCATCAGGCTCCCTGTGGTATGCAGTGTTTAACACATTTCTTCTGTGTTAATGAATGCAAAAGCAGGCAACGCCACTATTAGTAATCGCTTTTTATTCGTAGTCCTCATTTTCCAGATAGGTCACATTAAACACAGCCATTAAACAATAGCGGTTGAGAAAATCCATACAATGTATGCTGCTTTTGTTTGGTTTCTTGTGTCATTCACCAGTCATTGGTGCAACTTTGAGCCATATGGGGAGACAGGGGCTGATAAATGAGAATGCCAACCTGTATCATGCCAACCTGTATCACAATTGGGCCAGAGAAGTCAAAACCTTAATCAGATTTCATTCAATTACACTTCAAGTCAACAAATCTTGATAGCCAAAACTCCCATTTAAATTAATGCAATAATAACTGCTGCCTGATGTCAAAAGAAAGCAATTAAACAATAATGAGTGGCTGTATGTTATGCAAGGCTTCAGACTCCTCCTTGACCTCAGCAATTTCCCTTTCATTTGACAGCAAGCAACATGAAAGCTTGTTTGAATTGTGACTCTTGTTCCACTATGAACAAAGCTTGACTTCTAGGGGTAACTTAGATTGGGAAACCTCTATTCTTAAGTGGTAAATCACAGTTCAGGAGAATCTGTTTCCTCATAAATATGCCAATTAATTAAAAAAAAAAAAAAAAAAAAAGGGAAAAAGAAAGGTCTGATTTTGAGTTCTGATTTGATTGGCCAATTGTATAAGGAACTCCCAGTTGCTGGCTTTTTTAAATTAAAAAAAGATACAGAATGCCTTATTTGCTATTCACAGTGTACAGTACAAATTTATTAGTTGCTCTACTTGCCTCCCTTAATTCCAACTTTCCTTTTATAATCTTGCGACAGATATTTCCTTTCAACCTTATAAAGCATGAGTGTAAAAAATGAGAGAAATAACTCATAAACTTTATCTTTCATTGCTGCCTCTTTCTCCAGTGGTGATAGTAGAGATACCATGGAGAAAAAACACTTTAAATTCTTTTGTGTGCAGTACGTCCTTCACACACAATCACGTTAATTTTGATTGAACCAGCAAGCAAAACTCACATTGTATAAGCTCTGCTGGTTTATTAGTTCATTATGTATCCATTTTAAATTGTGAAATACATTTTTTAACCTGGGATAACCATATACTGGGAGGAGTCTGCCAGAACTCTACAAGGCAGTTGAAAGACAAATTAAATAAAAGCAAAATTTCCTAAACTCTTCTATAAAGCTGTGAGTCATGAATTCTGAATTACATCAGAGTGATAAATAAATAATCACTACTAAATACAGATAATGTGTTAAACAGCTAAAGCTAGTAAATCACTAGTGACAGAGAGCCTTAAGGTAAATTCCTCTTACATTGGCACAGCCCTTTCTCAGAATGTTGTGGTTTTATGTCTTCAGAAACATACAATGAATTGTACAATTGGTTACTCAGTGTTAAAATCATTTATAAAATACACAAATCTCCATCACTTTACATACTGGCTTAGATTTTGCTGAATAATGGATCTCACTGGCAGAGCTAAAGACTTGGTGCACAGACACTGAAGTGATGGGCACCACAGAAATACGTAGAAAAGACTGATCAAACAATAAGAATCCTCTCCACTATGGAATTTCAAGCTATCAAGCTATCAAGCAAAACCAATCTTGGGTCTCCTGGCCGAAAAAAAAAATAAAAAAAAATTATATAACACAGACAACACCACGTTTTAGATACATAAATTGTCCAAAACATGGAGAGTAGCTTGATAAGACATGTACAAGATCCTTCCTTTTGCATGAAATTGTAGATATTTTTTAATAGGTGCTAAAAGCACATTTTGAGAATTGGTGTCTCCCAGAGACAATTCATTGTAGGACTGACTAGCTAAAATAACCATTTAAATCCAATTCCAAAACCAATATAGGATGTTGGGTCAACTATTTTTCTTGAACTGATAAAAAACTATGGCTTGTGGTATTTCAAATTGCCAACCCCTTTTATAAATTTAAATTTAAGAAACCAAATATACAGTTTTTAAAAAATGTGCCATATTGGCATTTGCAGCAGAGTATCTGAAGTATATAAGGGACAAATTCTGAGCTAAACATTTTATTCTTCTGCTTCTTCTTGTACTATGGAAGTTCATTTGTTTTTTTCTAAGTTTCATCTGAAAGTAATTTCGAATTTTTCAAATGCAATAAAAACACTCTTAGGAAACAATAATAAAAAGTAGAAACTATATCAGAAGTTATTCTAAGTTATTCTGCAAATATTATTCAGATCAAGTGAAAACCTGACTAAAAGCACTCCCCAGAACAAGCAGTATTTATCTAGAACTGCAGTAAGCTATTGCACATTCTGAAGAATCAGATAAAATACTGCTCATGCCACACTGGCAGTGACATATTTTTCAGTTCTATAAATTTAATACCAAACTTTTAAAATGGTGGTTGAAGAATTCAATCAAATGTCCTACCTTGAACAGGCTGGCTGAATGTGTTGGGGGGGAAAAAAACCAAAACCCAAGGAGGTTCCAGATGTTGGTTTGAGTATAATTTTTGTTTTTAAACATGAGTTTGCAATAGAAGTTTCTACAAGGACTTGCACATAACCATGACTGATGGATGTATTTGTAGGCTGTTCAGTTAGCTCCATCAGCTCACTCAAACATATTTTGAACAGATTATGTACTGCAGTACTTCGTAGACCATACATTAAACAAGAGACTTTGCTCTGAGGCGCTGCTTCCCATATTCCATGGGGAAAAGGAAGCAGGAAAAAACAAAACTCATAGAGTTCGACAGCTACTGAGGCAACACTTGCCATTTACAATATAAGCCCAAATATTTTTGCAACACAACTATATATTAATTTAATAAAATACACAATATAGCTCTTATACACTCAACAATTTGGCTCATATGCACTGAATCTGCAATAAATCAATAAAAATATGTCATTTGATGTAAACACACTGAATCTTCTTACATTTGCACATTTAAATGACCATGTGATTTTTGTGGATGTCTGACATTTTCACTTTCCTGAGCTATTTTAGTGTCCACAAATGAATAAAAAAGTGTTAATAATGTTAATTTATTTTCTGTATTACCCTTAAGGTAACTCTTTTTTCCCCCCAAACTTTATTTAACTTCCTTTGCTTTTTTTTTTTTAACTCATCGCTAACTATTTATAGCTTTGTTGGACACTAAAATGCTAAATAGATATTAAAATCTTTTTTTTTTTTAAATTTTATCAAGTGAATTAGTTTATGTGTGTGCAGGACAAGATGGTCTATATCATTTTACATTTAACCTTAGTATGATATGTCGTGTTTCATTAATGATGAGGATATGCTTTCTTGAATAATGATCTGGAATGGTTCTTTTTTTTTTTTTTTTTTTTTTTTTTTTTTTTTTTTTTTTTTTCTTTTTTCATATTTGTGGCAGATAACTTTGTACATAAATGGTTACCACAAATGAATGTTAATGTTTGGCGTCACTTGGACTACTACAAGAACTCTTTATAGGACTTTCAGTAGAAGCCTGTGGTGGCTGCTGGAAATTCACCACAGATCAGCATTATTAAACCCTGTTTTTCTTGGGGTTTGTACGTAAACAGTAAAGTCAGCATCAGCTATTGAGGACAGTCTTAAAGTATCAGACGTATTTCCATTCCATCTTTCTCATACCTTCCTATCAGATTGTCAAAATGGCACTGTCTTTCCTTCTTTCATTTTGTTCTTGGTGTACTTGACTCTGTCCTAATGAAAGTTTGGTCAAAATGAAACCAGTGTTATCTGTCAAAAAGAAAGAGCAGTGAAAAGAACATACTTGTGGGCACTTCAGATGTTCACTAAAAGCCTTAAAGCAGCATTGGTCTTCCTTCATTCCTGTAATTCTGTTACAACCAGGAAATTTATTTATTTATTTACTTTCAATCAGCAGAAGAGGAAATGCAACTGCCAGCCTGTCCTTATTTTCCCCCTCACTTTCTGATGGCCACAGGGTCGCTTCCCCGACAGTCCTGCAAGAGCTTGTCTATTTCTCTCACGACCTCCTCGGCATCCACGGACTCCCTGCCTAGATCCCGGGCGGAGCGGTCTAACTGCTCCAGAACAGAGTCCATCTCGCTCGAGTCTCGGCTCACTCGGGAATGCACGTCTGCAAAGGCCCTAGCCATCGGATCTGATGCAATGAAGGAAGCGTCCTTTGACTGTTTACTGGGCGATAGATACTGACTGTCAGTTGACAAGTACTGGCTGCTTGGTTCAGCCAAGGCTCCTGATTTCACTTCACAACCATCCAGTGGTCCTTTTGTTGAGGTGCAAGGCTCGATGCATGTCTTGGTTGGGCTGCTCGATGCTGAGGGAACCTCCTGAAGCAGAGGACTCAGGGCACGTTTGGCTTTTAAGTAAGGTTTAACATTGGCAATGAGAATAGTGTGCTCTCTCTTGTCTTTCCCAAATGTACAAAAAGTCTTTTTCCCAGTGGGATTCACAGTTTCATATGTCTCAGTCTCAACGTTAGCTTCAACTGTGGGTACAAAGACATTTGTGCGATAATCTGCATTCTCAGCCTGACTGGCTGCAGGGAACTGTGGCATCCAACACCTGTCAGAATGACCAAGCACTCTGCATTCATCTGTGCAGTTAACACATTCTTCTTGTTCTGCAAAACAAAGGAGAAAAAGAAAAAACCTCTAATTATAAGTGGATTTATTTAGGCTAATGGATAGGCTATGATCATCACATGATGGGCTTACTTGACATCTGGTTTCTTAATTAAGGAGAAAAAGAAGAAGCTATAATTAAAATATTTCAGAAGGTTTGCATAAACCTGTTAGTTGAGACAATAGATTTATTTAACTCTGTTCTCCACATATTAAAGCATTCACACAGCCCAACGGAAGTATAAAGGGGTCATTAGAGACTCATTCTCAGTGGAATTGAGCTTCATCTGTAAACTAATCTGCTGCAGAAATCTTTTAGGCTTTGTTCTGTAAAACTCATACTAAAAAAGAGTGAACAGTACTTAGGGAACTCAAAAGGAATTATAAGGATTAATTTTTCAAATCAAATAACTGAGCAGTGACTGCCTTTCTGGAAATACAAACACTTCATAAAAATCAGCAAGCTGGTTTTTCTTTTTTTGTCACCTCTATTTCATTTGTAATTGTTATGTTGTGTGACAGTCACAAAATAAAAAGGTTTTCTTAAAAGCCTACTTTTCCTGCTGAGAACAGAGAACTAGACTCTTCCATCAGTATGCATTAAATATAAGCTTGTCAAAAAGTGCATATTGCAATTTTATTAGACATGAGTATGGATCATGTAATCAGTTTTCCCCTTTTTTGTTTTGGTGCAACTAAGTGAAAATGGATTTACTCAATGCATACAGTTTGGAAGAATGACAAATGGTGACACACTATTTGAACAGATGATGTTTTCAGATAGGATTTCTATATCCTTATTTCTTTCAAAGAATATAGTTAAATGAGATTCTTTTGCTACACTTTTAGAACGTAAGTTTTGGTACTTTCTGTTCTACGATTTGAAGAAAACTTTCTGTTTTGAAACCCTTGGCTTGTGTGTCATTTATATTAAATAGGTTACATTTGGGTCAATATTTACTATCTTATAATTGTACTTATAACTCTAACCAAAGTATCAGAAATTAGAAAAATAATAAAGAGGATAAATCCTTTTATCATCTCTAGGTTTCAGTTAACTATACATTGAACTTTAACCATTAATAATTTCTCTTTAAAAAATGGGCAGATGGGTTCAATACTCAATTTTTAAAATTAATTTAGTATTTAAAAATAAATGGAATTCCAGTCAGACGAAAAAACTTGTTAGAATACCTTTAAATATAAGGCTGAAACACACATACAGAGACATGAGAACAAGTCTCCAGAAAAGCAGAACAAACGTGTTGACCCAAAGAAAGGGAGAATTTAAGCAATCATCATCTTTCTAAATATGAAAATAAATTCCTAGTAATCTTATGTCACCACCTGATTAATGGACGATTGCACTGCAGAAACATGAGAAAAGAAACACCAAAGGTGTTCTATGGGAATCCAAGAATGTAAACAGTTTTTCACATTTCTGAAAAGATATGAATAACTAGGACTTAAATTAAACTAAAATTGTACTATGTCACAGTGATCTTAAACTGGGAAAATTTGCTCAGAACTGATACTTGCTAATGATACAATTGTGTGAAAAAGTGTCATTCTGTATATATGCTCCCTTCCTTGAAGACTATAAAATCTAAGTCTGGTGTAAACCCTGAAAAAATACCAAAAGCAAGACAGAATTAGGTACAGGGACAGCAAAACAAAGTGATTGTTGAGGAAAAGGATGTAACATAAAGGCTTTAAAAATAAAATTCATAGAGGTGAGTCAGCCTCAGCTGTGTACCTGGTAAAGTTATGGAACAAATCTTCCTGGAAGACGTATCAAAACATATGGAAAATGGGGAGGTGATTAGACACAGATAAGAAGATTTCATTGAGGACAGATTGTGTTGAATAATCCGATGGTTTTCTACAATGGAGTGAATGCATCAGTGGACAAGGCAAAGTCTTTTGTAAGGCCTTTGCTATGGTCAAATATTGATAAGGCCACAATATTCTTGGTGCTAAATTGGAGATTGATGGATTTGATGATGTACAGTCAAATCAATAAGGTAGTGACTGGATGGTCACATGCACACAGTAGTGGTTAATGGCTCAATGTCCAAGTGGAAACCATAGTGAGAGATGTCACTCCAGAATCCACACTGGGACCAACATTACTTATTATCTGCATAAATGAGACAGACAATGGAACTAACTGTGTGTACCTTAGGATCACAACAAGCTGAGTCATGCATCTGTTTTGCTAGAGGGAAGGAATGCCATCCAGGGGAACTGTGACAGGCTTGAGAGGTGGGGGCCATGTGAGCATCATGAAGTTCAGCAAGTCCAAGTGCAAGGTCCTGCACCTGGGTTGGAGAACTCAAGTATGAATACAGAATGGGGCATGGACAGATTGAGAGCAGAGAAAGATTGGGGTACTGGTGGAGGAAGGTTGGACATGATCCAGCATTGTGTGACCACACTCCAGACAGCCAATTGTGTATTGGGCTGTATAAACTGAAAGAAAGAAGATTTATATTGTACATGAGGAAGAAGCTCTTGGATATGAGAGTAGTGAGACACTGGAACAGATTTCCCAGAGAAATTGTGGATGTCCCATCACTGGAAGGTTTTGAAGTCAGGTTGGACAGGACCTTGAGCAACCTGATCTAGTGATGGACGAGAGATATTTCTAAGTCCTTTCTGACCCAAACTATTCAATGATTCTATGATCTCCAAGAAAATCCACACAGTGGTTTCAGTATTCAATAAAAACTAAAATTATCATGATGAAAAGCAGGAGTAAAATAATACCAGCCTTAGGACTGTAACAAAGTGGCAGAACTGAAAAGATTCTAAGGAAGTTTAAGTTTGTTGTGTTTGACGATACTTCACTTGAGTGAGATGGCATTGGTATGCATAACCGCAGAGACAACATGTGTGTGCCAATTGCTTAATGAAATGGGAGCTGTACAAATGAAGAACATAGCTATACACCTCATTCTACCCATTAGTTCACCTCCACTAAAGTTCTCCATATCTAGTTTTCCAGAGCTTCTACAGCATCAAACAGCTGCTGCTTTAAAACATCCAAGGGAAACTGCTACTCCCTCTCTCTTTATCTCTCTCTCTCATTCCCTCTTGAAAAAAAAAAAAAAAAATCCCCAAACAACCAAACCACCTCCTCCTCCAAAAAAAACCCCACCCAGAAACATAAAACTCCATGAAACAAACCAAATCAATACATTTTTAAAAACACCCTCTTCTTTCTGATCCTTCAGAGTAGATTTGTGGCAAGCTCAGCCTCTAACTATAGAGGTGGACTTATAGAAATAGGAGAAATAGATGCTTTCTTCAAGATTTTCCCTAAAAATATCTCAAGTTATTTTTCTCTTATATGGAATTCATGGCAGTTCTGAATAAAAGCTTTCTGGTACTTTTAAAATATTACCTAAACAAATAATCGGCTTTCCAACTAACTCTTTTATAGGCTTAACTATCTTTTGTATGGATATTTGTAAACAATTTTGTTGCTTTATAACAAAAGACAAAAATAAAACCCTGATGCATGTTAGCTACCATAAAATGCTCAGAATTGCACAATCAATGGACCAGTACTTTTCTCTGCTGCTCTCTTTTCAATTACTCTATCAAAGTAAGATCCCTCTTCCCAAACATCACAGTCTATTTCATTATACCACAAAAATGCCATCTGTAGAAGGAAAACACTTTCTGTCTTTCAGGTTTTAACTATATTATCTTAAAAAACATTATATATATAATTCCCTGCTATGTACATTGACAACACACACACACACACATACATACATACATATATATATATATATATATATATATATAAGAAATATAGAAATAGAAAATTCTATTTTGACACTGACTCCTTTTCTAAAACTTGACCGAACTATTTCTTTAAAAAAAATAAATATTCCCTGAACCAAGGTTGAAACAAACAAGGCTCAGATGAAAAGTAAAGATCAGAGAAGTTCTCAGTCACTGGAAATAAGTACTGTAAACTTTTTCAGTACTGCGCCAAAAACTATGTTTTGAGATTTTCAACACTCATTAGGTTAATTTATTACAACCAAGTTATGTTTGAAGATTTATATTTTTAGCTTTCACACATGTGCATACACATACACTGCTAAGAGGAGGGGCCTTACACAGTGTTTAGATTATTCGTTACTGCCAACAAAAATACAAAGTTTACTGGAAATCTGTAAGTAAAAGAGACATATCATATAGCACATATATGTTATGAATATATTTCATGCTCTATCTTCTTTCCTCTTCTCATTTCTTGTATTTGTTAAACCCATTTTTATACTTCCATTCCTATTCACTGTATTGACTAATTTTCCATTTCTGCTCCCTGGACACGGCAGCAGTGACTGAACTAAATATGAAGCCAAAAAACAACAAAAAACCCCACGGAATTACCTTGAATTGAAACCCACCTGCATTGCATGGGCTTTGTTGCACTAGCCCTGAGAATCACTTTCTTTTCATTTCACTCTTTTATGTCACATCATAGGGAATGGATTTTGAGTATTGATTATCATACATTATAAGATGCTTGTCTCACCATTGGCCTGTAATTTTGACTGCTACTGCTAGCACACGGTGAAGAAAATCAAACAGGGATTTTTGTACTAGTAGCAGAAAGTGAACTATCACCACCAAGGGCCAAATTAGTACATATGAAAAAGTAGAATCAATTTAAAGGTAAATATATAAATATCTATATGTAAAATAGGTTGTATGCTGTGCTGTACAGCAAGATGTGCTGGCAGAGTGATATGCACCATCGGTCTTTATCTCTGTACTTGTCTCCCTCCTGTTGAAAATAAACCCTTAACAGTGCATGTGTGTACAATAAACAGAAGCAGTCTAGAGGTTTTCCTAATTCTCTGGAGCTTTAAGGGTAAACAGTCAGAAGTGCTTTATGCACTTAGGGGAGAACATACACTAAAATAGAACTGCTAAATTATCAGTCGCAGAAAGAAAAGGAAACAAGAAATCTGTAAACAACAGTCGCCTAGATAGGAAATGTATTCTGGATGGAAATTTAAAGATGGAGTAGGATGAAAGTTAATTGGCAACATATAAAATGTAATGCAAGGTATGTATTTTGGAGCAGCAGAAGACATATCTTACATATTTTATCCTATTATCAGAGGAGTTATATTTAACATCTGCCTTCCACAGCAAGCTAAAAGAAAAAGATTTTTTTATTATTATATCTACAATTTCCTACACTTTCTTTATAAATATTGTGAACAGTATTAATTATGAGTACTGATTTTACTCTAAATATATTGCACAATGAAGTTAATTAATTAATGCTTTAGATAGCTGGCTCTTTCAATGGCTAAAATGGATATCTTATTTTTACTCGCTAATTATATGAAATTTGCATAATGATAACAAAGAAGAAGCTCAATAATTTTCTTTTTTTTTAACAGTGACTTGGAGGAAAAATCAAGTCAATAAATGCAATGTTTTCTGTAATTTTACTGGTTCCTAATTATTTAAATTATACATACATACAAAAAAGCAGAAAAACAAATGGAAGGTAAACATCAGCCTGCAAAAATTTCCAAGAAATATTTATGTACTCTACTTATAGGATACACTTATATTCTGTATTGAAGTACTCCATACAATTTAATACTAAATGTCCAGATTCCCACATATGGGAAATCAGACTATAAATACATCTACAAACACATATAAACATAAGCTTTTATATATACATATTTGTGTAAATAAATGAATTTATGCATATTTACACAGGCCTGGATATATAAATAGGCATAGACTTAGACCTACAGTTAGATCTAAGCCATCCTATTTCTCATAAAACCTGTAAATTATTTTGTCAAATTTTATCTAGATTTAAACAAAGCAGACAGAGTTCAGATCATTATAATTTATAAGATTTGAATGGATAGTCATTCAAGCACATTCTTTCTTAAGAACTTTTTACTCACAAAATATTTAAAAATGTAGCTTTTTATTACCATTTGTTCATTGATAAAGACTAAATAAGAATATGACTAGGTAAGTACATGAATAAAACTAAATATATTTAAATACCAGTAACTTTTGTTATTTTTAATTGTCCTAGGAAAGTCTATCTTTCAGTTATCCTTTTTACTCTTTCAACTGAGGAAGTCTAGTTTTTACTATTGCATGAACACCTTTAGCTAACTATTTTTCAAATTCCATTCTATAATTGTGGAAGATACAATAAGATTTAATTGTCAGGGATGCCTCGTAGGTTGATTCCATTGACTGGAATGACTATCAGCTAACAGGTCCAAATAAAAAATAAATCAGAGTATCCATTTCAAAGCATACGCTGCCTTCTTTTGGAAAGCAGGCAGTTTCACAATATCTTCACTCTTGAAATGCTCTATTCTCCATTGCATTACAGAGAATAGTAAATCACATCTTTGATGACCCTTTTTCACATTACAAAGATCTGTCTATGAATGCATACATGGAGTTCACACTGACATGAAGGAGTTTGAGTCCATTCACCCTTGATGTTGTGAATTCGTGTTCATTACTGAAAATATTTATATGAAACAAAGTGTAAAATTCTCTGCAGTTTGTATTTCTCTGGGCTAAGCACAAACTCAGTATTCTTTACTCTGAGGGTGGTGAGGCACTGGAACAGGCTGTCCCATTCCTAGAAGTGTCCAAGGCCAGGCTGGATGGGGCTTTGAGCAGCCTGTTTAATGGCAGGTGTCCCTGCCCATGACAGGATGATTGGAATTAGATGATCTTTAAGATCCCTCCCAATTCAAATCATTCTATGATTTTATTTAAAAAACCTCCGCCAACACCAGTACTTGTTTTAGACTAATGAAATAATATTATGCTTCATATTTTAATACCTTAAATAGATATGAAAGATCTGTATTTTCTGTACATATGTGTAAGCAGATGGACAATAAATGCCACATAGTATCTAACAGAAAATGTAATTAACTCTGCTTTTCAGAACTTCAGTAATTCCTAAAATATGACCATAAAACCTCACAGAACTTGCATGAAATGGTGAGTCACCTTTTTTCCTTTTTTTTTTTTTTTTTTTTTTTTTTACTTTGAGACAGGCATTTGGCTTTACTAAAGAACTGGAAAAGCTATAAGTAGATATTTATTACAGGAAACGAATAATGTGTGCTTTGGCATGTCCTAAACACCGGGTCTATATGACATTTCTATTGAGAACAATCAGCTAAAGCACTACCTCTGTGGTTGGATTTCAGTTTAATTACAATTGATTTTGACATAAATGAGCAGAGATAAACAAATACTTCTATACTTCTCTTGCTGTCTCCTATCTGAGTATTTATATTGCCTTGTCTGTTTAAAGGCTCCTTTCAGTCAGGCAAAGCAATTATATAGCTCAGATTAGCAAAATGCCTGGCAGTAAAATGAGAGTGGACTGCCACATTTTTAAACCTCTTTGATCTCATGTTTTTCTCCTGTTATTATAAATACAGGTTTTTGAGGTCTGTAATCCTTACACAGTTTCCCACAGGTGGTGTTGGGTTTTTGTTTAGTTGGTTTTGTTTGCTTGTTTTGTGGACACGGGATAAAGACAATATATATTTTCTATTGTTATGACATAAAATACTTCAAAAGCCATAAAAACATGATGGCCTGTGGATTTAATTCTAGTTCACATTTGTCCCAGACAATAAATATTGGAGGAATATTTCAGGATTACAGGCAACACTATGGAAAATTAAAACATTTCTTATAGAAGCATGCTCTAATCAAATGCTTATAATTTAATGTCAATCACATATTTTTATTTAAAAACAATATAAGAGAAAGAAAATATTTGTGTTACCTGAAAATTTTCCATCCTCACAGCGGGCTGGTCCACAGATCCCAACAATGGGTCTTTGGCCTCTGCTTTGCTGTTCTGGAGGCAAATCAGACCTGTGAGTCACAGACAGGGATAGGCTCTGCTTCCAAAATTCACAACAATGTCAAAACTTCTGCAGCAGAAAAACAGCTTCTACCTGTGGCCCAGACACAGCTCACAGACCTTGAATTTTTTCACTACTTTTTTCAGTGGTTCAAACACACAATTTTATAGTTGGCAGTGAACCGAAAATGTCTAACTAGCAAAAAGTATGTCTTGTTTCTTCCTAAAAGAGGAGGAATAAGAAAATGGATACCCAGTCTTGATTTCCAGTCTTTGCCTATAAGTTGACTGGCCCTGGCTCTAATTTGCAGTGTAAAGACCATACAACAGCCATGAAATAGAAATTTTGGTCTCTTCCCCATTCCACATAAGAAAGTCTCCTAGAAAAGGGCTGCAGGTAGCAAATATACAAGGGTTAGCTGTGCCAGCCCTGGACTTAACTGAGAGGGTACAGGGAAACTTCAGCAATATGTCAAACTGGTAGTTTTAAACTGTAAGTCTTTGTTGTAGAACCCCAAGCTGTTTCCTGAGAAAGAAGGAAAACTAAACTGCAGTGCTTAAGAGAAGAGAACAGCCTCATGAATCTTTTAGAAAGCACATTTTTAATATAGCACATTATCACTCTTGATCAAGGCAGTGACAAAGATACTACAGTGGGATTGTTTAAGCACCAGCATCTACAAAAGCAATGACTCTTAAATCTGAAACCTAACTGAATTTGTCTAATCATTTGCACAATTTGCATGATATTCACATTCTTTCTACTAACTTTATTGTGAGCTAGTCTTAATTATAGTATCAATGATTTCCATATTTAATTTGCAGCATTTAGTAAGTGCTGCATATTGTAGTGTGGCAATGCTTATAATCTAGTCATTAACAAGGACAATTGTGAGCTCGCCTATACAAATATTAACAGATTGTATAGTTAGAGACAAAAGGTAATAAGTGATTATGACAAACAAAAGCAATGAATGGGAAGAAAAGACAACATTAATGAAAATATAATCATGCTGTTAACATTTCCTAAAAATACCAATATAAAAGCTTCATAATTTAAAGGAGCTATCTCCATCTGTCAGACCATCAAGCCATCAGAGATGAGCTATATGTTACACCACTGAACCTTCCTTACCAGCTGCCAATTATCTCAGTGTACAAATCTTTAATTAGAAGGTACCAAGCTTTTCTCTTTGCAAGCTTGCCTCAAATTTGGATATGACAACTTGTTTACAAGTCAGATATTGACTGAGGAGGGTGTCACTAAAGAGAGAGACACGACAGGTTTCTGAAGAAATCTCTGTGTCCTTTGGATGTCTGTTTATATCCTAATTGTAGGTAGACTCTATTGAATGGAAGTCTGTCAGCCTCTGTGTAGGAGCCTGGCTTTGTCCAAAACTAAATCAATGCAGCAGCGCTCTTCAAATGCTACCTGCTTTCCTTTTCAGTGTCTCATAAAAATAATTACAAAGGCTGCGTGGATGCTGAACCATTCAAAACCAGGCCACTTTGGTAAAAGACAGTATTTTCCTCCATATTCCTGCCAGTATGACTGGATTCACATTCAAAATCTCCTCTAACAGCCATAATGAGACCAAGTTGGTTTTATACTGATAGATGGAAAACCCTACTGGGTATCATCTTCTGCTTCAAAGAGTTGATGTCGTAAGCAGACGGTTTCACACAAGGTTTACAATGCATCTGGCAGAATAGGAGGAAGAACACTTCTCATGATGCTGCTCTCCAGTTTGTCTAGACATCTTAAGGAGCTCTCACTTGGACATACAGATGCAGAAATACCTTCTTATAAAAGAAAGTAATTTTTAAGAATTTCACATAGTCTTCCCCATGCAAAGTAACATACTCATCATCACATGATTAGAAGATCCCTTCTACTATTATCCCTTCTACAATTATTAGGAGATTGGTGGTGTGTTGTTACCACCTTTGAAAGAGATCTGCAGAATGGGATTACCCTTGAGTCACTTTATGAAGAGACCACATTCTCTTGGCAATTTAAGTTTCATAACGCTATCCTACTTAACTTTCTGCCTGGATAGTGTCCCAATTAGATCAATCAGAAAGGCAAATTAAGGATGTCTTTTTCAAATCTGACTCTCTAAATATAACCAGTTTGGCAAAGAGAATTATACATGTAAACAGATTCAATACTGCATTTTCAGATTCTCCATGAACAGTGGATTTATTTCTAAAAGACACTTACTGAAGATGCCTTCAGAATATTCAAATTTTCCTTTTCCCAGATACTTCATCAAGAACTATAAATTACAGTTCACTTATTTATATTTCAAGGATTGGGGAGATTATAGATATTAACACCACTAATACAGAAAAATCTCTCCTACTAGTTACTTTCATGTGCAGCAGTTCAGCTAAGACTCACCTTTTTACTTGTCATATTTTCATTTGTTATAACTTTAATTTCTGAACTGATATCAGAATAAAATATAGTTTTTAAAAAAATTGGGGAACTATTCCCAGAGGTGTTGTCATTATGCATTCTTTGTTTTTAATAATATCTTCACTTTTTAAGCCTGGTATTTATTGGAAGCTGTTTTTCTGGTGTCTAGCAACCTCTAATCTAAGCCATGTTCTTATAGAAGATGTATTTTAGTCTTGGAGATAGACTTAAAAGCTAATTACAAATATCATTGCCAAGTATGATGCAGTCAGGGTAATTTCTGTTAGCTGTGCCCTCAGCTTACTTATCTGAACACCCTACAGAGGAAATCAGCAGTGAGGCATTAGATAAGTTAAACACTGTTCTGGTAAAGCAAGTAAAAGATGCAGCTGCTAAATTTAAAGCTGCAGAAGGATTCAGAATAAACCAGTTAAATCAATCTATTGACATCCTTTAAGAAAATCTTTATTCTCTAGAGATGATGGAGATATTACACCCCTAGAAATGGGGAAGAAATGTTATAAAACGCAGTAAAACCTATTCTAGATATGGATCATTGTCAATTTTCTCACAGTATTTAAAGCAATCTTTTAATTTACTGGAATTTATCACTATAATATTTACTTGATTTAGGGTTTCATGTATGCTTTACATTATGAGTTGATTTTAATGGGTTTCCGTCCTCCTAGGCTTATTGTTGAATTAGAAAAACAAAAGGCAAGAGACCTCTACAGTTATTATTAGCTTGAATTCTGAGTATCACAGATAATTGAAAGCAGAGAAATCTGAGCCCCAATATCTACTGCATGGCTCTTCAAAAACAGCCTCTGGGTTTCCTAATAAAAATGTAGCTTTGCTTTGTTTTTCTTTAAGAAGAAGAATTGCTTTAATTCCCAAGGAGACAAAAATAAAGCACCATATCTGAAAGCAAGGCTCAGCCTGACCTTGAACAAATTCTGTAAGGAATTAAGTTAAGAAAAATATGTCTTATGGGAAAAAGAATCCAACTTTTTTTTGGTGTTTTGTGTCCACCTGCTACACAGGTGCCTGTGCTCAGGCATGGTATGTGTACCATTTCTCAGGTACCTAAGAAATAGTCTAGTAGAGCTCTAAACTTATTTGTAAGCTCTCAAGTGACTCTCTGCAGTTCCAGCTGAAGATGGATACAAGGCAGCTAATTTGCTACCACCAAGGGAAAATGTTATAACATAAAAACATTCCCTCCCTTAGCTTCAAAACTGTTGAGTGCCTAGGGAGCCTGACTATTTGTAGAGCTGATACTATGCATATGCTTCCTCTGTAACTGTTACATGCATACATCTGGCATCTGTCTCCGTGTTAAACAGACTTAATTGTCCCCAGTATTACTATGTAGAAACATAGATGGGTTATGTGAAAGAAATAAATGAAAGGATTGATGTGATTTTTTTGTGGGTTTTTTTGTTTTTTGGGTTTTTTTTGGTTTTTTGGTTTTTTTTTGCATTATTAGCAAGATGCACAATGAACTCTGTACTATGGCTATAATAAAAATATTTTAGCTGTGCCTTCTGTGTAACTTTAGGTAGAGATTATGTTCTTGTCTTAGCATAACATTTGCACTTTGTACAGTCTTTTAATCAAATGGGGTTGTTTCAGATGGAAGTCTTCTTTTTCTATTTATTCTTCTTTTATTTTTTCTTTTCTTGGTTGTTTATGACCCCTCTTTTATCCACATCAGAATTCAGAGCTTTTAATCATTTGCTAGACATAGCTGGACTGATTCTGAAGATATGTAATTTGTTTTTTTTCTTTTAGGTGTTATTAGGGGGACTCTACTCCATGCTAGTACATTATTCAGATCACTGTTGCCAGCAGAGTCAAGACTCAGGCAAAGCACTTGATTTCAGATTCCAATATATTTTTAAAAGATCAAAGAGCATGGAAAATCTTGTTCTTTGGTTAGATAGACCATGCAGAACAGTAATACTCTGAAAGATGGAGGTAACTGCATAGAACTAATACTAAATTGAAGGCTTTTTGAAGTTACTTTAACCTTTGTGTCAATGTTCATCTTAAAATCCCCCAGCAAAGTAAAAAAAAAAAAAAACAAAAAAAAAACCAAAAAAAAAAAAAAGAAAACCAAAAACCACACTAAAAGGAATTCTTCCTGTAAAATAAGAGGGGAAAAAACAGAAAAAGTTTCTTGTTTGACATCTGAAATTAGTCATGATAGCAAAGATGAAATATCCTTAAGGTTCTTCTTCTTCTTTGAGCAAGATTATAAAGCATAGACTTTCCTAATGCAACTGTACCTGCCCAAGTCTGTTTAGGACTCAAAGTAAAGCTGTTCCTACAGCTGAGATCTTCTGAAAAGCCTGACTTCCTCCTACCACGTGCATTACATCCTAGGGAGTAGGAAGACAGGTCATAGATTTTTCACCCCTCCTGTTAGAGTTTTATTATCAAGCAACAGGGGAAGCAAACCTGAGAGCGCCTCCATTTAAATTCCTGTTTATAGGAGAATTGTTGTCAGTTAAGGGTCTGAATAAAATCTCACAGGATGTATATTCAGATGCTAAATATCAGTTTCATCAGTGACATAGCAGCAGCTATAAAACAGAATAATTTCATTCAACAGAGAAAGTAACATAATCTAATTTTTGACAATTCAAATTAGGCAAGAATTCTATTTTCATCTCTGGAGATAATGAAGGGGGATGGATCAGAGAGCCATTTAGAATAGTATTGAAAGGCTCCAGACCTAGAACACTTAGATAGGTCTACCTAGTCACATGCATGGAGTTGATGTCCTGAAGTTGTCTATGTCTTTGTTAGGGATATTGATCAACTGGTCAGCCTTTGCCTGAGCTAAGATTCCAGCACTCAGAAAACTGTCTTCTTTTAGTCTAAGAGCCCAATATTTCCTAAACTAACGTAGGTGGGATTGAGGTGTGGAACTCAGCAACTAGTCCCCTTTTCCACAATGTGCTCGTAATGCACATTGTCCTACCATTGGTAAAAAACATAGTCCCTTTCCAAACTAACAGCTAAATTATACCATGCATATAGAACTTCTGGGAAATCCACAGAATATTTGTCAGATCAAGTTTCATGGTATTTTTCCACTGAGCTATTTGGAGGAAAAAAGCAAACAAATTTCCTTTTTCCCAATACTGTGCTAGCATGCTTATAACATAGTACTACCTTTTTTTTTTTTTTTTTGTACAGAATTAAGACTTGTGACAAATCCTACACTTTGAATGCCTTAAGGAACACATTGGTATCTGATGTTCTTCATTGAGTAAAATTGTAGCTGACCCTCTTGCAGCTGCAGCCCTGACTCCAAGTTGATATCAGAAGCATAGCAGGGAATGACTTTGCTGATGCATAGATTCTTCCACAATTACAAAAACAACATATTTGAAATGGTGTGAAATGGCATTTTATTTTATCTTTATTCCAGAAATTTAGCAAGAGAAATCCAGATCAGATGATCAATTCTACTTTGTCTCCAGAGCCAGCCAGCACGTTGCCAGTTTAACCAGAACATCATCCTGTCCCCCAAAGGAATCTGAGGGCAAAGCCAAATCTTCTGTCCAGGCTTGCCTTGCTTTTTGCAGCCCAGGCTCTGCTGGCTCATAGATCTAGCTGAATCCTAAATGTAGCAGAGTACTGGGCACCTTGCAAACCTATTGACATAGAGCAGCATATTTGAAATTCCCACCAGTGGCTCATTCACTCTCAGAAATCCGATCTCAAAATTTTTGTTTTAAAGGCTGAATAGGATTGAGCTCTTTCATTTGCTGAATCTGTTTCTGTGTAACCATCACAGTTGCTTTCAAAATCAGCCCAAGTTTTTCTTCTTTAAATAAATTCTCAGTTAAAAATTGTCACGTGCTCTTTGATTCAATGTAAAGTTGGTATCTCTCAGAGAGTCAGACTATGATGACAAACAACTGTCAACAACTTTGTTCATAAAACACCAGTCACAGTCCTTTGAAAAGCTGATACACTTACTTAGCAGTTATTTTTTCTTTAAACATAATCAAGTGGAAAACCAATGATGGTTATCTTGTAAGTGGATCTGCATTATCAAATGGTCTCACAAAATTTTACCACAGCTAAATTTAGCCTATTGGCCTTCTTGATACACAATTAAATTCAATTCCAGCTTGATGTTACAGACTGTCTTCAACGAGTTTATTTGCAGTTCATTGCACCTGCAAGATGTTTCTCAGGGCCTTTACTGGACAGAGAAGTAAGGTTAATATTCACCAGATACATTAGGATAGAATCTGCCAGAGTAGATATTTTCAGGTTTAGGCAATTTTTTTTAGCCTAAACACTCTAAATATAAAGGTCTTACATAAGTCTCATTTTCAAGACGAAAAAACAAAAGAGAAGAAATAATATATTAAATTTAAATGTTTATGTAAACCATCTTCCCTAAAGTTTCCTATGACTAATTCATTAGAAATTAATTTGTTTGAAATCTTTCTTTGAAAAAAACATATCTAAAGTAAATATATTTATTTTGCTTACTGTGAAAATCTGTTTTATAAAACAATCAGCAAATGTTGTTCTAGAATGTAATTGCCTATTAAATTTCAAAGAGGAAATCAAAGAGGGGTAAAAATACAGGATAAAACATTTCACACAGAGAGGGATGCTTATATTTCAGTCACCTTTTATTTTCTGACTTTGGAGAGGAAAATACAACATTTTCTATAAGCTTTCAGTGTCCCAGTTAGCCTGCTGTAACTATGATGACAACATGCATCTTTGATGACATGGATGAATATATCTAAAATTTAAGGCTACCTTCTAGCAAAACTGCATTCCAGTACAGAAGGTCAATGACAACCTACCTTTTAAGGCCAAGAGTTTGAGAGCAGCAAAGCACCATTTTATTTTTAGGATTTTTCTCTCTGCTTTGCAATCTGATTTCTGCAGGGACATGCATCTATTTACCACACAAAATCCTGTTGTTCATCTTTTGCATATAACATATTCTTTATTCATTTACTAGAAGCAGAGAAACAGAAGTGGCTTTTTTGTCAGCAGTCTCCAAAGACACAGTCAATGCAGACCTAGCTAATCCCCTCCTACTTATTATTCAGTAATCAGTGTCTGCCAATAGGATTTGGGAATCCCAAAAGGGAATGTTTAAAGGGAAGGGTTAAATTCAGCTTGTGTAATGCCATTCTCTGTTCATGGGATAATTCATCATATTCAAGGAATCTGTTCCATGGAGGGACCTAAGGCTAATTTAAATAAATTAAACTAGATGGACAGCTATCTGAATGAATGAGATTTCTGCCATGATCTGAAGCAACTTTATTAATGGTGAGAAGCTATGTTGGTTGAGGCAGTTCTTTTAATCTGCTCCAAAGGACCTGATATTCCTTGCAGAAAGTTGCATTTGGGAGGTCTAGAGTTAAGCTCCCTGAGAAGCAAGGATATTAAGAGAAACCTGCTGGGGTACTTGATTTAACATTAAAGTGAATTTATCAGCTACTCCCAACTTTTTGAGAGACTAATTGAATTATCAAAGGCTGCAATGGGGAATGTAAAGCCTTCTGAGAACAGATTTGTAATATAGATAAAATCCTTAACTCATGCCATGTGATTACCTTAAAATGTAGAAACAGCCTCGGTGCTAAAACACACCTGAAATTAAGATTCCTTTTGCCTGCCTAAAGCCTCTCTCTACCCACCAAAAGTATGGGAAAAATCGAGCATTTGGAGACGGAAACAACACAAAATTATTTTAAAAAATCTATTCTGTGTCCCTGTTCAGTGTTCTCAGTTGTGCTAGATGGTCATTAGCGTAAGTTCTGTCAAATTTCTTGCTCAACTGTTTACAGCATAAATTTTAATCTTTCAGTTTTTAAAGGCCTTCAGAAAGAATGTACAACTTCCCACACTTTCAGTGAGACCACACATGACTAAAATCAAAGATGAATGCATAATCTGCATGAATTTGAGCATATAGTGACAGAAAAACTGCTATTAGCCTAGACGATAACTTCATCTGCAAGAGCTCAACTTTGCCTAAAATTTTGCAGGATAATTATCTGAAATTTTATTTTTATTTTTTTCATTATGCCACTTCTACATACATATTGGTTTGGAATTGTGGAGCAGATCCTGGCAAAATAGATTTGTGGATTGGGAGTGTGTGAGTTTGAAAAAGCTAAGGATTAAAGGCAATTTATTGTATCCCACTGACATTTTGCAAGAGATCACTTTCATGTATATAAACAGTAATGTTCATAAGGATGTTGTTGGATTTATATCATAAAGACAAAGCTTTTAATAAAGTACCTGATCATATGCTTATTGAGAAATATATGACAAGTATTTAATTACCCTAGTAACAATTATAAAAATGCCTATAAAAGTAGAAAAAAAAAAGTAATTTTAAAATTGAAAGTATGACTAAAGCTTTCAAGACTTGCATGACAGAACAAAAGATATAATACTAATTTTGCACCTGTTAACCTCCTATGCTTCAATCAAGTGCAGTTACAACAACCTGGAGGAAATCACAGCATGAAGAGGTGAAAAGAGGTGATTGTAAGAAGTGTGAATACATAATAAATTCATTTCAGAGTTCAAGGACATCTGTTAAAATGCTTTCTCTTACCAAGCAGCTTTACAGATATTTGAGAAAAAACAGGTAAAGATTCACAAATAGAGGATAATTTAATAAGATGTCATAATGCATCAGAAATAATGCTTACTGTAATCTTATTCAATGATAAAAGTGTATCCTGTCCCATAAATGCAACTGGTGATAATTGTGAGTAATTAGTAATTATACCAAGAATCAACAGCTCATCTCTTACGGACAAAGCAAAGCAGTCTCAACACATGCTTGCATCATCCCTTTTATGGTTTTTTTTATTTATCTCCCTTTTTATTTATCTCCCTTTTGTGGAGACCCTTTTATTTATGGAGACCTCCTAGAGTAGTGCAGAATCCATCATTCAGTAAAGTGGATCTGGGGGCAGATCAGGAGAAGCTGAGGTGATATTAGCATCCCTAATTTTTATTTCTGAATAGACATTTTCTGTTTTTATGAGAAGGGAAAGAGAGGGACATCAGCCCCTGAATTCAATTCATGTATATTCTTTCAATATATGCAAGTCAAATGTCTTCCCAGCCTTCCAGGAGCCTCAGAAGTAAGTTTTATTGTCCCTGATTTTTGGAGAGTCATTTAACTGACAATTACGGATTTCACAGAGCATTTTGAGTTGGAAGGGATCCACAAGGATCTTTGAGGCCAATTCTTAAGGGAATGGCCTATACAGGCATTGAACCCAAAAAGCTTTACATTATTGCTCTGACCAACCGAGCAAATCTTAGTGGCCCACATCTTTTGACTTTCCCTCTGTCACCAAAGGGAAATTAAACTTGTTCAGAATTTTTAATATTATTTGCAAGATTGGGTGGGGCTTTGAGCAACCTGGCCTATTGCAAGGTTTCTCTGTCCATGGCAGGGGGGTTGAAAGTTGATGATCTTTAAGATCCAGCACAAACTATTCTATGATCCCCTGATCCTATGATATTTGTCCCACTAATATTCCTACTCATGACAGTTCTGTCCTCCTTGAGCTGCTCCAAGGGGCTGCTAGTGTCCCTGTGCTTGGCTCTGTTCACTAGGCCAATTTCTGCTCCACTGTCTATAAAGATAACATGGTTACAATAATACATAGTGCCATGAGCAGTGGAACTAATTAAAGCTTTTTTTTCTGAAAATTTTTGTATTGACTAACATGTCAATGGAAGGCACAGTCTGCTTGAAGCTTTCTAAGTTACTGAGGCTTTGTTAATGACTGTCTTCAGTCAAGAGTCTTCAGCATCTAATAATCTGTGACATCAGTTTTCCATTGATATTGAACACTTATATAGTCCATTACAACTGTCTAAATCCACAAAATTTATGGAAACTTACTTTTGAGTTCCTGTGTCCTTGGAGAGATACTGGTTTAGAATGGGTAATCAGGGAAATGTACAGACACAGAATTTAATTTCATGGATTTATTACTAAAAAATTCTGAAAATATATCTTTTTAAAAAAATCAGGTATTCTTTCCATAACTATTGCTGAAAGACTGATTTCCCTACACAGGATTTCTGGTTTTTCTTTAATATCTGGAACATAGGAGATCATTAATGATACTATAAACTACTTATCGGCCAAGTTTTCCAAAAATGGCTTTCTAAGCAAATCAATGTAAAATGTGTTTAAATGACTGCTCATGGAGAAGCAGATTATCCTGATTATCCTGAAGAAACTCACTCATCAGATTATCCTGGAACAATTCACAAAAATGTCCAGGTTGACTCTGACACTGAACTAACTCAGACACTTCCACTCGATGTGCACTACTACTCTGTGCTGTTTACAGGTACACACATTTACACCTTGCCAAGGAATGCCAGAGGGACCTAGCACCAGATTCTGATCCTTGCATGCCTCCAAGGAAGGTGTCCATGTGAGAGATAGGTGACCAACTTCCCACTCTAGCATATGGCATCCTACTTAGGAGAATCAACATCATGTGCATGCTAATGTAGATATTTAGAGTTGATCTAAATCCCTAATTAGGTGTATGAATATGGATCAAATTGTCACTTCAAATAACTAAATATAGATGTAGGTTATCATCTTTTGGCAGAAATACTTGAAAATACTTGGTTCCCTACCCTAAATACAATCTTCTGTAACAAGTCATTTTGCAAAGAATTTTGTCGGTGATTATGAGAAGAGCTGCAGAAATGGCATCCAATTGGTTTCTTTTTGTTTCTGTTAGGGAAAGTCCTATTTTGATTAATCATTCTTGCTACAAAAATGTGCTATGTTTTTCACAGCAGTTTTCAAGAAAGCTGTCTTGAAATTTCTTGGAAGACATGCTCCAGCTTGTTGTGCCCAGCTGTGTTACATCACTTAACAACACACACATGATTAATGAAAACCATATCATCCTACACAAGTCAAGAAAAAACTTATTTAATTCACCCAAAAATTCCCACTCCTTCCATAGGAAGAAAAAAGATCTCCTAGTGCTACTTTAAAAAATCGAGGAGATTAGCTTCTGTACTCACACTTGGAGCAAAGGACAAGAAGGAGGTTTCAAGAGATAATAGGACAAAACCACAAGAGCACAGCATATTTCTATCAGAGTAAAACATAAATATTAGGGGGAAGAAAAAAAAAAGCCTGAAGAAATACTTCTGCTAAGAAGCAATTCCATCCTCCTTCATTCCATGAACTATATTATAGACTTCTAGCCAACAATAAATATCACTTATTGGATACAATTTTAATTAAGTATGATCCAAGATGAGTTCACACAAGGAAGGCAGATTTATTAAAATTAATTTTCAGGACAACAATCTTTAAATCTAGTAAGTTTAAGCATGTAATTTTCTGCAGAGTAAGAAAAAAAATCTTTTAAAATGGCGAATTTGTCAATGGGTTTATATCAAGAATTCAAAGCACTAGCAATAATTTACAAGTATGTACAAAATATGTGATGGCAAGGATGCAGTAAAAGGAATGTGGGTATATACCTTCTTTGTCTAAAGGCAATATCCATTTAAAACCAAAATAAAATCAAAAAGGAATCTGTGGTCATAAAAATCTTATAGTCTGTTTCATAACACATTTTAAACTAAACTTTCAGTTTATTTAAATGGTGCTGGTTAAGCTCAGCTGTGTTAAGTATTGCTTTGTTTGATTGTTTTGGATTTGTTTCCCCAACTGATAATAAACAAAACTAGAAAATAAAATGTTATTTGTCTAATAATCTCTACACAAGACTGCATTTCAGCACATTTTAACTTGAAGACTGTTTTACCAACATTGGTTCTGTCATAAATACATAGCAAACTTGCACGGCTGTAATCGCTTCCATAACCTCAAGTAAAGAATTAATTCTTCTTGGTGGGAAGAAAAAATGTGGTGAATTTAAAAAGATGTCCAAAAGTGGACTCTGGCTAAGGTTTAACTGAAGTTGTTCCACACATTTAAAGTTTTAGCCAAAAAGATGTGAGCTGAAATGAACATAGCATGACTTTTTATCATGTGCACGCCTAGAGGATCTCCTTTTAGGAATAAATTTGGGCATCTGTGGTGATTAACAGGAGAAATGCCCTCTGAAAAGTATGCTTGCTTTAATTAAATATAAGATATTTCCAAATATGTAAAAGAAATATGTTATTAATAACTACTTTTATTCATTTATGTTTTATTCTTCAGTCTTTTGTTTCTCATCGTAGTCTGTTTTTTCTGTCCATGTTTCTCTTATTCTGTTCCTTCTACAAAATGTGTAATGTTCTATCAATGCTATTTATAGAGCTGGCATATGGTTTTCTGAAGTCACCACAATTTTATTTTTTCATTGAAGAAAAAAAAAAAGTATTCAGAACTAAAAATAAACCATAGAAATAATCACCAAATCTGAACAAAAACATGAATGGTTACTCCCTTTGGTTATTTTAATATTTTAATATTTTAATGAATATCATGGGGGTTTCCCTTATGAAGTACAGATTTAATAAACTCCTAATTGTAGACAGACAGCAGCTACTTGACACCAAATGAGAGTCAGTCACGTTCACTCACATAAGCGAAAAGCAGTAATACTGTTTCAAGCTTTATATTTTTGGTCATATTTTCTCCAACCACAAACAGGCAGGTTGTAAATGAAAAACTTTCTCATTCTCAGATGAAATTTGTGTCTTTCAGTAAAATAGGTAATAACAAGACAAAATATTTCATGCTTTAGCAAAAACTGCCTTTTCAATAAATTTAGACTAGGTAGTAATGAGCTACATTGTTCAGGGTTTAATCTGTTCTTTAAAAAAGTGGGAAGTCATTCTTCTGCCCTGCTCTCAGGTATTAAGTCTGTACATCTTTTATGTTGACAGTTCAGCTTCAGGCTATAAAATAGAAGAACCTGTTCTACATCTACTATTTAAAACAAGAGCAGAAAAACTAAACCTCCATCAATCTGCTGTCTTTGTTTTATGGCTTATCTGTGGCAAAAAATGAATCATAAGAAAGATTTGTTCTGATTCTACAGACAGATCCATCAACCTACCTACCAGTAACCGTGAACCATGCACTCCTGCAGAGACTGGTGCTAATGGAGTAGCTGGGATTTTAAATATAAAATAACATGAAACTACTCCTATTCACTTGCAATCTGTAATAAGAATGTATTTAGAGAAGGTGCATGCACACAGCACACCCAAAGCAGTACAGGTCTTTTTCACACATTTTTACTTCTTTCAAATGGCATGCTTTCTTTTAGACCTGTGTCAGCACCGAAATAAAGACAGTGATACAATTTTGAACTGTTTTTTTTGTGTCCAAATCTCTTAAATGCAAAATTAATACAAATATGCAGTTTCTTCACCAAATTATTTGTAAGGTCCTCAAGAAGTTAGTCTATCAAGTTTCTATATGTGATTTTTTAAGCTACAACTTTTCAAAACTTTTCAACAAAGAAACCCTATACATCTTTATAATCTCACATGTAAATTTTGGATCACAAGAGAAGACTGCTAACAGATGAAGTATTTGCTCACCTGAAATAAGCAGATCAACAGACTGAAGTCTACTTGTGATGGTATGTAGGGTGAGGATAGCAAAGGAAAGCAAAGTTGGGAATACTTGAAAAATAAAATATTTTTAGTTAACAAGAAGAAAATTAAACTTTGGAGAAAGGATTCATTTCACAACTGAATCCCTCTTCCAAAATGGTCTCTGATTTTATCTTAACCCTGTGAATAGCCATGTCTGAAAAAGTGTGGCAGCAGTTGCAGTAAAGCACACGATTCTTTCAGTCAAGGGCCACTGCAGAGTGTATTCAGGAATAACTCTCAGGTAAATAATCAGAGTAAAATGTAGTCTACAGTGTCACAGTGATGCAAATGATTTAGTGTAGTGACTACATGTAGTTTCAGCCATCTTTATTAGATAGCTTAATCCAGAAATTTCTTAATGCATTCAGACCCAGTGCCAGAAATTATCAACTATATGGAGAAAAAAATTGAAACATTCTTAAAAAATTATAGTTCCGTTGGCTTCAAAACATGACACAAGTGTGAGAAACACAGAAAACATACAAATATAATTTGATGGCATTTATTCTGCAGAGATGGTGAAAAATGCATCTTGCATGGATTATTTGGATATTTGCAAAGGATGAAAAAAGTAGCTAATTACATAAGCTATCAACAACTTCCCATGAAAAGAGCTTATAGGGTTTCTGACCTGATATGATATTCATTTAATCTAATTTATGAAACTGCTTGAGGAAACATTCAGCTGCTTTCTTGAAAGACTGACTTGGGGATTATTGGAGCTGTATAATTGTTCAACTGATCAGACTTAAAAAGAAACATTTTGTTTTACATTAATCTTGCAGAAATGGGCAATGAATTTGAGAAATAGATTGCTGTCTAAAATTCTTGCCAAAAATGTCTAGCTGTGAGCAACCACAACAATTTTTTTCTAACAGTCTAATTTTCTTATTTTCAATCTTTATTCAACATCTGTTTTCTCCCCTCCTCTGTAACATAATTATGCAGAAATCCAGCTTAAAACAGGTTGAGCAGTTAATAACAGGCAGCTTGAACATTTTTTCCCATTGATGTACTGCAGATGTTTCCCTCTTTTTATTTTTTTTCTTTTTTTCCCCCCTTTGGTTTCTTATCTAATTTGTATACATTTCTACCCTGATCTTGAATATGCTTTCATAACATATGGAAGCACCTGAAAGTAAGTCTGGAAAATGCACATGTTTATTATAAGGCCTTTATTGCATATGTAGCACATTTTGTGGTAAAGCAGAGTTTGTTGAAGGAATTTCACTGAGATTGGTAGTCTGTCACAACAGGAAAGATTTCCAGACCTCTATAAATGTTTGTGGTCTTTCAGTACATCTCTATGAGTATGTATCCTATATCCAAAATAAATTCACTCTGCTTTTTATTTGACATAAGATTATCTCAAAAGTAGTTGTGACTCCATGATATATATTCCTCATTTTACAGATTTAATTTCAGTAATTAGAACTTGACATCTAGCCTAGAAGAGATTGCAGAATCTTATACTACCAGCTATTCAGAATGTCCACTAAAATATAACGTTCCTTCATACAGAGGAACAGGTACAAGATGCTGTTTCCCGATTAATTTCCAAAGGATATATTCATTACAATAAATAAAATATTCTATTTAATCTGGAATTAAAAAAAAAAAAAAAAAAAGAAAAATAAAAAAGTTGAGGCTAACTTTGGAAAAAATACTAAAATTCTAGGAAAATTTCAGTTCCCACACTGAAAAAAAAAGAAGATGCAAATTGCAAAACACAAAGTCTATTCTATTTCTACAGAGTATTATTTTATATGGTACATATAGACAAAACACAGTGAGTGTAATTGAATGTACAACCTATTGTAATCAGAGGATTCTATCTTCAGGTTCACAATTGGAATTACTCATTCAGTGTTCAATGGTTTATATGAGATGAATCCTAGCAAGCCTTGTAAGGGTAATTTTTTTCCCTATGGGTTTAATAATGTGTAATTGCTCCTGTTTTAAAACTGAGGACTGGACAACTTGGGGTTTTTATTCATACTGTCACTGATTTAGTTCTCTATTCTTGGTATGGCAAAAAAACTGTTGCATATTTTCCATATATTCTGGATGCTTGTGCAAAAATGTTGATTTTAACATTTTTCAGCCTAACTGCTGCATGAATTTTTTACATTTATTTGCACTCCATATTTAATGTATTATATGCAATATGGATGAGATACTACCCTTTGTTACTGAGACACCACATAATCTGATGGCTGCTGCTGAAGGAAAAATATTATTTGCTTTCATTTTTCTCACAAGACATGATGAATAGTTTAAAATTAGCACAGAAGACACATGTAAATTCCTAGTTTATCTATGAAACATTTATTCTTTAACAGGCACAAACTTACAGCTTCTAAACTGTTGTTTTAAAATAAAAGAGAAATTCTGCCATTGAATAATGGCATACCTAGTAAAGTAAGTTTGACAAAGATGAATAAAAGGATGTTTTTTAACTAAATATAAGTTTTAGAGAAATCTGAAACATTAGTATCTTTTTGAGGGGCAAAATTACATTTAGAAAAGTTACAGGTTATAAAATTATTTAATTTTCCTTTGTTTCTCTAAAAGATGTCTCCAAGGAAGAAAGTTAACAATCATTTTCAACTTAAAAAGAAGCTCTAAAGAACAGAAGACCAAATCCAGAAAAAAAAAATACCCAACCAAATCCAAACTCCAACTTCAAATGCCCTTTTTCAAAAGGTAAGAAAAAGCATTTGATATTTTTTACCAGCTACCTAATGCTAGAAGCTGCTTTAATAATGGAAGATTACATGGATAGCTTTTGTAATGTGCCCAGTCAAGTTAGCCATAAATATGTGCATACAAAACAGACAAATTCTTTTGTAATGCAAAATATTACTTTGCGAAAAAAATATTATTTTCATGAAGGAGTTCTTCAGTATACTTGAAAGGCCTTTCTTGATAGTTGCACTTTTAAATTATCGAAGTTGCAGAAAACTTTTGTTGTTCCACATCGTCCTCACCTGCCCCCAGCAAAGGGATGAAAGAAGAAGAGGAAGACTGGAAGCAGAAGTATGAGAAGAAACTGAAAGACACCCTGCATCTGGTATATCCTGAAATTACCCTGGAAATTTGCTACCTGCCATGGGGTGTGTTAAAACTTACAGTGCCCTCATGTATGCCTGGGAAATTGGGGTTCTTGGAATTAGTCCATCCAGACTGCAATTTAATTAAGTTTATTAGATAATTAGGTGGTGGGGAGGGAAGAAAAGTTAGAAATAGTTAAAAAAGCAACATGAAGCAGCATCTTCAATACAAACATAAGAAGCTCTTTCATATAGGATTGATAAGACCTTACTATGGTTTATGGCAGAGTTTTTCTGCACACCACCATCATGAAGGGAGTTTACAAGAAAGATGGAGAGACACTACTTTCAGAAGCATGTAATGACAGGACAAGGAGGAATTTCTTCAAACTGAGAGTAGCTGTAGATTAGACATTAGGAAGAAAATCTTCACTGTGAGGGTGGTGAGGCATGGGCACAGGTTACCCAGAGAAGCTGTGGATGCCCCAACACTGGAAGTGCTCAAGGACAGGTTGGATGGGACTCTGAGCAACTTAGTTTAGTATTGATGTCCCTGCCCATGGCAGGAGAGTTGGACGTTTTATGATTTTTAAAAGCCATCCTAAACCATTCTATGACAGTGAAAAGTATATTTTACATGGGTTAAATTTGTCTCTTCTTTTATTTCCCTTCTCTTCCCATACATGAAATTCAAGATTTTTTCCTACTATTCACCAACTACAGAGATTTTTCAATTGCTTTATGTAATGATTCATGTATGACAGTAAAAATATAATTATGACATATAGACAAGATCACTGCAGTGTTCTACCAAGATGTGATTGCTCTCCAAATAATGTCTTTCTGTCTTTGTGGAGGGAATTTTTCTTGACTTCAAAATATTCTTTCTACAAAGTTGATAAGCTTCAGTTAGAGTTTGATGATATTTAATTTATTTTCAATTTTCAGTGTTTGTGCTGTGTTATGTATTCTGATAATTGTCTTCCTCCTCATAAGACCCAATTTGTTTTCTTACCTCCAGATTTCGCCCCTTTAGAGATTTTTGGCATTGTTGTCAAAGTTCCCAGGAAAAACGTTTCATCTGGTATCTGCTGCTTGAATCTCTAGTCTCGTAAATATAACATTCTGCACAATGCTGCTTTTACAATGTTAGTATTACAAAATATGTATTTATATACAGAGCAAGTTGTTCTGGTATGGTAATTTAAAATAATAGTGTCTATTCAGTAAATAATAGAAAAATAATTTAATTGATACATTGTTTATAATTTAATTATGTATGGTATATGTCCACCAAAAGTCTCAAACTTCAATATAGCTATTAATAAAAAAAATATTAAATTCATCCCTAAGAAAATGTTAATCAAAAAAAAATCTGAATCATGCCCTTTGCAGCTCAGGAAGGCAAACAATTGACTGGAGGGTGACTGGTTCCAATCTTAACTGGAGTAGACATTCCAATAAGTCATCTCTCTTTTCTTTGCAAAATGAGTATTCTAAAAAATGCTGAGGTTCACCAACTGTAATAAAATTGACATCCTATATCCATTCATCTGAATCCTGAAGAAGCTCAGGAAGATATTAATTAATTAAAAAAAAAAAATCTACATAAGTTTAATATTCTTGAAAACTCAGTCTGGACTTGGGTCATTGACTAGATGTGGCAGTACACTGGATGTTGATCTAAAGAAAAATATAAGACATTAATTATACTTCTGTACTTCTGTGTTGCTAAAAATTGTCAACCATGAGATCTCTCTACTTCTTTGATCTAGGGGGAATGTGCTATACCTTTATGTCAGAAATGAGCAATAGCAGTACCTAACTAAGACCCACAATTGCAGTGAACAGCACAATCAGTGTACCTTCAGATCTTACCTAAATGTCATCATTAGATCATATATCATGTATATTACCTGATGTCTTTCACAAAATATGGACTGAAAAGTGAACAGCTTGCATTAGCTGACAGCTTTTTCTCTCTTTATCTCAGGAAAATGATGCTACCTTCACCAGGGATATACTTGGAAAACATCAACTTATGAAGGCACATTTACTAGTTTGCTCAGCACAACAAATGGTCCTAAAAAACTCACAAAGGTACTATGAAACTCTCACAATTATATTGTAATCTCCTGGGCTGAAATTCTACCAGTACAAAGAATGAAATAATCTGTGTTCTGGAAGGGCTACATTGCTTAGATATGTAAATTGAGAAGTTGACCTATTTGTGCTCCCTACCCAGCCTGTGGAAAAAGAGAGGACAGAATCCTGGAGAAAACAAGGCTCTGGTGACACCTTACAGCAACCTATCAGGATTCATGTGGGGGTTTATAAGAGAGAAGGAGAAAGACTTTTACCAGGGCCTGCGGTGACAGAACCATGGTCCAATGGTTTTACACTGAAAGAAAATATGTTTAGATTAGATGCAAGGAAGAATTTTTCCACAATGAGGGTGTTTTGTTAGAGAGGTTAGACAAGATGATCTATAAATATCCCTTCCCACCCACACCATTCTATGATTCTCTGCCTACATATGTAGTATATGTAGTATAACTTATATGCTCTTTATTAGTATGAAGTTGTCACAAACAACAGCCTATACAGCCTTGGCTACAAAACTGTCTCAGCTAAAGTGGAAGGCTCTTGCTCCAGTCTTCAGTTTTCTGCACCATAGTTCAGCCAGAACTATTTTAACTAGAACTGGAGTCTTTTGGGACATAGGCTACCAAAAATGCATTAATTTCATGGTGCACTCAGCTGTTTTCTCCTTCTAGAGAGAAAATGAGAGAACTTAAGTCAAGAGCTTAATATACTGCTGGGAGATACTCAGAGACTGCTGTGATGAGTATCAACAGAATGAACAGAAATATCTAACACATAATAAAAGCAGTGTAGGAAAAGGTTGACTTTCAGAGAACTACCTGCTCTTTTCATAACTTGGCAATATACATGCAAAGCCTGCATATATATATATGTGTATATATATATATATATATATATAAAATTTTATTTTATTTATTTATTTATTTATTTATTTATAATACTTTTTTCCCTACTACACAGGGATTATAGCAATCTCCTCTTTTGCTCTGTGCCCATTTGACAAGCATGATAGATACATGCCTTTCACTTCCAAATTGAAAATATGGCTGATAGGCCTGGATGCTTTTAAGTTACTACATTTTGCAAGAACAAACAAGAATACTAATGATGAGCATGAAATAGCTAACATGAACAAAATTAGCAACAAATCATCCCGCTGGATGGCAGCACACTGGAATGAACACAGCATGAAGAGAATTTAATATAAAGAGTGAGGTGGATCACAGAGTACAGTTACTGTTAAATTTTATCTTGTTGGACTCTTGTTTTGAAGAGTAAATTTAAGAAGTAATCTGCAAAAAATCAAATAAACAACAAAAAAAAAATCAAAACAAAAAAACCCCAAACACTAAAAGATGGTTAGAGCAGGAACTATTTGGGGCCAATAACCTTGACAGAATTGTCTTTGCCCTAAGCAGTCTTAGTGCTTTCATAACATGAGCCACCAATGTTCCTTTGGAGACTGAGGTGAAAATACAACTACACTTCACTCACGGACTAGTACTCATGTTTTGTTAGCCACTGACATAGACCTGCTTTCCTGATGAACCTTAAGAGAGAGTGCAATTATTCAAATGTCAAAACAGTATAGAATTTTTTTTTTTTTAACTTGTGTATATAAGCAATTTAGGCAGTGTCCAGTGTGATCATGTAATCACTTTGAAGTATATTGCCTTAATCAATACAGAGCTGCCAAGAGGTTGCAAACTTAGACTTCTAAAAAAAAGAAAGTCACATTGCTGTAAACAAGGACAATACAGTATGCAAAATACTTACTGGAAATAATAATTTAAAAAATTAGAAGTAATGTTTCTGATCAGAGATGAGTATCATTGTTTAACCCCACATGGCGGCTAAGAACCACTCAGCTTTACTCAGTCACTCCCCACTGCAGCAGGATGATGGAGAGAATTAGAAAAAAAAAAAGAAAAAAAGTGAGAAAACTTGTGGGTTGAGATAAAAGCAGTTTAATGGGTCAGAAAATAAAAATAAATTGATGTGTAATGCAACTTCTCACCACCCAATGACCGGTACCCAGCCATCTCCCAAGCCATGGCCCCTGGCCAGCTTCCCCCACAGTCTATATGCTGAGCATTCTGCCATACAGTATGGAATATCCCCATGGCCAGTTTGGGTCACCTGTCCTGGCTATGCCCTGCCCAGCTTCTTATATCCCTCCAGCCTTCTCCTTCATGAGATGCTGAAAAGTCCTTGATTTTGGGTGAGCATGACTTCACAAAAACTAAAAACATCAATATGTTATCAACATTATTCTCATACTAAAACAGAACACAGCATTGCACCACTAGGAAGATAATGAACTCTTTCCAAGCCAAATCCAGGATAGGGAGTCAAACTAATGGAATTAGGCTAGCCAGCAAAAAAAAAAAAATAAAAATAAAAAAAAAAAAAAAGGAGAAAAATACATACCTTATGCAAAATGAGACAAAAGAAAAAAGTAATCAAAAGGAAAAATGCTAATTATAAGATCAGAGGTAGAAACAACATACCCTAATTAAAAGGTAATTAGAGGAAAAGTCAAACAACAAGGTAAAAAACAGTATGTGACAATCAGGATGATATAAAATACCAAATAAGAAAGATAGAAAAGACGACACTGTAAGAAAAAGTTATGCAGCACCAAACCACATGAAACAGAAGGAATGTTAAAATGCTGGGGGTGAAATGTAATGTCATTGGATCAAAGGATTGTGGTAATATTCATTTCAGTGTAAATAAGAAAAATTATGAAGATAACTGTACACATTTTTTTTAAATGGAAGTCAGAAACTAAGGACTGTTATGATGCAAACAAAACAAAAATCACAGAAAGAACAATTTGATCCACTTGAAAATACCAGTAATATCTGTGCAAGCTGACTAAATGCATACTTCCTAATACATATTTTAGTGCCCATCAATAGCAGATAAAGTATTATGCAGAAATGCATGCATAATAATAACACAAGCCTAAACCATTCAGCTGTATCACAAATAATAATTATCTGGGACACTAAAAGATCATGGCAAAAGCTAATCTAATAAGTCTTCCATTATCCTTTAATACTTTAAAACTGTGCCGTGAGCTAAACAGTTGTCAAAATTGAGTTCTGTTTACACCGAGCTGAGTATCAGTGAAACAGAGATCACTGCTGAGCTCTAATTACAAAAACAAATTGTTCTCTCTGTAATCGAGCTGCAAAGGTTAGTCTGCTTCTCCTTCTGCCATTCCCCCTCTCCCCCAACAGATTTTATGCTTATTGGAGACACAAAGATGGATGAAAGATCATATGCCATTTGTTGATCAGATAGGAATTGCATGAGAGGGGACACAGTACCACCCCACCAGATAACACTGATTAGCTGCTGCCTTGCAGGGATGAGGTCACAGAGAGCCCGGTGACTACTTTAAACTGGATATTGTATTTCATTTTAACTCAGCTAATGGCATACTCCCTTTTCTCCAAAGTGCAGTGGCTACCAGATAAGTGCAATCCTTGGCTGTCCTCCTTCTGAAGGGAAGTACAGACTGCAGAATTTATGTAGAGAGGCACAGGGAGAGTCCTCTGCTCAAGTTCACATGGACTTCCATCCTCCATGGATGGAGCTAACTGGTGTGCAAGTCTGCATTAGGACTGAGTTCAGATTTTGTATTGTGAAGTTCTGCCTGCATGAATGTCCAACACGAATTGAAGTAGGAGAGATCACTAATTATCATGTCTTCTAAGTTTATACTCATTCCTGCTGGGGAGAGTTAGGGTTCTATTGGTTTTGCTGCAACAAAATCTTACATTCATAGGAAGTTTGATATCCAGCTCCCCACTTCCCAGCCCTCTTGCCAATAATTCCCCCTCTCACAATCACAGGTTAGATAGTATCTGGCACCAATACAGATTCTCATGTCTGAATATAAAATGCTGATTGTGTTCTAATAGCCATGGTTGCCTGTGCCACATCTCCGAGATATGTAATTCACTTGTTGAAAGAAATGCTATTAGAATGCAACTAAATATAACACTGCTCCACAGCAGGTATCACTGTGGTGAGAATAGCCCATTGCAGTCAGATGGCAAAAATTTGTTTTACACAAGCCAGTCTCTGCTTGTTCACTGTCAGAGAAAATACATTTTGCATCATCACTTACGTTGTTTTCCTTATCTGGCAAGATAGCTACAATCTATATTTCTCAGCTCTGTGCCCCAAGGACTGAAAGTATCAAAGTAGAAGGAAAGAAAATATGCTAATAAAAATGCAGTACCAACCCATCTCATGAACAGAACCAGAGTCATCTTTGATTTCTAACATGCTCACAGCTCTTTCCAAGACAGCTGTTAAATTACTACTTTAAAATACTGAAAGCCAGCATGAGTAAAGTTCCTATATTATGAGTAGCTGCTACCTAATACACACAGCCTAGCTCAGGGAAGAATAGTTTCATTATGGCTAGTGCTCAGTTTTGCATCTAGAACTCAAATAAAAGGAAAGATAACAGGGAAACTTTATTATGATGGCAAAGCGTACTATTTCTTTGAATGATGAATTACTAAAATGAAAACAAAAACTGAAAAAAAGGCAATTAAATCTACTTAATTCAATATTCTACAAAACTAACCAGATCTAACAATTTAAGGCTCATTTAAAACAAATGGAGTGGGTCATTAACAACTTATTGAAGATGTCAATCAACTGGAGATATGGTAAGAATTTAAACACATTTAAGTACTGGCAGTCCTCATGCCTGATTTTTTTTGTTTTGTTCTACTAAGGAGAAAATTTCCATCTTGCACCCTATTAGAACTAGAAATTCCTCCTAATGTAGATTTGCATTTGTAATTCTTTCATAATGCATCTCCTCTAATAGCAGAGATGTTTAGAAACTTCATGCCTTAGGAATGGAATGCCTACTTACTTTATCTATGGTAATTAAATAAAAATAATTTTGCTATTTTGAACTTGGGATTTTTAGGACATATGACTAGGTGCATTGCAATAGCATATGCACTTCAATTTTAAAATATTACTTTTATAGATTTAGGAACCTTTAAAATTCTTTTTTATTTGTTTGTGTGTAGTACAAAGTTGAATTTTCTGCTGGGAGATTAACTATTTCACAGTAGCTATTTACAGTTTTCAAGAAAAACACGTTATTGTTTGATATCTCTCTAATAATTTTGAATGGTAACATAGAAAATCATTGCTCTAAAAAAAGTAAAAACTGAGCAGAAATCTGCACTACTTTCTCAGCCCAGAATGATGAAGTATTGGGTATTTCCTAGAAAAACGGAATTTGCAATCTGGTTAGGTCTGTAAGACAAACATAAATCACTATATAATGAATGAGTGGGAATTTTAAGATCTTATCTGTAAATATATTTTATAAATAAAACATGTACTTTTAAATGCAAAGTAATACATGCTCATTCATATTAAGAGTTTCTCATCCTCTACACAATGATAGTTTCCATTTGCTGTACATTTGGATTAGTAACTTGAAAATCTAACTGCTTAAACTTCAGGGCTTTTTGCATATGCAGAATGAACATTCATTCATTCTGTATGCCAAACAAGTAGCTTATATGAAAAAAAAATGAAAGCAAAATAGAAGATAATGTAATTAGTTGTAAATTATCTTGCAACATCTTGCCTATATGTATCACAAATTATTATTCAAGGGTATTATTAATTTAGAAGACACAGGAAGACATTTATCTTTTTTACCTGCAATAGGCTAAAGTGACTGCCCACCTCTTCATTTGCTCAAAAGTAATAATTTTACTCAGGTGTGGAAAAAAACCCATGGTATTTGCCACCTTTTTGTTTTGCTTTAAGCAGTTTTGCAGTGTGGATTCACAAATTTTTGGGCAAGGCAACATCTCTACCTTCTGACTGAAGCAAGTTTCTCCTTTCTTTAGGCTGTGGTTCCACAATATGTAAAACTAGAACAGATCATTCCTGCCTAGCATCTACTCTCTGTTTCTACTTTGTTTCAATTTTACAGTGAGTGGTTCAAGTGCCTAAAAGAATGTATTAAAAAAAAATCAATTCACCTTCCTGAACCAACTTGCTGAAGGATCACAATTCCTTTTTCTCTAAAATTCTCATATAGAGAATGGAGAAGGTACCGTATGGAACCAGGATGGTTTAACTGATTTAAACCAGATAAAATTGTGAAAGTAACTTTCTAATGCTGAAGAGACTATGAGAGATCCCATCCTTGCTAATCAGGATCTAATTCTTCTGGACAGTTACTTGTATTTTTATTGCTCCTTTTATTGTTAGAAGTTTCCTTCTTTTTTTGAACACATAAACACCTTCCTAAGAATGATCCTTCCTGATACCACAGGTTGCAAGCTTGCCACATGTATTACAAAGACTGTGTAAGTGAAGCTGCTGTGGGCCACATACTCATGGACCCCAGCCTTACATCTTCTGAAGCAGCTTTGTCACAAAACTGCCACAAAATCTAAATGGTAAAGAACAGCTGATTCAAGTTCAGCCAGCTGAAGAAGGATGTGATGCTGGAGGAAAAAAGAACATTCAGAATATCTGTATGTAAGGAATATTTTTTGTTTCCTTAGATTATATATCCTATGCTTACTCAAGTAGTACAGAATTTCAAGATCTCATAAGATATACAGAGAAAGGAACTGATATTTTTTTTTTACCTCAATGAGCATTGTCTTGTTTTTTTGGTTTTTTTATGTTGGACTGAATGACAATCATCAATGTGATAATCTTGCTCATACTTATACTTAGCATTAGGCAGAAAACAGGCAGGGACACAAGAATAATATGCACAGAACAAAAAGACTTAATTGCTTAAAAGAACAAGCCACCTCAACCTGTAATATTAATACATATTTTCCATTGGTTCTCCATTTACTTTCAATGCCAGTTCAAGAACCTGGCCATGATATTTAAGGCTTTGCTGAGCAGGATGCATCCAAGGATAAATCTCTGTTCACTGCACAATGAGACAGCTGTGTCCCTCTAGGCCACTCTCATGAGTGTGAAGCTCTCAGGACTAGAAATAAAATGTTCTCAGTTGATGTCTGTCATTTGATAGAAAAGACACATCACAAGAAATAAACAGGGGCTCCAGTCAGATTCTCCTATACTGAGGAAGCAATCAAAGAATAACTAAATAAGAACCCCTAGAAGTTTAAATGCAGTAAATAAAAGCAGCCACATCTATTAGTTCCAGGTTGGAAGGTCAAACCTCTCATTAACACCTCCATGGCTACATGAAACTTGCATGGTGTGGATCTGCTGGGATACACCTTGCCTCCTGCTCCTCATTCACATACCTAATTCCCACTCTTCTAACACTAATCAGGGTGCAATGAGATAAAAATTATTCCAACAGAGTTGTGGGGTCCCATCCAGCACACTGTCTGAGTAAACAGTTGAACACAAGCAAGTCTCACATTGATAGCTAAATCATTGAGGTAGTTGGCTCCCACAGGCTACAAGAAGCACCTGGAATTGTGATTAAGAGTTAAATAAGAGCTGAATCCTATGGATTTCAGCATACTGTACTTAGTAAAATTAATGCCCTGTACCTTTCTTTGTCTTTTTACAAGAAATATTACTTAATTTTTTTTCCATCCTAACATTATTTTTTTTATTATTATTTATTTTATATTTATTTTTCACATGGAAACAGTATGGATTTCATATCCCTATATGTAACACTACTGTTTTGTTGTTGTTTTTTCGTTTGTTTGTTTTTATTTGCTCGAACTCACCCTCCTTGCACACTATTCCTTGAATTATTTGGGAGAGCTCCTTTGGAATGAAACCCATTTCTGCTGGATAGAACAAATGGCAGGATTTGCTTGCAGAGTTACATGGCTGGCAGTCACCACTGAGAGTAAAGCACATAATACTAATTCTCAGCATGCATCAGGGTGGAATTTAAGCTCAGCTGAACAGAGTTGCAGGCATCCTTGTCTACCTTTGAGCTGTTCAACCTGACAGAGCAGTGTACCTTAACTTTACATTCAGACCTGTTTTGTTCTTTTCAGTAAGAAAATCCTGAATAAAGCATTGATGGCATCGCTCGTCTGAATCAGCAAGCAAGCTATTAACGGGACACGTCTGGGTCAAATATTCCACAAGTTTCAGCTGCTACTGTAACCTCTTTGTAAAACTGAAATGGAAAGAAGTTATCTTTTCCTAAAGTTCCAGATGAAGGAATATTAAATAAATATGTATTGTAATTGAATGAGAATCTGAGAAAAAAATGTTAAGCCCCTTAGATAAACTGCAAGACTCCTATTCTTGTCTGAGAACGAGTGACAATCTGTGGAGCTCAGAATGTTGATTCCTTTTCTACGGATTCTTTGGCTGAATCTGGCTTAATAAGTGTAAAACTGCCATGGCAGAAACCTGTCTATTTAGTGTAACAGCCCTGCCTGTAATTTTCATGCTGCTGGAGTTGTGCTGAGCACACCTTTGGCCCGATCCAGCTCTCATGTTGCAGACATGATTCGGAGGTCAGCATAGGCAGGATTAACAGCTGTGTGATCCTTCTTCTTAGCATAATGTTCTTTTGGGATTTTACCTTGAACCTTTATGGAAATTCTGTGAAATGGACCCTTGGTGACACAAAGAGGTGACTTTTCTGTACTGCAGGGTAAAAAAGAATGCAGGTCTCTGTGGCCAGGCTATTGAGCTCGGTTTCAGGGTCAGGGAACCCCTGACATCAGAGTGCCTTGATTTGCACAAAGCAAGAGTATGAGGGTGTTACCTGATAGGACCTGAACAATGGGTGAATGAGGATGCATTAACAAGATGCTTCTTTCATGTATAACGACCTTGTGCTTACCAGACTCAACAAGAAGCTGCAGCAATCCCCACAAAGCTATGGCAGCCTAGTCAGGAGCTACAGCAACACAAACAGATCCCACTGCAGTCCATAAAAGAGGTTTGGACATCAGGTGGAAAAGAATCTTAAGGCATTGCTTTGACAAAAAACCATAGTGAACATAGGAGTATGTAAAACCACATCTACTTCTGTCTGAGGCTACACTGAAAGAGTCTGAAAAATTAATCCTTATCAGTTAAACAGACAAAGAAGATTTGCTCAGTTGCATCAAACCATTAGTAGATATTTTTATACTCTTCTTGTTTTACTCTTCTCATAACTTTTCTTTCTAATTCTAAAATGTCCAGATTCTCTTTACTCTTATTCACTTTGGCACTTTGGATTCATTCTGGATTTAAGTTCAGGCAAAGTGACTGAATGTACTTTAAGCCTAAACAAAGATAAAAACAACTCTAAAATGGTCTGACTAATCTGCCTGTAATGTTAATTTGGAAAAGTTTTCACAGCTGCCTCACTGTAGAAAAATAAAAAAAAAAAAATTAGATTTGTGCTAGATTGAGGGAAAATGGTAATAATAATGGATGCTTGCATTCCTAAGTGGAATTTTGCAACAATAGGTTAAAGATCTCTAAAAGTATTTTTCCAAGGGTGAGGAAAGTCAAAATTACAAAAGGGTAAGGTACAAACGTAATTTAGGCATTTGGCATCCTTGTGTAACAAGGAAACAAGGGAAAAATGAAAATATCATTGTTGCCTTTGATATGTGATATTACTAGTGTACCAAGGAAAAATGGACATTGTCTGTACATGTACTTAAAAAGGTTATTCTTAGTTGCCAAAACACCCAGGAAGAGTGAGAATAAAAACCAGAAAGAGCTGAAAATAGGAAATTGGTGGCAGTCATCTGAGACAGCCAATATAAGGTGTGGGTGTTTTTTCCAGTAAAAAGGAAGCGCAACATTGAATTTTACTTGAACATTAGTTACAGGTATAACTATCAAGTCTATGTCTCATAAAAATTCATTATGAAGAGGCAGACTTGAGTCAATTGAATTACAAGCAAAAGATAAAATTCAAGATGAAAAAGAGACAGCTAAGGATCTCTCTATAATTGGTTTGGAATAAAAGTGTCTTCTTTTTTTTCTTTTCTGCCTTACTGTAGTGGTCTGAGAAAGAACTGAAAATGACACCACATTTCTGCAGCATTTCTGCATGCCTGTAGAGATGCTGTTTCTACTTTCTGAATTTTAGATGCTAAGGCTCATATACTCTTTGAGGTTGAAAATTGGTAAGACGAGGGTATATTTTAAATAGCAACCAAGGAAACGTTTGCTATGAATGGTACATATTCAAGAAGACTAGGCATTATGCAAACCAGCAGAAGAAAAAGGCTGGCAACATTTGAATTGTCTATGATAAT
Organism: Erithacus rubecula; assembly: GCF_903797595.1. Lineage (NCBI taxonomy): Eukaryota > Metazoa > Chordata > Aves > Passeriformes > Muscicapidae > Erithacus > Erithacus rubecula. Next base: position 64,120,491 of record NC_136658.1, read on the forward strand.
GTTTTTTTAGATTCAAGACAAGTGACAGGTATAGAAAAGCATGTAATCTCAGATAACTTGTCAAATAGAGTGAAGTCAAAAACTGTAAAGTGAAAAAGGAAAAAAAAAGGGTAGAGTAAAACTTGATTCAGTGGGGGAATAGCAAAGAGAAACTTCAGCAAATAAAATCCTAATTGAATATGGAACATAAAAATTGGTAGCCAGACTAAAATCAAGTATTTACTTGATTCTACACCTTTTTTAAAGTCTAAAATATAAGAACTCCAGCAGCTGGTTCTGAGAGAGGAATGTGATGCAAAAGATACTTCACAAAAGTAGTAGGAAGAAAATAGCCAGTGTAACCCAGTGCAATTATAATTCCAAGACACAAATTATATAGGAATGATGAAGCACAATACAATTATAACAAATAGTCAAAGAGCTCAGGAGAGGATAAACAGTGCTTACATTGATTTTTTTTTTTTTTAACATTCAACCAGCCAGGTGGAAAATGTAACTATAAGTTACACTGTAATGCTGGCGTCTAAGCTCTCAAATGTAATGTCTACAGAAAAAGGAAAGGAAAGAAAAGGCTACAGTATCATTTAACTAAAAAAAAAAAAAAAAAAAAAAAAAAAGAAAAGAAAAAATAAAGAAAAAAAAAAGGGAACTACCTGAATATGACAAAGCTTTTTGAAAGGAAATTGAAGAGGACAACGAAAAGACTAAATCCTTACAGATAGCATGACAGGCTGCCTCAAGATACTATATTAGCACTTCAGGGAAACTGTATATCACTTATCAAAAACACTTTTAAAGGACGAAAAAATAGCCAGCATGGCAAAACAGCAGTCTAAAGAAAGCCATTAAGAGTAAAAAGATACTCTGAAAACAAAAGTCTAAATTGTGATCAAATTAGGATGAGAAAAATGCATTAAGTCCAACACATAAAATGTCATGATATTGTAGGGAAGCATGAAAAAGTTTTGAAGAATTATTTATTCATGACACAGAAATTAATGAGAATTTTTATCAGAAAAAATCAGAAAAAAATCAAAGTCTGCCAGAGGATCAGTGAGGCTAACAGAGAATCTGCATATACAGAGTGCTGAAAGAAGATAAGGTCACATACATTCACTCCTAAAAAAAATTACATTTTTATATATACATATACATATATATATATATATATAAAGTTTTGAAAAGAAGGAAGTCAGGGTGATTCCTACAATGCAGATATTTTGAGGATAGAAATGAGTCATTAAAACTGCCTGGAACTAAAAGATTAATAGGGTAAGATGAATATTAACAAATCAGCAGACCATATGGAATCCAAATATGAAATTAGAGAATTGTAACACTATCACTTAAATTAGCTTTGATACTAAACAAATGTGAGTAGTAAAATCTGAGACTGTGAAGAGCTGAAGATAGATGTCATACAATTGAATGACTACAGTAAAATGGCACATGAGATTCAGTGTCAACAAATGCAGGTAATATACATGATGGAAAACAGTAACAGCTCTCAATACACAAGCAAGGGATTCTAAAGCTGATCTCTGTATTAGTCTGGACAGTTAAATGAGGATGTCAGCTCATAATTCAAAAGAGCAGTTAGCACAAGAAGGTATCTTGGAAAAGAACAGAGATTAAACCACAAAACATTACTCTTTTAATCCACAGCTGCTGTGTTTAGACTTCTGTATTCAGATCTGCTCATGCCATGTTCAAAAAGAATATAATAGAACTGAAAAGACAAAAAAGAGCAGCAAAGATGATCAAAGTTATGAAAAGGCTTTCATAAGAGAAGAGATTAAATAGACAAAGATTTTTCAGCTCGAAGAAGACACAACAAAGGGAAATATGAAAAGATTTTTGAATCGTGATTGTCACTGAGAAGACTAATAGGAAACAATTATTTACTGTTTCTCCTAAAGCAAGAACTAGGCACTGTCAGTGAAATTATCAGGTGGCAGGTTTCAACCAAAAGCAGAATTCTTGCACAAACACCAAATCTGTAGAAATTGTTGTGCAGGAATACCCTTAATTGCTCAGGGCTATAATTGTCCTAAAGTCTTTGTGCAAAGGCTGGAGTAACAGGAAATTCCACAAGGTGACCGAGATGTGGCATTTGGGTGGATGATTGAATTACCTACAGCTGCTGTGAGTGAAGGGCATACATACAGTACTGCAGCCCTAGACTGCACCACGAGTTGGAGTCTGTTACTCCTTGTCTAACTTCCATGTCTCAACCCTTTCTAGACAGGGTTGCTTCCATATGCTTTTAAACCCCTACAGATTAATATCTTATGTACCAAAGAAAATGTTTAAATCAGTGTGGTAGTTGCTGAATCAGTGCTTGCACTGCACCTTCCCAGCAATTTTTATTACTCTTGCTTTCATATCCATTATTCTGAATGTCAGGAGCTATTTTTAAGTACAAGCTTAGTTCAGTTTAATAAAAGATATTAAATTATACGTACCAAAAAATTAAAAGAATTCCTTATGAAGAATTTAGTTTCATAAAATCAAATGCATATGTACCTACCAGAATGACTGCTTCAGACAAGCTACATTTTACAATCTACATTGGAATGGTAAGATAGAAAAAGAAAGATGAGACCTGAATTATGAGAATTCACTGAAAGTATACATATAAAAATTTAATATGGCCAATAGAAAATTTGCCTACCTTTTCAATATTTTTTCTATATGTTCAATATTATTACTAAGTTACTGTTTTAAGCTTTAAGTCCTTCCTTTTTAAAATCTTTCTATTCTTTCCAGGAACAGAATAATCAAAATATTGAATTCTTATTTTTCTCAGAGAGAAATTTTCTAATGGTGGAAAATAAAGAGCTTAGTTACCTTTCAAAAAGCTGAGGGATCTAAAGCCCAAATCAGAAAGAATATTAAGGGATTAAATCGGCCTTTATTAGCCCTATTGTCTTACCAGGCAAGGTATAGAGACAATAAAAGCTGTGTAAGGATGTAAATTGAAGAAATTTTCACCCTTTTTTCAGTAAAAAACACTTTTGCTTTCCTCTTCTGCAAAACAGGTAAGATTTAAATATTTTATGAACTATACATTTGGCTGTAAATAGTAAAATATAAATTATTGTTTTGGACCTTAAACTAAATTACATTTCCCGTAATTTCTGAAAAAGCAATCTGTAATTATGTAAAATTGTCTAATTAATATTTTCACAAGATTACATTATTTTTTAATCTTAAAATGGGAGAATTTGTTTGTTTGTTTCATACACTACTTCTCTATTTTCTCATTCTTTGTTAAAGAAGTTAAATATTGAAGAAACCAATTAAACAAATATTTTGTTGCGGGTAAAAAAACAGTAAACGGAACCATCAGAAGAAAGTACACAAATTTCCCAAAGTAAAGGGACTAATTTTATAGATAGAGAAAAATAATCCAGATAGGATGGTTACTTGGCTACTTCTTTTTATGTTAACAAAGCTGAAAGAGCAAACACTAAAGCAGAAGACAGTCATAAGTATTTGATCGGTGTACAATATAGAAGATTTACTTTCTGAGATAGTTCTGAGAGGCACTTAGGGAGTAGTTGTTATTAAGGTTAATCTGTACATGAGAAGGTGTGTAACATATTCCTGACAACAGTGTTCAATTTGCCAAAAATGCAGTTCAATCTTTGTCTGTGTGAGCCTTGCAAGAGAGCAGGCTATGTTCCCTATCAATAACACGGATGCTGAATAGCAACTTGTGAGACCAGATCTATATTGTGAAGCATTGCTGGCAAAGATATGTCATCTAGAAGTGTGAAAAAATATGACAACCCCATTTCTCACAGTTATTTGGCAGAAAACTCTGACATTCCCGTATTATATGAATATATATTTAGTTTAGTTTATCTCCTTCAGGGACACAGTGCAGAAAGGTTAGAAGGAGACCTCTTTGTGCCAGCATGTGCAACACCTCCAGCAGCTGGCTCTGGTGATGGAGTTGATAGGAGAGTGGCAGGTGTACTCATGCAGATAAACCTCACCTTGCCATCATAGTGGCACACCCTGCATTGGGTGTGATACCACGAGATAGAAATGAAGTATCTTAAAAAAATATTTGCTTAGATTTAACAGGATTGCTACTGTATGTTTATGAAATGCCAGTTGATTCTTAAATGTATTTGCTGGGGATTAACAGCTATTCCAGAATCCATTGCTATTTAATGAACATACAAGAACTGTCTTAGATGTTATAAGGAGCTAGGCTTAACAAGTTCATGAATTACTTCCACTCATCAAATGATAAAAATTTACTGAAGATTAAAATTATGTAAGGTACAGATATTTTACACTGAGATTAATCCTTAAATTAATATATGTATTCATCCCTTGGTATTTAATTAATTTAAATTAAAATAGTTCCAGCATTTTTATTTTCCAGCATAATTTATTTTGATTTTAAGAAGTCCATATAATCCAAGACCCTGCCTTTTTTTCTTGTGAGTCATTTCAGTAAAGAATTTCAGCACATATGGGTTTTTAGAAGATCTCAGATTCTAATTTTAAACCTCAATTGATTCTGGCACTACCAATTTGGCCATAGGAATCCAAACCAAAAACCAAGTAGACAAATATTTAAGCAAAGCATAAAAATAATGCACCTTACACAGTTGCCCAGTTTTGTGAGGGAAAAAAAAATCAGTTCTAATCTGCAAATACATGGAAGAGGGAACAGTAGCCATGCAAACAGAAATCAATTTCTGCCATGGAAGAGAGATTCAACACCTCTACAGCATGACTGGTGAGATGGGATGATTTGCTAAATAAATTCTCAAAACCTGAGAAGAAATTCTTCTTTCATAGGTTTAGGTGTATACAGTTATTTATATCAGTTAGTCATCTTCTACTGACAGTAAAGAGGGTGTGATTCATCTTAAACAGATCAAAAGAATCATACTCTAGAAGTACCTCACTCTCAGTAATTCTAGAGAGTTCATCAACTAATTATCTGTAAAGAATTAGGACAACTATCTCAGAGGTTGCTGAGATAGCAGGTGAAATGATAAGGACAAGGTTCCTGAGAACATGTGGCTGTTCTTTCCTTCAAGAGGGTTGAATATGTAAAGGTTTGTGAAGCTTTCTTTTCTTTTTTTTTTTTTTTTTTTTTTTTGACTAACAAAATCTTCAGGTCTTTCCAGCTTTTTGTATTTATAGAGGACTAAATATCTAGAAGAAAACCTGTGCCTTAGTTTTAAATCTACATTGGAAAACTAAAATTCAGTCTAAATGAAGATGCCATTAACTAGAATATCCTGGATTTCATTAAGATTTCAAAGAGCACTTTCAGCTGTCTTAACCTTACTATTTTCTTAATTTTTATTCTATTTTCCAGAGTATTATGTTCACACATCTAAAAGGAATATATCATCTAAGTTTTGTGATTATGCAGAAGAATTATATTACCTGACATTGGATTAAAAATACAAATTTATATTTTATAGATTTATAACAAAGCAAAACAAAAAATAGCACACTGTGTTGATACAATATGGGCAAGATGGTACAGATCTGCTGACCATAATGAACTTCTGCAAAAAAAGCAAACACCTGTCTGATATGAAATATTTCCAGTTTAGAAATATTTAAATGCAGCTAGTCTCTAGGAAGATTACATATTTTTATCACTTTTGGCAGAGAATTAAATTTAACAAAAGAATACTACCTCTAACAGTTTCTTACTTCTTAGGAAATCTGAATGTGTTTTGATTGCTTGTTTGGTTTTCTTTTCTTCTCTGTGTTACATGTAATGTTCCCTCATTCTTAACTTCTAAGTTAATATTTTTTCTTTTTCTTCCTCTAACTCTCACTCTGTCTTTCCACCCTTCTGCATAGCAGAAAAAGACACTTAATAAGTTTACAATAAATCTGAGTTTCTACAGACATCTGAATCTACGTCCTTAAAGAATTTAAAGTAATCTCTAGGTTCTAAGTAGCTATGGAGTTCTTAGGCTTTAAACACTGGCTTACTTTGAGGCTTTTAATACTGGCTTATTTTGCCATACTTATGAAGGTTACACGTCTCCTGAACTCACTGTAAAGTACTGGTGAATTAGTGTTTGGGGTAAGATTTCTCAATAACAAAAGAAAGGTAAATTCACACTAATCAGTACCTGTCCAGTCTGTGTTTGGGAGGCTCTTTTCAAGTGCCAAAATTTTAGCAGTGAATTTCTGCTATTCTCCATATAATAAGAAAAAAATGTGAGTGCTCAGAAAATAAAACATATACATTAAAAATAAAGGAATGAAAATATGCATTAATAATAAAGAATGAATAAACTGACCTAAATGTAACAGAAAAAAATATAAATATTATTGATGCTTTTGTATAAACAAAAGGTATCCATAAGAAAAATTCACAATTTTATATGTCATAGGCTTAAACACATTGTGGGATTTTATTTTCATAATCAGTATAATGAAGAAAGAAGATTTTGAGAGAAGTTTTATTTTGGAAGTCCAAACTACTTGACTTATTTGTTTATAGCCTACATGAATGTCAAAAGAATCCTTGTTTTGTTTGTTGTTGTTGAGTTTTTTTGGTTGGTTGTTTGGATTTTTTTTTGGGTGGGTTGTTTGGGTTTTTGTTTGTTTGGTTGGTTTTTTTGTTTGTTTGTTTGCTTTAAAATAATATTTATGTTCCAGTTCAGCAATGTGCCCTGGTTATCCATGTACTCTGGTACTCCTGAGAAGCAAAAGAGCAGCCACAGAACACTGGCAAGTTAAGCTGAGTTTAAAGCTTTCCTCACACCAATAGGTTCAGTGTTCAGTGTAGCTTTTCTTCTCCCTCCTGCTCTTCTCCATGTACTTCCCCTCAAAACCAAGTAATTTATATGAACTTCTCTTGCAACAACAAAATACCATAAGGATAAGGAACAGAATCTTTGCTTCAAGTCAAAATATCAATGTTGAAAAGAAATATGACCTGTTAAAACTAATCAGAGACATGAAATGCAGGAATATTACATAAAGTGTGGGAATATTCATATTCAGCAGCACACACAGATCCAATATACAATTCCCAGGGCCATGAAGATTACAGATGTGCTGCAAGAGTCTCTCCACAGGGTCAGAACAGACACAGTTCTCTTTCTGTTTTCTTTTTATGTTTGATTTGGACCTTGAAAGGTTGTTTGGGCTCTGTAGCTGCCTAGAGATCTTGTCAATGTGCAACCTAAACTGCACTTTTTATGTAAGAACTACATTCATTTGTTCAAATAAAAATTGGGTCAGATAGTACTATACATTATTAAATAGATATTTTAAAACTATATTGATAAAGTACTGCTTTTCAATTATATACTCTATTTTAATCTGACAGCTTTTGCCTCTGAATTATTATTCTTTTCAAAACAACTTTTATGGTGAAAATCGAGTGTTTTGTGTAAACAGATTTGTGAATTGTTCTCATAATTGCAGCTTTAATACAAGCAAGCAAAAATGTTGTAAAATGTGTAAAATATTGCAAAGCATTAGTTTTTCTATAATGTTAGGGTATAGATTTATATAGATTACAAAATTAAGTTTTCAGGTTAGTCTTATTTTTGTACTTATTGGTATGTATGTGGACATATATAGACATGCACACTACATATACATACACAATATTAATAATATTGCAATAATAAGAATAAGAATATATAATAAAACTATGATTTTTATATGTAATTACATTAATTCCCACTATTTTATATTTTTTAAAATGTATTAAAAAACTGGAAGAATAGGGTTCCAAATCTTAAAAATATCTATACTTGTCTTAAATAAAAGAGTATTATCTGTGCCACAGTGTGACTTGGTTATACTGGGCATATGCTCTTCTCCATTTCCCACTGCAGAGGGGAGCAGATGGAATTAAATATAGCTTGGCACGAAGCACAGGGGCAGCCATGGAGCACTGTTTTTTAGTACCATGCAGGCATTACCAGGTTTATATACATCAGAGATGAAACACAAAAAAGGGCATGTCACCTTCAGGAAAGGGTAGTAGTCAGGGAACATCTGTTATACATGCAGTGTTCCCTGTAGAAAGAACTGAAACATGATGAAATATGCATCAAAAGTTCCCTATGCACTGAGGTACATTAAGTCCCTTTCAAACCATATGAAGCCCACTTGGGGAAGGGAGGTTATCTGAGTGCAGCAGCTGGAATAGGAGAAAGCAGCAGCAGGGAATGGAAACCAGCTGTTCTGCCATTCTGGAGATCAGATTGGGCAGTAGGTGCACCGAGGCTGATGCATGGCATCTTGTATCACTGAAGTAAAGAGACTAGACAAAGTTTCACTAAATCCCATTAGTTAATCGTTCTGCAGCTCTGTCTCTGAGCCAAGACCATGTTAAATGCTGCATATTATTGTTGGGAAGCACTACATAATCCCCATTCCTTGCAATTCTCTAACATGGTGAATTCTTCTTCAAGATGAAGAAGGTGTTCACAAGGAGAGGCTGAGGAATGGATAAGAACAAATATTCTCTTCCAGTATGTTTTACTCAGGATTAAACAGTGCGATAAATCCCCATAATTAATTTTGGCACCATAGAAAGCAGGACTAGAGTGGATCCTCTGGTCCTAGGTAGTTTAAAATAAATCTAGATTATCACTGACAAATGTGTATTTAACCTGCTTTAAAAATCTCCAGTAAAGGGTATTCTTTAATTTATGGGGGTAGCCTGCTTCAGTGCCTACACATCTTTATAGTAAAGTTCTTTCTCAAATATAAGTTAAATACTTCTCCCAGATAATTAAACAAACAAGCAAAAAAACAAACTAAGAAAACAAACAAACAAAACAAACAAAACAAACAAAAAAAAAAAAAAAAAAAAAAAAAAAAGAAAGCAAGCACCATCCTATTTATAACAACTTTCTCTACAGAAAAACCTTTATTATACTTCACCCCAGTCCTTGTTTGTTGAAACCCACACAGATTCTAAACAAACACTTTTTTCAAACTTCACCTATAGGCGATGTTTCACAAACCTCAATTTTATGCTGTTATTACACCTCTTTTTTGATTTTGAATTCTTCCAGACCTATCTCTAAAATAAGCCCACAGACTGTGTGCTGTGGATGTATCACTAATTAGACCATACTGCATCTCTGGCCCAAATTAAATTAAACCATGTTTTCTCCACGGCATAGGAGAAAAGTAGTATGTAAATAGAAAAAGGGCCATGAAAAGGACAGTCTCTATTAATGTTCACAGACTTTAGGAGATGCTATTTGTTCCACAAGAACAAAATACAATTAGTAGTATTCCAGCAAAACCATTGCTGAATGGAATAATTAACTCCTGTCTCTTATTTAAGACACTTCTCTTTTGTCTTCTCCAGCTGGACATAGAACTATTGATAAATACAGTACAAAAATACAATAATTAGATTTTCAACTAATATGTATCAGCTTCATGGTAACTCCATCTCTACAACATTGCTTCTTTTTGGTAAAAAGAATGTGTTTGCACTATGCAATGGGATTTTGTTAAATCTTGTCCACTATTGCTGTTTATCATATCAGTATTTTCTGCTGACTTAATAAGAGGAGATACATAAATCATAAAATTATGATTTAAAATGAGGAAGAGAGAAGATGTATTTATTTTAATTGTCTTCTCTATATAACTGAATAAACACACATACACTCATATATATGTTTGATTTTTTTAAAACTCTAATTCTGTGTAAGTTTAGTTAAAATGAACCTTTTGAGGATGTAAAGGTAAATATGCCATTTAAGGATGTTTCCAGACACAGGAAGAGTCAGGGGTAGTCCTGTTACAATCATTTCCTTGATATTAAGTATTCATCCAGTATATGAATATATGCCTTAAAATATTCATTAAGAAAAGTAAGCACAAGTAGAGAACATCCATTTATCACCCAGGAAAATGCATAAAGCCTGATACTATGAAAACTCTCCATTTTCTGATTTCCTTGTTTCAAAAGTTGTTGATCTTTCTATGCCCCCACTTTTCTTTCAATTTATAAAAAGAATTTGAAAAGAAGAAATGTTAGCTGAAGATAATGATTTTGACATAGAAGGACCTCATCTTACTGAGAACTGCAAATCCTTCTCTTGCTCTTCTGGTGGGAATAAAGTAAAAAGATAACTTATGGATTCTAAGCCTTCCAAGAACAAACTGCAGTACAATAACTGTGCTCAGCCCCAGGAAAGGCAGTGTCAAAACAGAAAGCACAGAAAGGATGTAATGAGATTTCCACTAGTGACGGGAGGGATATTCTGCTTTGTTGCCTCTGAAGTAAAGCAGAAAGAGATGAGCACCAACAGCTACAGCACCCAAATATTAGAATCTCAGATATGAGACTTATGCTAATAGACTTGTGATCTTGAAGTGCATGGTATGAATTAATTTGCAAATAAGCTCATCAAAGAAAACTCTTCTGAAATTTGTAAATACTTTTATCAGTGCAGTCATGAACTTTTTCCAATGTTAGTAAGGGCATATCTAAATTGATTCAACAGCAAAGCATCCAATGAAAACAAAACAGGTCAAAAATACATATATTGTTCAGCCACTGAAGTAATTTTAAATTATAAAATAAGTAGAAATACTGTGGAGGAGAAATTAAATTACCTAAAAATGCAGCATGACACACCAAATGGTGCATGGATTAAGTTGTGATGAATGGCTGCAATCCCTCTGAGTCACAGTGACATGTTTGTGTTTACTGATGGAGAAAGTTCCTTCTATATGTTTTGAAAGTCACTTATAGAAATTTGCCCCCCCAGTCTTTGGCTAAATACATTAATTTTGGGGTATGCTTTTCACAAAATTTTACAGCTACTAGATATATGATGGCAATAATCTGCCAGGTGCTGAAACGTGCACCTGATTAAAAACCCAGTTTGGCAGAACATGCCAGCTGAAATGCAGGATAATGGGCAATAACAGGCAGCAATAATAGGCTGAGGCAATCTGATGCAAACTGTATTCACTGTCACTTCAGCTGCTAGAATGTTTGCACCACTTTTCTATTCTGTATCAACAGAGGCAGAGAAGTCCTGAGGCATTAAGTAAGTCTATTCCTTTTCCATTAGGATGCCACTTCACTTCCTTTTCTGAATTTTCTGTTCTTTTAGAACAAACATCTGCTTCCTCAAACTTCTCCTTCTTTATCTGGATAGCATTTCTTGAAAAACAATGCTGCTTGTGTACTTGTGAGAAGAGCACACTATGGTGAAGCTGTGCCTGGGAGCCCTCCCATCTGTATCAAGGAAGCACCAAACAGACTGGACTCTGCTTTGAAGCCATCACACAGCTTCAATTACAAATCTGGATTTGGTATAAAAATAGCTGAAATCTAAAAGATGAACTTAAATGGACTGGTATACTAGAAGACTGTCTAAAATCAGAACCTAAACCATGAAAGATATTCAGAATAATCCTCTCAGTGAACAAAAGTTGGCAGATACGAGATTTTTCTCTTCATTTTGTCTAAATTCATTGTATCATTTTCTGTAGACATTATATAGAAAAGGATATGTCATATATTACTAGGTATTAACATGAGAAAAGCTGACAGTCATCTGTACAGCAAAGACAATTGACCTGTATTTTTCTCTCTCATTCATTCACTTTGGTTAGAAGGCAGAATATAATTTTGATTGTCAAAAAAAGGGAACTATTGAACATGTGCACAGTCTAGCTCAGACCAGGTAAAAAAATCTTGCAAAAGTGTTACCTAGATAATCTTTAAAAGTTTGAGATCAAGACATCAGAACATTTGAAAGTTTTATGTTTCCTCCAACTAAAAGTGAAATATATAAATTTAAAAGTTTAATCCCAGTCGAAGTTTCAATATCACCATTCACAAGGACTTATAAGGAGCATGAGACAAATAATAATGCTGCTAATTCTCATACATTTAGAAGTACTGTTTCACTGAGCAAAGTACCCACAGCACACACACAAAAAAAAGGAAAGAAGTAATGTCAGTGGCTCCAATGTCATATTGAACTTGCTCAACACACCAGAGAAAGTAACAAAGAATGATATTATTCTTCTTCATAAAACTCTGCACTTCTACCTGCATTTTTACTTTTAACGTCTCATTATTAGAATAAGGCCAAAATCAAATATCTCCAGCTTGTTGATAACAAATCTGATCAATCAGAAATAGTTACAGAATAGATACTGTGGGAGTCCAGGGTTTTTCCCTGGCTCCTTTGGGAGTGCAAAAACCCCCCTGGCAGACCCCTCAGAGACCCCTGAGTGCTGCCCAGGAGCTGCAGGGGCTGGATTTGGCTCCTTGGGAGAACCTGCCCACATTGAGAGAAGAGACACAGAAAATAATGATGAGTAGAGTGTAAATTAGATTATTAGAATGTAGTATAAGTAGTTTTTTAGATTGTTTATATTAAAGGCCATGTGGCCAAGATGGAGGACCCTGGGTGTGGTAGGCTTCTTCCTCCTTCTTCTTCATGTCATCCATGCTGAAGTTGCACCCTGGGAACCACAGATTGGATGGGAAAGAACTGGACATTGCAAAGAGGTTACATGGCATTGGGGAAAATTTGTAAATATTGTATACGTAGTTTAGGGTATAAAGACCTTGGCTCAGCCCTCTCAGGAGACTTTTTGCTATGGTCGACCTGCAGAGCGGACCTGTGCCGGGCTGCCAGAAACTTTTTTAAGATAAGACAAATAAACAGCCCCAAAACAACTCAAGGTCGTCTCGAGCTGCTTTCTTGTCGGCACCTCCGAGAGAACCAGACTTTTTACCACCTCCATGCCCTCTCTGGGGAGGTCTCAAGCCTGAAGAGACCCTCAGAGATGGGACAGATACATTTTCTTTTATCTATGATAGTCCTCATCTAGGATCATACATGTGCTTGCAAAGAACACAAACCTAAAAAAAAAAATAAAAAGAAAAAGAGAAAAATCTAGAAAAGAACAAACAGAAGCAGAAATCCTGATACTCAAAACCTCATTTTGTGAGGGCTTCACCTAAAAATTTCCAGAATTTACAGTTCTAGAAACAGATTCTACTACTGAGACATACCAAGAAAAGAGAACCTCAATACAATTAATTTGCTCTTATAGCTTTCCTCGAAAACAATCCATCAGATGGAATTGTAAAATGGTAAAATGGATACTGTGTGCAAGTAAACAGCAAGTTAGCATCTTACCTGACCATGTTAGAAATGAGTTAGAAAGGATTATAGTGCTGGACATAAAGATTCTTAAGTGGTGTCAGAGCAAGAAGTGCAGTCTGACAGTTATTCTGAGCACAGATAGAATGCAATAGATGTTCTGTCCTGGGGGAGAAAACCTATGGGAAGAAGCATTTTTGAACAAAAGATTTCACAGGTTCTGTCAGTTCCTGGAAACTCCCTGCCTCCACCCGTTTCTCAGAAGAGGCCATCACCAGTTTTGCAAACTTTGAAAAGAAATATTTCTCCACAATCTTCTTTTTTTTATAATCTCATTAAGCTGGTGTATTCATAAAAGAACTCATCATCCCCAATGGCATGGAAAGCATTGGTGATGATGTCAGACAGCAGAAATGTGCTTGATGAACTTTCTGCACTTATCAGTCTAGACTGATTCTAACTCAGTTAAACAGAATGGATTTTAATTATCCAACAGACTCTAGCAAGATTATGGCAAGAAAATTAATGGATGGTCCAAAAAAATCTTGGTAAAAAATTTTTGTAATTTCTGCTCTGCTGCAGATGGATAATTCAGGATACTTTATGTCTAGGATCAGTCTTGTTTAGAAATGGAGACTACAAATGAACAAGTTACTACAGACTTGTTATGTGAACATGTTCAGTGGGCAAACAGAAGGGGTAACAAACAGTGTTCACACAGAGTGTCTAGAACTGATACAATTTTTATTCCTAAGACTTACATGCAGAAATGCATCAATTGTGATGCAAACACATTTTTGTTGTAATGAAAAAAGAGCTATTATATTTTCAAATTGCACTTAGTATCACTTTTTTGGTGCAGATACATTAAATTCCTTCTATACTTGTAAAAATACAAGCTAGACTAAAATGATACTGTTTTATAGAGAAGCCAAATGGTTTCTTGGTCCTTCAAGGGTCCATGCTGAATAGTTTCATTTTACCCTTCCTCCAAGCAGTTGCCTCTGTTTTTCCTTGATTCTCAGGATCCACACTATTGTTAATGAGCCAACAGCATATACAGAAATGGGTCTTCTATGGGATGCAGGTGTGAATGGCAAGAAACTGTGTTGAAAGAAAGGTGCAACACACAGTGAAAAAGCAAAAGCTCAACAAAGCTAGTGAATTTGGAGACATTTAATCCCTTGAAGTTTTATGACAAAGACATGAAAGTGTAGATTTACACTAAAACAAGAAAATATAGACAGAAAAAAAATTAGAACAAAAGAAAAAAAAAAAACATCAAAACTAAAAATTCCTGGGAAAATCTAACCATGACAATAATTTATGAGTACCTACAGAAAAGTCTAGAACTTGGCATTTTTTACTGATTATAAGGTAAGCATATGCAGAATTCTCTGAGAAAAGTATTAAATTAAATTCTTGCTGTTTTACTGCTCCCTTGTAGATATTATTGTTTATGTTTTATGGGTTATGATATAATTTTCAGCTTTAGATACCTTTTAAAGAAATACTGATTACTGCTGTTATTCTTAAACCATGCCAAAAAAACAATTACTCTGTTATTTAAATGCAAAAATGTGAATATTACATGCTGCAGCTTCAATTGAAATAAACAGGCAATTTGACAGATGTGTTCAAAACTATTAATTCTTATAAGACTTCTAAACAGGGTGATCTCAGACCATCCAAACTAGTGATAGGGTTTAAAATATCAGCAACAGAAGTGAAAAAAAAAAAAGACAGATAAACAAAACAAACTTATCCAAAACCATTCTATTAAAGGAGCAGCAGGCATATGGAACAAGCTGTTTAGTAAGACAGCTGATTAAGACAGCATAAGTAAGCTTAAGAGACAGCTAGATATTCTTGTGCAGAAAGTGGCTTGGATATCACAGCAAGAGAGTATAAGGCTGAGATAACTAAAGTGGCTCGTGCTTACTGAAACACAAGACTTACTGTCATGAAATTTTTACAGTTGGGATTTTTTTTCTGTTTTCCTTTCATTAAGGCCATTCTATAAGCATTTCATTAATTATGAAATTAATTATATCTAATTTGCACTGTCTTTCTCATTTGTGAAAATGTTTAAAATCACTACCAGACAAAATTTGGATATAGTTTCCTTTAAATTAGCTATTTCAATAGCAAACTGACAGGCTCTATCATTCACTGTTGTCATTAATTTAATGAGAATCATGAAGTAAGCTTGATTACTTCCCATTTCATACTGAAATCAGAAAACAACTTGTCTACAAATTTTTTTTTTCTTAAAATTTCCTACTTCTTTGTTACTGAGAATTGCTGTAGTGTTACCAACACATTTTTTATCTCAGCATGGTCTTCTTATTTTTAACTATCTGGGCTAGAGTTGCTCAAAACTGTAGTCAAACTACTGATGCAACTAGAGTTCTTATTACTGCCATGGGCAGAATTGGACATATGACAATAGTGTTTGGGATTATGAGAAGAATATGTCAAACTTAAACTTAACTCATTTTTAAATTGGGATTCTCATATCAAGAGTCTGACTTCAAAGTTAATCCAGATAATTTTCCAATTATTTCGTAAGATTTAATTATTATTGTTTATCTAATAGAAGAAGCTAAAATATTTTAAATATTTTTAAAAATGAATAATCAAGCCTAGAACTTGGCTATGAAATAGTGAATTCCCTTCCCTGCATACAACCCAGAATGATGACAGAACCACAACTTCTGATATTGCTCCAGGCATTGCTGGAGACAATTGTTTCTAGCAAGGTTTCCAACTCCTTTTCCCAGAAAACAATTTTTCTCTAAAGAAAAATTCAATTCTTTTTCTATCCTAATCACATGTATCGTATTTCTTACCCTCCTTCAACTTGGCTTATGACTTGAGAAAGCAATTTTATTTATCTTCCTTCAAAGGAGAAATATTACATTGGGCTAAGAACCCTAATCATACTAAGCTCAATGACAAGTAATCATTGATTTCATTGGGAACACCATATAGCACCACATTTGTTACTGCAATGACCTGAAATCCCATAAGATGATCAATGCAGTTTCAGTTCTCATAATATGACAATTATTTTATTATACCACACTAGAGATGGAAGAGTTCATTCAAGCAAACAAATTTATATCATTACTATTTGTAATTATATTTGGGGGAGCAAAAAACATTAAAAAAAAAAAAGGAAAAAATAGTTTATCTCTCTATCCCCATTATTTTATTTTCCTCAGTAAAGAAATTCACATAAAGAGCTGCTGCTAGTAGTTCAGTGGCTGACAATACTTAACGTTGACAATTCAATATATGTTTGATGAGAACATGAGGAATTCATCTGAGCAATTAGAATACATTTTCTTGATGAATAGGGCAGTTCACCTAGGCATAATAACAAACATAAATCTGCATATCACTCTATGCATTATGATGAAAATAAACAATGGGAATAGTTGGTTTAATTTACTTACTAGATTGCATATATTTTGACCAGAATTTGGTTTGATGATGCTGGACAAACTGCAGTATTATGAACACTCACCAGATAGTTCTTTCCTAAAAAAGTACTTTTTTAGACATACATTTTTCATCTGAGATAGTTTCCTAGTGTAGCATTAAAAATTTTAAAGCTCTTTCATTTCTATACCTAATGGACAGAAATCCAGAATTTTTGTCTTTGTGTCACACAAAACTGAGAGAATAAGACACATGCTCAAATAGCTTTAGAAAAAAAATCCTGCACTGCATCTTTATACAGATCAATGTCCAATTAAAAGCAGAGAGTTGCTGTGGCAAAAGGTCAGGAAAAAATAATCTTTCCAGCATTTATTACTTGGAAAATAAGGTTTCATATGAGGTCAACCTCCAAATGTATACAGAATAAATTATACTGCAGCATTCTAAATATTCTGCTCTGTAAAAATTATACTGCATTCTCAACATAATCACAAAAATGAAGTTGAACGTGCATTTCCTGATGACTGTACTAGAGATCACACTAAGCTAAGAGGCGAAAAACCCAGGTCAAATTAATCAACAATTAATAAAAACCTTATAATATATTTCTGCTTAATTAGAAATATAACTTCTTATTAAGGCTGACTGATTTAATAATTTCCTAACTATCTTTAAGACTGAAACACCCTCCCCACAACAAAGTAAAATAATGGAAAACATACAAAGCATTTAAAAATCATTCAGTGATGCACTTCTTTATTGCTTAGAGCATAGAAGCAAAACATAAAGGCAGAGATTGCTGGAGTGCTTTGTCTGTCTTATTCTCTAAAAAAAAAGAAATTTATCTTTTGAAATAAAAGACCTCCTAATTAGATAAAACTCATCTGGAAAAAAATGAATTGGAACACAGTCTGAGGAAATAAATATGCTTGTTTGTTAGAATAAATGTTGGCAGAATATGTTGTTATTGTCCTGAATAAGTAATTTTTGCTGTTTCACAGACAGTCTTAATCTTTGCTACCTTTCACGGGACGTAGATGAAAGTACACTGAAAATAAGATTGTATTAGTATTTGACACTTCTCACAGTAATCTTAATTGTGAAATCAACATTACAAACAGGAAAATGTATCTGTGAAATGAAAACATCTGATGCATTTTTCCTCTTGTCTTTTATGCGAAGCATTTTCTTTTCCTCTTCTCCAAACTACATGAGGAATGTAAATGACTGGTGTTCTTTTATCTGTTGCAGTCACGTCTAGTTTGAATTTCCAAATCATGCTTTGACAGAAGGATTGTATATAATATATCACTTGCAATGTCAGTGGAGAGAGAGCATATTCTAATCATTTTCAAAAGTACTAATGTCTCTCTTTTTTCCTTTTTTTTTTTTTATCTGCTTTGGATACTTGTGGTTTCATATCATGTTTATTCTGCAAGATACTGTGTTCTTTGCTCTGGGCTAGTGACAAAAATTACTGTTTTCTCTGATAATATTATCAGTGGGCTATTTCTTCCTGATAACCCACAGCTGCAATACTAATAAGTTGATAATAACATTTTAAACTTTACAGTTTTGTAGGCATTGTAGGCTTCACTCACCTTGTTCAAGTGGCTGGCTTTTAGTTGAAGTAGTTTTCATCTTGAGTGCCTCCCTAACAGACATGTCACAGCAGGAGCCTTTGTTAGTGTCTTGGTCACTGTCAGCCTGATCACTGTCCCCATGCCCGCTGTCCCTCAAGCTGGCTCTTTCTGGATCCTTGAACGTGGAGCTACTGAAATACATATTGAAAAAAAAAAAAAAAGGAGAGAGAGAGAGAGTGTTGTATTTACTTGTTCTAAGTTGAATTGTACTCTCTGGCAAAGCAATTTTGACAAGAATGCAAATGGGGAAGCCAAGAAAGTTATTTAATAGGCCTTACCTTTGAACAAACTGCTGCCTGCTGCCCATGTAATTGGGCTCTGCGGGAAAATTGTCTGTCTGTGAAAGAGAAGGAAAAAAATACGTATAGTTGTACACTGGACAAATCTCCTGCAGAGCAACAAGATTTCCTAGAGGAGAAATGATTAATAATTCAAAAATTCCCTTAATCTTCAGATTTGTACATTTTAATTAAATTGGAAAATGCTGGCATGTAATTATGTGCTCAGAACAATTAAATGATTCCGGTCCACAAATTACCTGCTAAAGTAAACAATGAGGCTCCAATAAGTGGCATTCTCTGTTAGTAACCTGACAGATGACACTGTTTATGTTTTTTCATTAGATAGATATTAAGACTGATGGTTATTGAAAATGAGAGAAAAAATTACTCTTGCATATTAAAAAAGTGAATTATTCAATAATACTAATTTTTAATCATAATTACATCATCTACTGGGATTCTGAAGCACTTACGGCTGCATTACAGTTTTGTATACTGCTATATTACACTTGAATTGAAAAAATAAACAAAAAATCAAGAAAATTTATGGCTGATTAACTGTGAGGTTTCTCAGATGCTACTGGAAAAATGCAAGTATGAAAATATTTGGATTTTCTCTCTTTGATTTTCATCAGTATTAATAGCTATGGCAGAATAATGAGAACCACACATGCAAACAAGAACATTAAATGATCTGTTGGCAAGTAGTTTTCGAAAGAAGATACTTTCATTAAGTCTGTCATGTATATTTTTAGCAGCGTGAGCCGAGTTACTGTAGAAGCAGAAGTATTAAAAGGATCCAGACCAACATGGAGTCCTGCCAAAGGGAACTGAACTCCCCTTGTATCATTAGCTCAAGTTCTTTGGGAGAAAGAGAGACTGCATCATTCAGAAAACTCCGCATACTGTACATTCACGCACGTCACTTCTTCTTGCAGCTGACCTAGCGACAGAGCTTCTACTGTTTTCTGCATCACTTCACATCGCACCGCTCCGCTCTCGCGGCATCCAGCAGACCAGCGTCCGCAACACGGAGCTGAGGGCCCCAGCTTTAATGCCACTCAGAAACTGCCTACACCAGGGCCTGGGATCTCAGACATCTGAGTTTCCTTGCCACTCTTCCCCACACTGTTTTTTCATCTTTGTTCTGTTTTTATCAGTTGGAGGAGAAATATTTGCTACTTCTTGTGTGTTTGGGATATTCGAGCTTGGAGAAGAGGCAAAAAGTTTTATCCAAAATTTAAGTCACTGCTGTTTGCACCAGAAATTGGGCAGACACCTGTTGCTCCCAAGGGACTTGTGAAATGGATGTGCCTGTATACCACGGGTGTCTTTTGTGCTTTAGAGAAGGGATGGAAAATACAGAACCATCTTCTATTCAGCATGTATGTCAATGTACACTGTACTTTCTTCTAGCTTCTAAATCCTTTAGTTCAAAAAACAAGATTATAACACATATTATCTTCACATCATCCTAGATTTAGTACATGCCATTAGAATTAAAGTTCATCTTCACATTTAGTATGTAGCAAGATAGAAAAACAAATACTGAAAACAGGAAAAAAAAAAAAAAAAGGTGTATTTCAGCATTCTTATGTGTATCTCTCAAATGCAGGACATCATATTTTGGAACATGATATAATTCTGCTGTTTCTTTTCTTCTCACAAGTTTTAAGCTAGTATCTCTCTTTTGTGCAGCAAACCTACCTGATATATATACACTCATATACAATCATTATGGCACTTACAGAACCCAGAACTTATCAGCCTCAATAAACCTTCACAGCTGCAGAACTCATGTCTCTTTTCTGTGTCTAATATCTCAAATACAGATATCCAGGAAAACTGACCTTATGCTTTTACTTACATAAGACATCTGTCTCCTCCTAAACACAGCTGCTACCATAATCAACATTTCAATTTTTCATGACATTGGCAGTCAAAATGCCTGCTATAAACTGCCTTTTCATCAATTCTCTGCCATTAAAAGAGTCAGACTTTTGCCCTGAAAATAATTATAACACCTTTTTGACGATGCTAAGAACTTAACTGTAAACTGGACAACTGCAAGAACCAGTCATACTTTTTGTCTCAGCTTTTTCATAGCAAAAAAAGAATTTCACATATCCTGGATGAGCCAATATGCAGATTTTAAAACAGAAGATATGACCACATCTTCGCTGCTGATAAATTCTGTATTTATTGTAATCATTAAAGACCTTAAACTAGATAATAATTTACCAATTGCCTTCCTACTGTATTTTGCTGCAATACAATGAATTAGGTGCCATGTTACAGCAAGTTCATTATTGCAAAAGAATAAATATAAGTACTTGATGGTCATATATAGACACAGAGCTCAGAGTTGAATACTGTTGTTTCTGCACTAAAAGCATTAGCCTTCTATGAATTATGAAGGTGTGATGCTTGTGTTGAACTCTGAGATACAGGCAGCAAAGGGAGAACTGTTTAATGGATGAAAATATCTATTAGAAATTGTGATAATTAAATAAGAATTCAATTTTAAGGCTTGGCAGTTTGGAGGAATCTTAGAAATGCAAACATCTGCTTCACAATGGATGAAAGAGACAAATGTCTAACACATCTAATTCCCTTTTTTTTAATTTTTTTTTTTTTTAATCCCAGTTGAAGTGAGAGGTCATATACTTAAAAGTTTTACACTTTAACACTTATGGAAGTGATATTACATATTCCAGCTTATGCATTAATCATACTTCTTTACATTGCATAGCTGTAACTCTAAGGAATTAATACTACTTTAAAAATCTAAAAAAACCTCTTGTTCTTCTTTGGATATACAGCCCTTTCTAGGACAACAAAATCACCAAAACTCCGGACTACCAGTTTTAACTTAGGTTACATTTCAACTGCAGAAATCCACCTAAAATCTAGTCAGCTACTCTAGCTAACCAGCCAAGACCCCTCAATGTGCCTTCAAGAAATACAAAATATCCCATTCAGTCATCTAGAGTTAGGTACATGATACTCCTGGGGACTATTATTGGCATAGGGGAATCTTGACAACCAGCAAGACATCCAGTGCAGTAGCTAAAGCTAAGTCAGATGCATCATGTAAGAAGTGAATTGCCTGGAATTGAAGTCTCTCAATAAAAAACAAAAATTTTTCAAATGCCAGCATCATAAAATTCCTGAAAAATAAAAACAAAAACAAAAACACACTCCACCCTCATTTTCGTTCTCCCTCCAAAAAAATCCCCAGGAACAATCTGTCTCTAAAAGTCACCAGAGTTAAGCAGTAAAGAAATGTTTTCTATCTCTGTGATTCAAGACTGAGGGCTGGAGTATCAATTAGGTCACCAGCAGCTACTACAGCACAGGCTCTCCAGCAGCAGGACAAATGTTATCTATAAGTAAAACAAAAACAGAAATGTCCACTGCTACCAGAAAATTAACGTCTACAATGTCAACCTAACTGTCCAAAGCCACCTTCGAGAAGTGGCCCTGTTTCTATGGCTCACTTTCACAGATTAGTGGAGCCAGCATATTTCCAATGTGAGTATACTGTTAAACCATTAAAGAGATATTCTTTTTTGACTGTTGTTACAACAGACCTTCAAAAATACTTTCTTCTGCCTATCTGTTCTAATATGTGAGTCTAGATCAAATACGGAAATTTAGGAACACTGTCATTAGTGTAATGTTGCAGAAAAATGTCTGATGATTTCTGTACACGCATTTGATACAGCTTTCTCAGAAGTTGAAGCTCATTAAAAAAAGCCATTTTAAAAGAGGTCAGAATGCATAGGAACCTTTCAAAGACTGCAAAAAAAAAAAAAAAAAAAAAAAAAAGCTACTTCCTTTCAGAAAATATCATTTAGTTTGATTTTATTACCTTTTACTTCAGTGAATTGAGAAGAAAAATAAAAGAAGCAAATTAAACCTGTGCAAAATATACTTTTCATAGAATCATAGAATGGTTTGGGTTGTAAGAGACATTAAATATCATCCATTTCCACACATTCTCTCCACATCATGGGTAGAGAAACTTCCACCAGCTCAGGCTGCTCAAAGACCCATCCAGATTGGCGTTGAACATCTTCAGGAATGGGGTACTCACACTTTCTCTGGGCAACCTGAGCTGAGTGGATTTACTGGTATGGAATTTCAAATGTGTCAAGATAATTTCTTAAGTCCAATAATGGGACTTCAAAAATAATTAATTGGCCAGTGTTTACATGAACAACACATGGAACACCTTTCCAAGTGGTATCAACTGTCTACAAAACTATCCAGTTTATTGCACCTGTCAGGGCTTGTACATTATGACCACACGAGGACCTAGATAAACTAAAATTGTTGCCAAGTACAGCTCCCACATGGTGTATTGGGAATATTAAATTTTATGTACTCAGAAATAAAACTATTCAAAAGTTTGAAAGCCAACTGCTAAGTTTCTACTAATTAATTCTGGAATAGCTATGGTTTCCAAAAGTTTAATTTAGAGAAAGGAAAATGAAAAATTATAGCCAAGAACAGAATATGAGAAACAAATTCTTCATAGGATGCATTAACCTTAAATAAACTCATAAGAAAAAAAAGTAAAACCCTCATCACTGGAAACAGTTTAAACCAGCCTCGTCCAAGCATTACACAATAAATTATGGGGAATATTTTTAGCAATGTGCTGTATTCATCTCTTATCCTTTTTTTATCTTTTCATAAATTCATGTTCACAAGGTATATGTGTTTACTTCTGCTGAAACATTATGTTATTTTTATAAATACAAAGGAGTTCTACTGTGGCTCTGCTCACACTGTTTTGATATTTTTTAACTCAGAATTGCAGCACCATATTAACCAATCAGATTTCAAATTTGTCCTATTGCTCAGTAAGAGAACAGTAGATGACTTTACAAGATATCTGCTTTTATGAATTCCCTCAAAAAGCAGATTGTTTCTTGAAAATTAGAGGTCCCTTGCTATTTTTCTCTTTCTCTTTACTTTTTATTAAAAACATTTATTTGTGTCATAATTTTGATGACTTCAATCTATAATGTTTTAATAAAATTAGAGATTTTTTTTTTTAAAGTGTGAAATTCAACAGGTCTGTCTAATAAAAAAAATAAAATTAATGCCTACAAAAAAAAAAGAGAGTGAGAAAAAAGAGACAGGGTCAGAGAGAAAAATTCAATATTTAAGTATTCTTGACAAATTATGCCTAGAAATAATTATCATATAAGGGAAAGATGTACTATAAAATATGAAAAAAAAGACTTAGACGTTAATCAGATTTATGAATATTAGACGACTAGAATATTCATAATTTTTTCTCAGAATTACAAGAAGAAGTATCACATTTTCTGAAATGATTTAATGCAGCTCCATTTTATGTAGGTGTTCATACTTGGAACTATTATAAAGCAAAATGTCTTTGCTGACTCTAACTTCTTTTTAATTAAACATTAAATGCAAAAATGAAATGAAACATCTCTCACCTTTATCAGACTGCCACTTAATATCTAATTCAAGCATCTTCTGTGCCTTTTCTTGAAAAGCTGAATTCTAAGTATTCACCCTTCCCCCATGAAACAAAGATCTTATATAATGGCAATCTCTTCTGGAGGCAAAAGAATTGTATTCTGCCAAATTGAGTTTTGAAAGAGAAGACAATTGTCTTCATTTTGTTAGGAACAGTGTGGGTTCAACATAGTACAATTTTTCACAAAGATTTCTCAATATAAGACTGCCAGTGAGTGTGTATACTTAGCCTGAAATAGTAGTTTTTGGTTCCACAAGATTTACTTCATTAGGAAAACTCATTATTCCAACAGCTAAACCAAATGACAACAAAACCAAAAACTGGCCAAAAACCTCTCATAAGTTATTCTACCTTTTTCAAGGACAAAATTAGGCTGTTTTGAAAATATTATCTTACTAGGTACTCTCCACTCTCATTCCTTTGAAAATGTTTTTGAGATATAATTTATATGACATGTACATATTTGGGAAATTTCACACTTGCTGCAAAATGTGTATTTTGGTGTTAAAAGTCCTACAGTGTGTTTATGTGAATTTCTGACATATATAGCATTCTTCAAAAGCACATTGAAAACACAGGGCAGTAAAAACAGTCAAATGCACAAGGAAATATCATTCACAAAACTGCTGTACTCTTTAATAAAGTGTTGGTTGGTGGCTAGTGTTTTCTCTTCCTCTTGAATGAGAAAAGCAAAACTGTGAGAGGAACAGGTCCTGAGCTCTTCAGTCAATTGCACAGTGACTTCTGAAAAGTGAAGGTCTGAGGACAGACAGCACCATCCTTTCCCATAAGCAGAGAAATGCAGATCTCCCTGTATAAATGCTTAATCCATGCACTCTTTTCTCTTAGCAAGTACCATATTTGTTACCAAAATAAATTGTTGGTTTATTGGTTAAGGTGTCATACTGAGGCATTGTAGATTACTTCAGTTGTATGTACCACTGGTCTAATGAAATCAACTATTTGCTAAATTTTTACAAGAGTTTATTCTGCAATGCACAAGAAACTAAAGATGGCAGAAACCTGGACTGTGGGAATGTAACATAGTTCAAGGACTAGAAATCACAAGGCCCAGACAAGGCTCTTCTCATCTCACTGATGACTGAACCAAGCCAGAAGACTGAAGAAGCCAAAAAGGTCACTAAAGAATGACATAATTTTAAGTGATCCTGGTAAAAAAAGTAGACCTGCGTGACATTCAAAAGATGAGGTGAGGCAAAATCCTTATCAGATTTTTTGATATGAAATAAGAGATTTAAGCATTTCAGGAACAAGCTTGACTTTTTGTCAGCAGGGAAGTAAGCTTGACAGAAGCCTTCAGCTCCTCTAACAGTGCAGGATGTGTGTTTAAGGTCAGACTTTCTAAGAAGTGACAAAGAAAAACTGTGGAAGCTGAACCCAAAACTTTCTAGTACTGAAAAGGGAATTGAGGTTTTCCGGACCAAACTCAAATTGCCAGGTTTTTTGCAATGATTTCAGGCTTCCGAGCCTTATTTTATTTCGCACTGGAGAAAACTGAAATGTAATGAAATTAGCATGATCTCAGAAGAGAATGCAGAAAGTTGTCAAATGTTACTAGGAAAAAGGAATTGTAATATGAGCTCTGAAGCTGAACTACTTTTTGGAGAAGATGCAAGATGAGAATGTAGGAAGAAGTGCCAAACATCACACCACATAAAGAGCTCAAGCTCAAAGTACAATAACACTATCACAGCGTCAATAAATAAACATAATGAAATTCGTGACACATTATTGCATTGCTCTGCACTGCCGCTATTCATTTAAAAATTATGAACACATTTAAAATAATTCACAACTTGTCAAATGCCTGTGAGTGGTGCAGTTAGACTTGTGCCATAAGAGGCATTTGTAAAGGTCTTACAAGAGAGCTTCATACAACTTACAGCAAAGGGAAGATGGAAGTATGGAAAGACAAAACAATAACTACACCTCAATCTGCTAGTACAGTTGCATCCAATGTATTTACACTGCTCACCAATGATATGTACTTACTAAAGCTACTCTGTCAATAAAAACCACATTAAGAACCTTCTGAAAGAGCTTCCCTGTCAATTAGGCTGTAGATACATTCTATCGCTCCAGTTTTCCTGTCAATTTAATATACTGGATCATATTAACAGTACTGGCTTGTCAATAAGGCAAATCCGAATCCTATTAATAGAGTTACAGTGCCAATATAATCGGCTTCCCATTTATCGAGCTCCCCAGTATTTGGGAAAGCTGTGAAATGGGATTATAAGGGTAGGTTACATACATCTGTCTCTATATTACATAATTTTTTCAGGAATTATATCCCGTTGTGGAAAGAAATACATGTAATCACTTTTTTCCATTACAAAAAACTTCTGATGACAGAATAGTACAATAGTTTGCCATTGCTGAGAAAACTTTAAATTATCCTCATTTATCACATTGTTTCCTGCTTTCACTAAGTAAAACTGCTATTTTATGAGACAGTCTGCTTGTGTGCCACACATATAGAACTGCTAAGAGATGAGTGCACCTCACCCTGCCCTCCCCTCCTCTCCCCCCAGCAAAAGACAATATCTGCTTCAAAACATAAATGGGAAGAGATAAAACATATTTTGGAAACAAAATACAAAGCACTCCAGAGTTTCAATCTGGTTTTAACCCTTGTGCTGTGCTGTATAATCTTGGTGAAAATGAAACATGTAAGTACAATTCTAGTGTAACAGCAACCCTCAGAAATAATTAATAAAAGGTATTAGCTCATGCATTAAAAAATAGCAGAAATTCAGGAAACCTATTTAATAGAAGTCTTACTGAATTTGAACATTAGTTGTTTTTAACCATGTTCAATATGAAATAACTACTTTCACTGGATTAGCAGAATATACAATAGAATATACAATTAAACCTAATTATATAAAAAAAAAAATTAAAAAAGTAATTGCATCAAAATATACAGGGTATTCTCTTATTAGATTACCTCTTTGGGTCTGATTTGAAAATATGGATTTAAAAGTAATGGATTTAAATATGGACTTAAAACATGGTTCAAAAATGACAGTAAAAGGTCAGTGAATCAAGCTGCCCATTATATTTTCTGGTAGCAGATGGGTGCAATGAAACCTAATGATTGAATTTGAAACGCTTTAATGATCCTTTTATCTATGGCTCTCACCATGTTGAGTCTACCTTAGTATTCCTGACAGATACTATGTTTACTGCATAACAGACTCAATTACAATTAGCTAACTAGAATGATATCTGCACTTACTGCAATATCCAGCTTATTCTACGAATATCACCATGAACTCAAAATAACAATACATGTAGGAGTGTGTCTTTGATAGCATTTTTGGTTGGGTTTTTGTTGTTGGTTTTTTTTTTTGCTTTTTTTTTAATTTTTCATGTTAAGCATTAATTCTAGAATTTAAGGAAAACTTAAATCAAAATTAAAGGAAAAAACTTTTAAAATAATGCCTTGAAATGTAAGGATATGATCAAAGTATTTGTTTAGAACTCTTTTTTTCCTGCATGAGAGCAACCACACCTTTTCTTTTCTTTTCTTTTTTTTCTTTTCTTTTCTTTTCTTTTCTTTTCTTTTCTTTTCTTTTCTTTTCTTTTCTTTTCTTTTCTTTTCTCTTTTCTTTTTTCTTCCTTCCTTCCTTCCTTCCTTCCTTCCTTCCTTCCTTCCTTCCTTCCTTCCTTCCTTCCTTCCTTCCTTCCTTCCTTCCTTCCTTCCTTCCTTCCTTCCTCCTTCCTTCCTTCCTTCCTCCTTCCTTCCTTCCTTCCTTCCTTCCTTCCTTCCTTCCTTCCTTCCTTCCTTCCTTCCTTCTTCCTTCCTTCCTTCCTCCTTCCTTCCTTTCCTTCCTTCCTTCCTCCTTCCTTCCTTCCTTCCTTCCTTCCTTCCTTCCTTCCTTCTTCCTTCCTTCCTCCTTCCTTCCTTCCTTCCTTCCTTCCTTCCTTCCTTCCTTCCTTCCTTCCTTCCTTCCTTCCTTCCTTCCCCTTCCTTCCTTCCTTCCTTCCTTCCTTCCTTCCTTCCTTCCTTCCTTCCTTCCTTCCTTCCTTCCTTCCCTCCTTCCCTCCTTCCCTCCTTCCCTCCTTCCCTCCTTCCCTCCTTCCCTCCTTCCCTCCTTCCCTCCTTTCTTCCTTTCTCTCCTTCTCTCTTTCTTTCTCTCTCTCTTTCTTTCTTTCTCTCTTTCTCTCTTTCCTTCCTTTTACATTCTGCAGTGCAATTTTGATGTCCTGGAATTTTTTTTTTTAATTTTGAGAAATATCTGAAAACTCTTGCTCAGCAGGAATTCCCAGTGAAGCCAGTAAGCAAAGTGAAATTTGTCCTATTCTTACCACTGCTTATTTCCTGTTTCTAAGAGCAACATAACCAAAATGTTTTCTGAATAGATAAAAGCTTATAAACACTACAGTACTGGACAGTGGAGGAGGACAAATTCTGGCCTTTTAACACTGTTAATCTGTTTTGTACTCATCATATTTAGTAAGAAGAAAACAGAGGCACTGGATATTTAAAATCTGTTAACTTTGTGTTAACATCTCTCCAGTATGTTTACCTTTTTCTGTCCAACCCATACTCTCACTAAAGGCAACAATAAAACTCCCACAAGCCATGACCTGAGGTCCAGTGAAATCAATGGGTGTTTTCAAACTGGTCTCAATAGCCCTTGGATCAGTCTGCTTATTTCAAATTCCAGCTAAGCGAGCCTTTACATAGCGTGCTACATTCCCACAGATACATATGTTGTATGCTGAAGAAAGTTGCATTTAAACAGATTTGTAATGCCAGTGACAGGGAAAGGTGATTAGCTAGGCAGCAAATGCTGCATGTGGCACAAAATTTCAGTTCTGTGTTTCTTCCCTACAGAGTGAAAGAAATTAGCAAGAAAGATGGAGTAGGATTTGGTTCTGAAGCCACACTGCCTGCACAGAAAACACACACAAAGAGGAACACTGAAGCTTTCTTCCTAGGTGGTGATCAGAAAAAAGGGGTAAATCTAGATCAACTCCTTTTCTTTAAAGCTGCCGCCGTATCCTCTTTCTCTTTCAAAAATCCTGCACCAGAAAAGCAATGATTCCCTTAAATTCCATACAAATCCAGAAGAAAATAACTAATGTTAAAACAGATTAAAAGTTTCTGCCTAATTTCTTATTTAGGTCATGCAACTCTTTATTTCAACTTTTTGTTAAAAATTCTCAACAAGGTATTCTCTAAATATTTTGTGACAAGGTACAAAGCCCTACTTTCACACAAATACCTTTGCATAATTATTTCCTCTAAGTACTAGGAAAGCACTAAATATGCTGCCAAAATAATGGCTGAATTTATGACAGAATAGTAGATCATCAGGCTTTACAGACTCACACGAGCCATGCAAGGAGATTTTCAACTGTAAAATGGTGATGAGTTGATTTATTATTTGTGACATAAGATAAATAATTTAGGCTTGCACAAATTTAGCAAGAGGTTCTGTCCCTAAATATATTTTTAAAGTCATAACAGTCATGTGTCTATGATGAGGTACCTCATAAAATGGAAAGTTTGATTGAATACACCATTACACCACGAGTAGAGCAGCAGTGGTCAAGTAGACTTGGACAAAAAAAAATAAGGCTATTCTGATACAGGGTTGTCACTTCAATGTTGACCTATGCAATGTCTTCTGACAGGATTCTATATTAAATTGACTCAAAACAAGAAAAAGAAAAAATTTCTACCCATCCTTATAGGATCATGTCATCTAGGACACAAAACCCACTTAACTAAGGATTGCCACAGGTAATCTCTAACTTCACAGATATTTAGAAGCTGACTTTGACTTGTACATTCTTAAAAGACTGGGAAAAAAGTTCTGGATTGCCCTTCTCACTATGACTTGCCGTATCAAGACTCTGAAACCAGATCTTTCTGTAAAATTAGGAAGATCCACATAAAATATGGTCCCTGCACAGATTATAGGATTAGATAAAGTCATCTTTCTGTTCCAAAGCAGTGTTGTTTTGTCAGTATCTAGGACACTGCTGCAGGTTTCACCACGGATAGAGTGACTGAACATGAATACTAATATTTGACTGAAAGGTTTGTTAGAATACAGATTTAATTATGGACTTCCTCTCTATCTAATTAGCAGGATGTTAACCCAGTATGCGAGCACTTTTGTCCAAAGTGGAATGCATTGAACATCAACTAAAGGATATGTATATATTTTATTTTTCAAAATTGTATTTATGACGTCTCAAAGGAAATATTTAATGAAACATTCTCTAAATAATGTTGACATCACAAAAGTCCCCAAGCTGGCAATCAGAAGCCTGTGTATGTGGAAACCTCTTTCAAAGTGGGAAAGAAAACAGTACAGGTGCAGGGAAAGAAATTTCAAACAAAAGTTCATGCAAAATGAAAAACAATAACATGAGATTGTTCATACTGGTCTTCCTGGATAGTTAAACCAGATCAAGTGCAACAAAGACTAATGCTGCTCCCTGCAGGTGGATCATGAGCCCACATGAAGCCACGCCAACTTCCAACTTCCTTGGAATTCAACATGGAGTTACGTATTTAGCTGAAGAGAGTGATCTTCAGGAGAACAGCTTTTGCATGCAATTCAATTACTCATATGACCACAAAACTTGTTTTCAGGTAGAAAAACCCACTAGAAGATTAATTGTTTCCATGGGATTTGTTCATTTACATAATTTCAGGTCCATCTTGGTTTACTGGTGTTTCATCGCATTGTTCTGTTTGGAATGCAACAAAAGCTATAAAATATTAAGGAACTACCACATTTTTCAGTTCACATGCAGCTTTATTAATGTCTTGATAAACTCCAAAGAATAACTAAACTTGAGTTTTGTTTGGTGTTTCTGTTTAACCCTTTTGAGGCACAAACCAATTAGATACAAAATACCCTTCCCAACTATGCCAATATCAACAACAAAATCGTTCACTTTCCATGAAAACAGAATTAGTATCATGCTCCTAGGATGCTGTGGATCACATTTCAACACAGAGACTCTGAAAGGCAGTGGTATAACATCCTAGTCCTGAAGGTTTATAGTAGCATTCCTTATTTAACCTTAGCCATGGGATAATAAACAGCACCAATATAATGATAGTCCAAGCTACCAGTAACCTTAAGAATGTGCAAGGAATAGACTGGCAGGAATTAATCTGCCATTTTCATATATCTGCCCAAGGGGAGTATTGTAATTGCAAAAATTTACACTTAGACTGCTGAGACTCATAGTAATTATGTTCCTTTTTTAATAGAAATAGCCACAGGTAGTAACAAATTGGGTTTTGAGATGGGGAACTGGGCATGCATTCTAACCCAAATTACTATGTAATTGTCTTTATTATAAAACACTACAGAAAACCCAAAACTTAAATCAGAACAAAAACTTTCCCTTAAAAAAGTTTTCTCCCATGGCTATTCAGCATGTGTGCCTATTTCTTCATTCACAGGTTGATACCTGCAAGACCAGTATGACTGCAAGTAATTTATCTAAATATTTTTGCCACTGCTAACTGAAATTCCTGAAGCGTGTATTTGTTTAATAGACACAGCTTCCTCTTGCTTTACAAGTAGGTCAAAATCTGGAAATCTAGATATTCATTCCTAAGTCCTTTGCCAATATCAGGGGATGAAGGAAAGTCATGTGGTCTACACATATACTAAATGAACTAAAAATTAAAGTTCTCTTCAAAATTCTAGAAGGTTGTTTGAAACAAATGAGCCCAGGAAAGCACTTTCATGCTTGAAGATATTATTATTTTGTAACAAGACATCATTGCAATAAAGAGAGGTATACTTTTGGGAAAGATCATGTATGTGGTGGCCAATGAATAAATATCAAAACAAATTCATGAAGTTGCTTTTGCCCCTTGCAATATTATCACCTGTTACACCTAAAAAGAAGCTACATGTAGTTTTAAATAGACAAAATACATGCAGAGATTTAGACAAAATGAAGACTGTATATTGAAAGAAATAAAAAACATCTCATTTTCACCACCTTTCCACCCAACAGATACAATGCTGACTGATACATTTCCTGCCTTGGAGCCATGAGATGCAAATTATCATGTACTTTTTAATAACTAACGCAGTCCATGGAAACAGTTAAGTGCTGCTTTTTTTCACATGTTGCATGCATTGTACTTCCCTTTAATAATCACTCAGTCCTGAAGTTTGATAGCAGGATTCCATCATGAAGTGGAAAATAAGGTCCTTCCTTACCTACTCTTGCCTCAGGAAAAAAATGACAACATCATTTGTCTCTAAACTTGAATGCTTTCTAGTTTGCAGCAAAAGGAGCAGGTTGACAGCATCTTCCAAAACACTGCTACACAGCTCTGTACAGATCATACACAATTAAAAAAACCCAAAAAAATTAGACAAACATTGCTCATTAAAAATGCCTTTTATCCATCTAGATGGTTCTTTTGATTCCATTCTGCTCTCTTTTCTGTGTATATCCACATATGCATGTGTACACACAGTTACATTATCTGGCCCATAGCCTAGAAATATAATGGTTTCTAAGACTTCGTGGTTGTCATTTTAAAGAGGCTTTTAATTTCATTATTTCACAAGCACTCTAAATTCCACTATATTCTTATTGTCATTTGATCCACTGAAACAATGAAGAGATCACAAAAGAACACACTTGGTACTTTACAGCTGTGGCTAGATAATCTGGCTCATGATCATCAAAGCAGGATTGTTTTTATGATCTTCAAATCTGCATATCAAATTACTCAAGTCTCTGCAAGAAAGCAACACATCAGGACTATCTCAACAGAATACGAGAAATGCAGTTGGAGGCTAAGTGAAACTACCAGCTTTTGCAGCTTTGTGGTGTTCTTAAAGCAAAGGAGAGAAGCAACAGGGAGAAGTTCAGGTAACACAAACTAACAGATTCAATTCTGTGCACATCAGCAACTCCACATCTGTAAATGATCTATTTAATTTTATGGTTCTATTGACCTGAATTAAAATACAACTGGATAAGTGCTTTAAGGATCCTGCCCTGAAAGGAATAATATTAATTGAATTACACATATGTATGCATATTTCCACAGGTCTCACAACTACTTATGCACTGACTGAGGACATGCTTTTTTCTAGATTAGCACAAAAAGAGCATTTTTTACTCTGCTGGTAGTCACTCAAGTGCTGAATCTGAGGTACATTGTTAAAACAATGTTATTTTCTTTGTTACTTTTAAAATTTTATAGAATTTAAATATTTTCATTAAGAATTAATGAACATTTGTTTAGCCCACTTCAGCTCACCGTTTTTTTAAACTGATTCCTAGCTAAACAATCATAAGTGGTTGCTTAGCAATCAGCAAAGAGCGAGACAGAAATATAGTGAGTAAAGAAACTGACTGACATGTTCTGCGTTTGAATCATGGTATTCAGTAAAAACAACAGAATAACACCAAAGAGAAGTTTAAAACAACATTCTCTTAATGAAAGAACGCGAACAACTGTCTTTAGGAAGAAATTATGCATTTAAAAGCTGCAAATTGTTATTCACATATCTGTCACTATAAAAAATTCCTGCAGCTATTATTAAAAATACATTAAAATCCTTCAAATGTTCATGAAACCATTATTTACCTTTTGTTTTAATTCAATTGTCAACTGTGCTTCCAATGGTTTTAAAAACAGTATATATCTACAAAGCAAGCAATAGTTTACAGCTTTGAAGACTTGAAATTGATTTTTAATGCACCAGCTTTCAAACACTACAAAGGCTGCTCTCTGCTGATAAAGACAGTAAACAAGAAATTGTCCTTTAAATGTTCCCTTTAATGTTTTTCTTTAATTAAAAATCAATCAAAAAACATTGCCACATAAAAAAAAATTAAAATTAAGACATTAAAAATGCTTTATGTTTTTGACATACAACGCATTCAAACCAGAATGAAAACTTATGATGCTATTTTGTTTACTTGTATTAGTTTAGACTTTTTTGCACTGTTAACATTGTTAATCAAAAAA
This sequence comes from Erithacus rubecula, assembly GCF_903797595.1. Classification (NCBI taxonomy): domain Eukaryota; kingdom Metazoa; phylum Chordata; class Aves; order Passeriformes; family Muscicapidae; genus Erithacus; species Erithacus rubecula. The sequence continues at coordinate 64,154,525 of NC_136658.1, forward strand.
TAAAAGCGTGTAAAAGTACATTATCACTTAGCTCTTTTTATAAAGTGGAAATGGTTAAAAATATGATGAAATTAAACTAGAAATGATAAAAGTACTAAAGTAACATACTTTTAAAATACTTTGAGATTATTTTAATATATTCCTATCCTCTAATCAGACCGAAGCTTATTTATGTAGATTAGTTACATGTAGAGTCTAATTTATCTAACCTGTATTTGTTCTTTGATCACAAAGCTTGTTAACTTAAATGGTCTTTTATTGTTATGATTCATTTTCCCATAATTATGCAGTTTAACTGCCCGATTTTTTTTGTTTTAATAAATACATGCACATGCACCGATCATATTCAATAGTATTATGCTGGATGTTCAATGAACTGTAAGAGCCATTTCAATATAATAAAACTGCCTGGAAGTGTTCCAGGGGAAGGACTGGAAATAGGAGTAATCACAGTGTCACTAGAAGCAGCACAGGCAATGCACACATGTTGAACACAAATCAGTGGATGGTCTGAACCACCCTGTGAAAATAACTCTGCATGACTATCACTGCAAGAACCTACAGTGCATCAATTGGAGGTCTCACCCACACAGCTGAAATTATGCATTTGCATCTCATGACAACACTTTTCCTTTCCCCTTTGGAGTTCTCTCTTGGCAGGCCACAGACACTGCTACACAAAGCCACCCAGCAGGGAACAGGATAAGATTAGGAACTTTTCTGTTACGGGTTAAAGTATTTTATGAATGTGAGAAACTATCATATGCCACAAAGCCAGCAAAAAGGTCCATGGCTAAAGTCAAATATCTTAATTTGAAGGACTTCACATGCATAGATTGCTTATACCTTATTATATTGGGACTTGAGGACAGTATCCAGCCTTGAGGGCTGGAAAAGGAGATATCCCCTCAGTGAACCAAAGCAAGATGCAAATTTATCTTTATGCTGCTCCTCTGTAAAAATAACACTAATAATTGGCTGAAACTATGCAGTTTTCTCTTTATATGCAGCGGGATTCCTCAGCTTTGGGGACCAAAAAATAACAGATCTCATGTGAAGCAAGTGGATGAATTGGTCTAACCTTTCTGTACAGGTAATACCACTTACCTAGTGGAAGCAAAACAGTAGGAGAAAGAAATGGTTCTTGTATGACCTTATTAAGAAGAAACTGTATTAGTGACCTTTGGGATTTAGCTAGAAAATATATGACTGCTCAAGAAGGTAATTTAAAGCACTGTCTAATATTCTAATTAACAGGGACATTCATAAGAATTTGCTTGTTCTTGAATGTAGTACTCAATACTGAATATTTTATCTAAAATTCTTAATAATTTATTTTTTTCTTTCTCATAGGATTTACAGTAATTAATCCAGAATTTTCATCTGTTAAAAAAAAAAAAAAAAAAGTCTACAGCAGACTGAAAAACAAAGGTTACACTATGTCAAATAGATCAGGAGGGTTTAGAATGCACTCTGGCTAAGAAATATGTAGCTGCGCATTACTTTGTTTCACCTCATCAAAAAAAGCAGTGACTAGTTAATATCCTTGGTGTCTCCTTTAAAAACTTAACAAATAAAACACTTAAACTCAAGGAACTTTTTTCCTCAGCCATTTTGCCATACCTTTGTAGTACCTTTTTCCTATTTCTTTTCTTTTTCCTCTTTTTTTTATTAAGGCAAGAGCCTGCAGTCCCCTGAGAGTTTTAGTTGTTTCCTGTATTTTTGAACCCTTTAGCATTAATTTTACCACCTCTCTTACAGCTGAAGTAGCCATACAATTGAAAGCATAAAGCTTTCAGGCTATCTGCTGCAAAAATTTGTCCCAACTGCTCTGCACTGACCTTTTGGCATCAGAAGATTACTTCTATATTTTAAAGATAAAAACAGAGCTGTGTTTCTGCTCTGGTCCACAAATCCTTCTTTAAGTTCTCATCACATATTGGAAAAACCTTAATACCAGTGTCGTTTCTTCATACATGCAGGTACTCCTCAGGCTTGAAGATGTATCTGAAGAATTCTGCCATGCAACATAGATGTTTTCTTCAGAAAAAAAAACCCAACCCAACCCAAATCCAAAAAAACAACCCACATACATGCACTTTTTGTATGAAGAATGAGTGCCTTGCTTGGCAAACCTTTAGTTAAGCTAAAACTTAACTAAATTTAACTTGATATTTTTAACTTTTGTAGAAACAATTAAAGAAAGAAAAATTAAGCACGATATTTAGACACATACACATAAATATTAGCTGGTATGTTAATGCTTCCTGGGAAGGAAGGTACTGAAGAGAAAGAAAAAAATGCCAGGGAAAAAAAGACAAAAATACTATTTTTTAAAAAATAAAATCCCAGCTGGTTCACATCCAGATGTTGTGACTTGTGAGGAATTTTTTTAATGACACTTTTGTCTTATCAGAGAAACCAGGCTGTATCTATTTTTTCTTAATACCAAGTAATATTTGCGAATATTTCAAGCATACCTATTGCTAATTTTTCATGTAAAAATATTTGCTGAGTTTTAACAATGACACTGTATTATTCACAGCTTCAAAAGTACAGGAAAACATGTGGTAACATATGTTTAGCAATATATTCAATGGAGTATTTGATTTCTTTTCCACTGTACACGTGATTATGCTGGGTCAACCATCAGACTTGATCGTCCTAAAAGTATTGCCCAACCTAAACCATTCTGTGTTTCTGTGTTGCAATTTACATCATAGTTACAAAAACATCAAAATTCCAGTCTCCTCAATCATCCTTGTAAAGATGCTGTAATAAAAAAACCCACAAAAATCTCAAACCTCAGAATGAAGGTCCAATCATACTATTCTTAGCAGCATTCCACAGAGGTCTTACTCAAAATTCACACTTGAACCACTAAAATAATTTATTAAGTCAAAATTATGCTATTGACTGAATTATGAGTAAGAACAGGCCTTTTCATCAACGTGGGTAAGGATAACAGAAACTTGAGAAAATATGTCGTTAAAGATAACTCTTCAAAGGATTGATCAGTCATTGAAATTGCACTGTAATCACAAATTTGTAGGGATTTTTCCATCTCAGGTTAGGTATGACAGTGAATACAAAGATTCAGAAAGCTCAGATAACTTTAAGAGGAGTTGAGAGCTGTGACAATCAATCTCGTATAACTTGTTTCACATCTTTTTATAAAACAGCAAATTCTACAGAGATATTATTATTCTTAGTTTTTTGTTAACAAGAATTTCTGTTCTGGAAAGACTGTTTTCTTTTTCATAATATGTATAATCCACTTTAGACTCCTCTATTATTTTTATTGTTCTTTATTACAGCTCTTCATCTTGGAAAATTCTTTCAATTTCAAATGGACTTGTACATCAAGAATGATTCTTTTAAAATAATAGTGCTGTAAATATCACCAGCAACGAATTCAAGATCAAGACCAGAACAGATGTAACACAAAAAAGGAGTTCAATTCTGCTTCCTTTTTCTATTTCTGCAGCCAGTGCGGATGCCACAGTGAGTGGTGTGTTGCCAGATCTGGTCCTAAAATGTATGTGTTATGTGTTTTGTGTAACCATACTGTGCAGTCCATCTTCACAAAAAAAAAAAAAAAAAAAAAAAAAAAGGCTTCATGGAAGCATAGAAAAGGTTTTTGTCCTGAAATTCTTGCATAGCCAATTGTAGGATGGATTTCATCCACCGAATGAAACTAAAGATGCAGAACACAAAACCAGGCTGTACACAAAACTGCAGATTGGATTTACACAATGCAAGCATTCAGAGGAATTATTTCACAAGACATCTAGCCTTGCAAAACACTGTTAAAGCTACAATAATGATACCTAGGCAGGTAGTTCAAGAGCTGCATCTCAGAACTTAGTGTCTTTAGATACAGCCCTAGAATATGCAGCTGTGAATCTTTGGAATCAAATCTGCAAACTTACAAATGTTTAGAACTGCTCTAGTATCCCCTTAATGCAAAATGTTCACTTGTACAAGTTCTAGTGAGAACAGGAAATAGTACTCCTCTGTTGAAGAGGGAGACATAAAAAATAAAGAAAATTATACCTATGTTTTCAGATAGGAATTCAAATCACCAAGGATGAGTGCAACTTCTGTGATGAAAGCTGCTTCTCCTTATATGTTGCAGCTCCAGATTTCTTTTTGTAATCTTATAATTTCTGAGCAGAAGCTTCTCAAAGTATGAAATAGCATACTTAAAGAAAGAGCAACAGCAATACGGTTCATGGTTTTTTATTTCCCATGAAGACTATTTTCTTAGGTACTACTAGACACCTGATGATGAAGTTGCACTGGGACATGACATTAATCTATTGACACATCATAAACATCAGGTGCCTGAAGTATTAAGAATGATCTGCACTGTATCTGAAATGCTGTGGGAGTGCCTGGTAGAGCAGATACAGTGATTCCCAGCTTGAGAGCTTCTTTCAGCACAGTCATTCATTTTCAGCTGTTGTTTAACAAAAGCTGTGACCACATCTTTTTTTTATTTACACCCACCTTATTCCTGATACATTTACAAAATTCCCCAATTGTACCACAAGTACAGCAATAAATAATCTCTAGGATGATCAACACTACCTGCAAATTGCAAATAGTTTTCTACACTATTGATATGTCACTTTGAGGAACCTATTTCTAGAACCTACTTGTGTAAAGAAACTATTTGTTTTCCTTTATCCATCCACTTCTACCCATTGGAAATCTGCAAGAATAAGGTGTGACTTGTTCACACGGGAAAGGCAAACTGACTAATCCAGAATTTTGGTAGGATAGATACACATATGTAGATGCTAGTACATTTTTTCCCTGATGTCTGAACTTCAAAATAAAGCAAAGTTCTGTTTCTTTTAGTCAGGTGAGTAGGTCACCAGAATAAGATCAGTCAAATTTTCTCAGTAGTCTTTAAGGTCTAGAGTGAACAGAAATCATCTTTCAGCCATGTTGAGTTTCCATTTTCTCCTGCTTTCCTTCCCCCCAGTAAAAATTTATAGTTTAGATCTGAAGTGATTTAAAAGTCACATGGAATTTTGACCCTGAGAACAAGAATTGTACAGCACTGCTCTATATTTAAATATTTTTAACTGACTTTTGTTTAAAAGCATGTTTCTAAAGTATCTTTAGAAAACAGTTGCTGAAGTTCAGGACAATGAAACATGCTAAAGTGTAGATGTGTAACTTCCCAGTATGTTAATAATACATACACTGTTCCCAATACACATCAATCTCAGGTGGATATGGAATCACAAATGGTCAATCCTCAGAGAGCGTAAGAACTTGCAATACTCTTGGCACCAATGTATGCAGCATCCTTTTCTGTCCATCCACCATTTTATAAATATATGTATGTATGCATGCTTAAAGTATTTAATTTTTGTGGTACTGAAGAAGTCAATTGACTCATACAGAAGTAACACATGCAACTGTGGTACATTGGTGGATGCTGCAAAGTAGTGAGGAAACACACAAGCTGTCAAATCTGTGATTAGTGTGCAACAGAAGTCACTTAAAGAGAGGCAAGATTACAGCACTCTTACCCATATCAGGAAGTTTTTCATTTAACTGCTGGTCCTTTTGGGTCAGTCTGAAATCCCTAGTCACTAAGTAGCACTTTGCTCCACAGGTATTTGTTGATGTAAATTGGACTATCTGTAGAGTGAAATACTATTCATGAGAAATAAGGGAACCATAAGGCCCACTGGCTTCACTAGGTCTTACTAGTAAGTGAAAGGAAAAAAATATTATGCACTCCTAATAAGAGTGAGAAAATTTGGATCTTACTGAGAAAGAAATTATTTATTTGCTATTAAATATTTATAAAGTCAATTGGATGTACTAAGTAATAATATAATATTTAGCATGTATATAGAGGATTGTGCCATTAAACAGTGGCTGAGAAAATGAGAAAGAAAAAAATACAGTTCAATCATATGAATTACATAGTATGGGATTATCATGTTTCAAACTGTATCTGTAAAAACTAATGGGAACATTTGTTAGAGGACCCTTACACAATTGTTTACATTCCCCTTACCAAGGTACTGAAGAAAATTTCTTAACTGCGTTATTAAATAAGAGATGATAAAGCAGCTGGATATTGTGTCTTTTTTTTTTTTTTTCCACTGCCTACACTTTTTATGCCTAACTGTGTAATTTACATATGCAGACACAAGGTTACTTGGAGTGATTAAAGATATAGTAGATCCAGAGAGAGGGCTGATCCCTTGTTTTTTCTCCTTAAGTCTGCAGTTTAAATTTTACATGAAGCAGAAGTACAGGACCAGACACAAAGTAGTGCCTACATTCTAAATGCAAATTTTATATAAAATTTACTCCAGGGATGTGGAGATGGAGAATACAAAATGTATTTTAGTAATGCAAAAGTAGTGAAGAGGATCAATTTTCCCCTCTAGCTACTTTAAATCAGAGTATTTTCTAAATAGAAACCAACTACACAGTTTCTAACTGTGTCTGTTTTGCCAATACAGCTACAAAATATAGTATCAATAAATATGTTTGAACAGGTTGTACATGAGGTAAAACTGGGTGTTTTCTAATTCACTGACTGGACCATGCAAACTTCCAAAACATTTTGTGTAGATAATGAGGAAAAACAAGACCAGTATCAGATATACCAGTATATGTTATGAGGAGCTTCAGTTATATTTTCCATAGCTGTCATAATCAAACCTCTTATAGAAACCACAACACACTTTTTAAGGGAGGAAATTCCTCTTTTAGCTTTATATAGATCTCAGGAAAAAAAAAAAAATATTGATCTTATACAGTGAACACTGTAAAAAAGAAGGAATCATATTTTCCATAGGGATTTTACACTACAATTGAAACTTTACTATTCAGTAGCATCAATACATTAATTAATTGCTTTATATAGACATTACATGGTTGTAGGAAAGTATAATTTTCTGACTTTTAGTAACTATTACACTTGTCAGTAAGAAAAATGTGGAGTGTTTCTTTTTTTAGCTCTCTGACAACTCCATTTTACAATAAAAAAAAAAAAAAAGTTGACATTACTTAAACAAGTGCCATGGAAAGTTATTTGTTTTTTAAAGCATGAATAATAAATCAAATTATCTCTGGTTGTGCCCTAACCTAAACTCTTTCTTAAAGTGTCACTTTTTGTTAAAATCAATTTCAGATTTGAAGTATTGCTTTTCTCACCTAATTGATAAAAACACAAATTCATGATAGGCATAAAATGAAATTGTTTCTGTGACACAACTCAATAGTCGCTTGAGAATTAGTTTACAGTGACCTTGTACAGGCAGACTTTTTTTTATTTTATTTTTTTTTCACCAGTTATAAATGTTCCATTTCCAGATCATTGGTTATTTGAATTTTGGTTCTTTAAACTGTCAATTACCATTGGCCATTTCTATTTAGTTTAAAATATTAGATACAGCTGGCAAGTAGAACATTTGGAGTTCACAGATCACAGGGCATGGTAACTCCAAGGTATTATGAATCTTCTTCAGGTACATCAAATGACTACAGTGCAACTTCTTCCCCACTAGCTGCATACACAAAATGAGTCTCTGTCACTTCTGATACACTCAGCTATTCCCCTATGACTCAGAACAGCATATCAGGAGAACCACAGGATAAAACAGATATGACATTTCAAATATATTTAATAGTCATTATCCAGAGCCTGCTTTCAATCTGAACGTTAAAAATCACTTTGGAACATACCTGTAGTGTTTGAACATTAAGCTGCATTAATCATGAAGTAATACTTTAAATTAAATCAACTGGAGCCAATTTCTGCCCTCACCTTCACTCTGCAAGTTCACTGCTCTGAAATAAATCTTCTGAGTTTGGACTTTAAACTACCTGCTAAAAATTAAGTCATTCTTTGATTAGTATCCTATATCCAATGGTCCAAATTCTGCCATTTCTCACATTCAGAAAAGTCAGTAGAGGACAGTGTGGATATAATTGGCAGCAGAATGCAGCCCAGCTACAATTTCTAAATGAGCTTTGGTAGAAGACAGAGTGTGTAAGTCTTTCACTATAAAGCAATCATCAATGTTGACTCAGGCTACTGGAAATCTGACTAGTTGTTTTGCTGATTAATGACAGGATGTGAGTTTTGTTAACATTTGGAGGTAGAAGGGACCCACCACATACATTTTCTTTCTATTTGACTAAGCAGAATTTTCAGCACTGAAATTTTAGTTGTTTATGGGGAGAGGAGGAGGCAATGGGGCCCCAATGATGCTGTCAAAAATATATATTTCTGGATATATATTCTGAAGAAGAAAATTTAAAAAAAATAAAACATATGTCTTGGAACGATTGCTCATATTTATATACAAGATTGGGGGGCTATAATACACTGCTGCAATAGATGTCCTCAGTGTGCAATTTCTTCCCTGTCCTGTTAGTTACTGCAGGTGGTATGACCACTTTAGAAATGCCCTCCCTCTTCTCCACCCCAAACCAAAGAGAAATGAAACTTGTGGAAGTGCCCACGTCTGTCTCAGTCTCCTGGGAAAACACCCCATCGTGCCTCAAATGAACTAAATGCCTGCCCACACTCTCACATGCACCTCTTTGGCACTGCCATAACTCTGTCTGTGTTTCAGTGGGCATTTTCTTTAGAATTACATGGGAACCATCAGTGTGACAGCAGAACCAGACCCACCAGATGTGGTCTGGTTCCACTTTCATTAAGTCCACCTCTCTTTAGTGACTTATGTTGGTCCCTTCAGTGGTGCCTTACAGCAGATTGCACTGCAGACAAAAGGGAAAGTTAAACCAGTGTCTAAAGTGAGGTCCAGGGTATTCTAAAAGTCTCCTACCTGAATTATGGACATCCGGCTCGGGGGAGCCTCGCTGGCGTTAGTCCCTTGCCCTGTGAAGCTGGTGTGGCAGCCCACATGTCCCTGGGGTACAGTCAGGTTGTTGGAGGCGGGCTTCAGGTACATCACCTCAGACCTGGGGGAGCTGAGGGGCAGGCGGGTCTGGTAGTCAAAGTACATGGGTGAGGTGGCCAGGGATGGGCTGCTCACCACGTTCATGACATTGAGGGGACCCCGGCTGTCCTCGCCCTCACTGGGCACCAGCATAATATCATTCTTGCTGATCTTCTTCTTCTTGCCCTTGCCCCCTCCACTGCCACTGCCTCCTCCTCCCCCGCCACTGCCTCCCCCTCCTCCCAGCTGAGGGTGGCTATACTCGGCAATGCGACAATTATAGGTCCGGATCTCCTTGTTCTCTCTCTTGCACTTCACAGCAATAGTGATCATGGCAGCCAGCAAGATGATGGAGACAGTGCTCAGTGTCACAATCAGCGGCAGCGACAAGTCCCAGTGTGGCCGCCGATGCTGCTCACCATTCACCTGCGGCTCGCCAGCCTCGGGCAGGGGCCCCGCCAAGGCCCTGACTATGAGCTTGGCCACTGCAGAGAGACTGGGCTTGCCATGGTCACTGACTTTTACCACCAGTTCAGCCACAGGGCTGAGCTCCTCCCAGTAGGGGTGCAAGGTGCGTATCTCACCACTAGTGGGGTCCATCTCAAAGAGGTGCTCCTCATTGCCTTCCACAATCTCATACGTGAGGCGCCCGCTCTCCCCAAAGTCACTGTCCAGGGCGCGGACGGTGCCCACGGGGTAGCCCACGCCAGCATTGCGCGGCACCTGCAGCTCAGCAGTGTCGTTGATGAGGGCAGGCAGCACGATGAGGGGCGCGTTATCGTTGACGTCGAGCACGGTGACGCGCACTGTGGCATTGCTTTCACGGTGGGGTGAACCAGAGTCTTTGGCCAGCACGCGAAACTCAAGTGCTTTGTCTGCTCGTAGTTGAAGCTCCTCAGGGCATAAATAGCACCATTTGTGGGGTTGACAGAGACATAGGTATAGATGAGACATCTCCCACATGCCCAGGCAGAATGGAGTAAGATACCGTCCCATTTTGGCCCAAGTCAGGATCCTGGGCCAAGACTGAGCCCAGGTACTCTCCAGGGATGTTGTTCTCAGGCACCTGCAACACATACAGATTCTTGCTGAAGCGGGGTGGGTTGTCGTTCTCATCAAGGATCCGGACAGAAAACGACTTGGTGGAGTTAAGTGGGGGATTGCCCCCATCACGAGCCACGATGGTCACATTGTACTCATCCTGTGCCTCACGGTCCAAGGGTCGGCAGTGACCACAGTGTAGAAGTTGTCTAGTTTCTCCTCCAGGGTGAAAGGAACGGCACCGGGCCCGCCGCCGCCGCCCAGCACCGCCACTGGAGCTGCCCGTTCTTGCCTGAGTCCGGTCGGTGACCCGCACCAGGGCAATGAACAGTTCCCGGTGGGGCAGCCTCACTCAGAGCTCCCCTGGCGCACGGAGACAAAGCCAATGGTTGGGAGCGTTGTCATTGCGGTCGATGAGGCGCACAGTGACCTTGCAGTGAGCAGGGATGGGATTGGGCCCCAGGTCTCGAGCTTGGACATCAATCTCAATGAGGCCACTCTCCTCATAGTCCAGGTTGCCCTTGACACGGATTGAGGCCACTCTGTGGGTCATGCTAAACAGGTCACGGACGCGCTCAGGTGCGTAGCCACTGAAGGAGTAGAGCACCTCTCCATTGGTGCCCTCATCAGCTCATTGGCATTGAGGTCGATGACTGCCGTGCTAGTGGTGCGTTCTCGGGCAGCTCGACCACATAGGAGGCTGCCTCAAAGACGGGGGCTGGTTGTCATTGGAGTCAATGAGGCGCACATTGATCTGCACTGTCCCTGAGCGTGGGGGGGTCACCACCGTCCAATGCCGTCAGCACCAGGGTGTGGTGACTCTGCTCCTCACGGTCCAATGGCTTCTGGATGACCAGCTCTGGAAACTTTGTGCCATCACCACGGGACTTCACATCGAGGGAGAAGAGGCCATAGTCATCACGAGTGAGCAGGTAGGTGCGCAGACCATTGTCCCCAGCGTCTGGGTCATGGGCGCTGGTGAGGGGGAAGCGGGTGCCTGGTGCAGCGTTTTCGGAGATGTCCATGTCTACTTGGTCAGAGGGGAATGATGGTGCATTGTCGTTTCAGTTCCTTGAATCTCCACTTTGATCATGCAGATCTCCTGGTCATTGGCGAACACCTCGAGGGACAGCTGGCACTTGGCACTGCGCCGGCACAGCGCCTCACGGTCAATGCGCTGCTTGGTGTAGAGGAGCCCGCTCTCCCCGTCCACGTCCAGGAGGTGCGGGGCTGAGTTCTCCAGCACCCGGAAGGTGGACTTGGGGCCGCGGCTGCCGCCGGGGCCGCCGCCGGGAACGCCACGCTCGGCGGGCAGCATCCCGCCTCCCGCCGCGCCTGCCGCCAGCCGCGCATCGCGCCCGATGTTCCCGATGACCGTGCCCGCTCCCTGCTCCTCCGGCACCGAGTAATTCAGGTTCTTCAGCGACAGGGCGGGAGCCCAGCAGAAGAAGAAGCAACAAATGGAAAGGTACATCCCCGAGCAGGGGTGGGGGCGGCAGGAGCAGCAGTAATGACCAGGGCTGTCCCCGTCCTCCTTGCCTCCTGCGCTGGGATTGTTGTTCCTCCTCTGACGGCTCTTTTTTTCCTTCCTTTTTGGTTTTGATTTTTTTTTCCCCTTGTCTTTCCCCACCCCTATATTTCAAGTTCCTGAACCTGTTGCTCTAAAACATCTGCAGAGACACAGGATGAGAGGCAGCAAATAGACCATGTAGCTCAGAGGGAGGGAGCAGTCGGGGGGGTCGGGGGGAGGGGAGGGAGCAGCTTCGGCAGCGTTTCAGCAAGAGCTTGCCGTGCTTGCAGTCCCCTCGCAGTTACTTCGTCTGTCCAACTTCGGCAGTGGGAGGGTTTCAAAAATGAGAAAATTTGCAAAAGATCTTCTCCTCCGGGCAGGTGATGTGTTCCTGGTCCTTGAATCCCCGCAGATGTACAAAGAATAATAAAAATAATAATAATAATAAAACTGGCGGCAGTGGTAGTTTTTTCTAAAGACTATCAGAAATATCCTTTAAATCTGTGTATTTATATATACATAGGAAAAGGGGGTGGTCATAGGTCTGTAGCAGAGGTAAAAAAGCTTATTTGCTACTCATCGCTTGTGATACGACTGGGGAGTGGAGGGTTAGGAGAAAGACAGAAGGGGAAAAAAAAGTCTTGTTGTTGAAGCCCTCTTCGTGTGCAGTGAGCGGCAGTGAAATGTCTGATCGCACCGCGGGGTTGTTGGTTTTCAGGGAGTGTTTTGCTGCATTTAGAGATCTAATCTTGCATTGCTTGCGGCGGAGAGCTGCATCTCGCTGCCGTCGGTATTTCCCCCCCTCTCTGTCTCGTACACCCTGGGTCACTGTTTCCTTCCCGAATCAGAGGGACGGGGAATGAGGATAGCAGGGCAAGAGGGGAAAACAAAACACATTTAAAAAAAAAAAAAAAACAAAACCAAAAAAAAAACCAACCCAAAACCCAAACCACCCCCCCCCCAAAAAAATAGTGCTCGGATTTATAGCTTCCTTTCTCTCCCTCTACTACCAGCCTCCCACCCGTCCTTTCGGGATGAAAAAAATTAAGAAACCCACCAGCTGACCTTCATCACTAGCAGTAAATATATATTTTGAGAGAAAGCTCAGACCATGCCCAATCAGCAGCACACTTGGGTTTCTTAAAGACAGGCCAGTAGCCGCCGCCACCACCACATCCTTTCTCTCCGTGTATCTATGCGTGTGTGCATATGCGTGTCTGAGGAGCTGCACTTTTCTCGATGCAGTTTAAATCCAGTTTGCTTTTCTCTCCAGCCGAGAGGAAAGCAACAGGCAACCCATGGCTGGACGCATGGATTTAAAGAAAGGAAAAAAAAAAAAAAAAAAAAAAAGGAAGAGGGGGTGGGAGGGCGGGGGGAGAAAGAAAAGCCACCACACACACACACACACACACACTCTCTCCTTAGTCTCTCGCTAAAAGGGAAACAGTCTCTGTATTCACAGGGCTGCGCTATCAAGTGCTTCTCTTTTCTTTCTATTCAGCGTCTCCTTCCAATGACACTGCCGCCTAGTCCTCTTCATTTAGGGGAGGGGAGAAGAAGAGGGAAAACAATCCCGGCAATGAATAAAGTGGGAGATCTTTTAATCGATTAATTCGCTTGTATTAAAACCTATGCAGTTCCGCGATCAGTGTGATGCATTTTTTGCAGTCCTTTCAAAGCTTTAACAGTCTCTGAGCATCTTGGTACAGGGAAGAAGAGCGGTAGCAACGCCAGATGCGTTCCCCCCTCCGATATACACCTTTCCTAGCGATACGGTGTATAGGCAAATACTGGGGAAGGGTAACAAAATTTTATTTCAGGTTCTTTTAACAACCTGAAATAAATGAATGGTAAATCCAGAAATGCAGGTGTTTCAATCTGCTTGGATGAGTCAGATCCAGCGGAACAAATCACATTCACTATCGCCTCATGTTCCTTCCTTCACAGACATTAGTTGTAGCTTCTTCCTAACGCTTCTCTGACTCACTCTATCGACAGGAAAAAAATTAATCAGATTTATATTTTGGAAAGGGAAGAGGGAAGAAAGAAGGAAAGAAAAAAAAAAAAAAAAAAAAAAAAAAAAAAAAAAAAAAAAGGGAGAAGGTGGGGGGTGTCGGATCCAGCTACACTTTTACTATACCTCTTTCTCCAGGAGACTGAGGATCAGGAAAACAAGGCTGTTATCCACTCACTGGCACAGAGGCGCGTCTGTCTCCTGTTTTGCTGAGTGTTTTTAACCACCTTTCCTCAGTGTTATGTGTGAAATAAATCAGAGATCTTTCACATTGAAAGGAAAAAAAAGCAATAAAAACATAGGTTTCCAATACATAGCTCACAGATCTAGTTCCGAGTCTCAGTTCTGCACTGTTTTTTTCTCCTTTATTTGAGTCCGGACCCAAAGTACACTGTTAATTCTGCAACGTGTGGCAGGGAGGCTTTCAAATGCAAAAGAAGAAAAAGCAAATATTCTTCTCTGCCTCATTGATGGGTGGCCCCTTGCAAACAGACGGTCGCCAGTCCTAGCCAGGCAGCACGCGGAGCGAACGCCGATCCCCGATAAACCAGATCCATTTCACCAGCCGCCCGCAGGTAAGTGGAGAATTCAGTGGAAATTCAACAGTTGGAGCCGCGCTCTGCCTCGCTCGCTCTCGCTCGCTCTCTCTCCCCCTCTTCCCCCCTCCTCGCCTCCCTCACTGCAGCACTCGCGGGGCCGCCGCGCCGCGCCGCGCTCGCCCAGCGCCGCTCTCCGACTGCCTCTATTCACCTCACGCCGCGGCTTAAACATTGATATGGATTCCCCGCCAGCCAATCGGCGGCGGCGGCGCCGGCCGGCCCCGGCGCGGCTCGGCCAATGGGCGGCGGCGGGGGGCGGGGCCGCGGCGGGCGCTGGGTGTCATTGATGAGATGGGCTCGGCGGGGGACGCGGGGCGCGCGAGCGGCTCGCGCGGGTTGCGGTGTCTGGCCGCTCGCGCACCGCACCGCACCGCAGCGCCGCGCCCCCGGCCTCCCCCGGCCCCGCCGCTGCCTCACCCGCCTCCCCGCCCCCTCGTTTATTTATCTGCTCGGCGTGCTAACAAGTCCTCCGCGCTGGCGGGTGGGGAAGCAGGGGATACGCGGCGCCCCCGAACTCGCCCAAAGCGCTGCGAGGGCGAGCACTTGACTCCGCCGCACGGCCCCGAGTGGCCGCCGGCCCGGGGATGCGCGGCGAGAGAAGGGCGGTGCGCACGGGGGACACCCCAGCCACCTCCGCCCCGGCCCTGCGGGAGCCGCCCCGAGCGGGTCCCCCTCCCCGAGGGGCAGCTCCCGGGGGCGGGAGCGCATCCCTGCCCGCGGGGAGCGGGGCGGGGGCGGCCGCGCCGTGAGGGGCCGGGGGCCGCGGCAGCGCCAGCCCCCGCCCCGGCGGCAAGGGAGGCTCCCGGCCGGGGGCGGCGGCGGGGGGAGGACTGAGGCTGGAAAGGTGCGTGCTCGGATTGCCGGAGGGCCGCTCCCGACCCGTGCGTACGGAAATGAAGCTGCCGTTTGTGACGAGCGTGTAAGTAGCAAGAATCGTTCAGAGGGAAAGGAAAAAAAAAAAAAAAAAAAAAAAAAAAAAAAGAGAAGGAAATATATATATAAAGAAAAAAATAAGGAAGAAAATAAACTCTAGAGCACTTATGAGACTCTCCTGAATTATTTTTGGAGCGTCTCTTAAGAGTCAGTTAAGGCAGCTGCTCGTTTGCTTTCCTCAATAGGATAACCTTCAGCCCTGAGTGATGATGTCCATAAATATAATTTGACTTGGAAAAAGTCTTGCAGATTTATAAATTCAAATGAGTGTTCTTTCCAGACCCATCTTCCCGTCCTGAGGACCTCTTTGTAGCTGTGAAACGGATAGTTTGCCATCCAGAGCGAGTCTGCTGGTAGCCGTTATAGAACTAACGCCGTGTTAAAATTCAGTGTATAAATAAACTATACATACATTAGTGGCAGCGGAAAACCACTGCTCTCAGCCGAGCCAACTTTCTGTGTGAGAGCGACGGACGGATGAAATAAAGGATATGTTTACAAAATGGGCTTTGCTTTCTGCATGAGGGCTTCAGATTGGCTGAGGGAATTTGGCGTATTCGGCTAAGTCACGTATTTGGAGAAGTTCCCTATGAAAGCAGCACAGTATTAAAAGTGGAACAAACACCAGCGTAAGCCCCTGAGCTATCAGGAGACCTCGTTTGACTGCAACTTGAATCTTCTGCTTTCCTCTCCTTATTCTGAAGTTTATGCCAAACCTTCAGGATGTTTCAGGACATCCAGAGTTTTTTCCACGCCAGTAGTGCTAATTGAGGGGGGGAAAGGGTCATTGCAATTATGTAATGGCTCCCTCTAGCGTGTCAGAGATACTGCTGCATTTGGGGTATATCCCGTGTGTGTGTGTGTTTACATATGCGTACATACTCCAGGCTATACACTCCCTAAGTGTGTACACATGTGGTAACTCTAGTTTCCTTTCATAGCATAAAAGCACCAGCAGGAATGAAAAAAAAAAAAAAAAAAAAAAGGTTTGTAATGTATATATGTAATATATACATGTAATATATATGTAATATATTTCTGACAGTGTTTCTCATGTCTAGTTTAAAAAACAGCCTCAAAACTCAGGATGAATTGTACTTTCTTTTTCTTTTTCTTCTTTTTTTTTTTTTTGAGGAGGAGGAGGCTAGTGTCTTCACTTTTTTTTTCTTCCAGACTAGTGACTACTTTTTTTTATATGACTCAGCATTGCACAATAAATACTCTGATTCCACAATGAATTCAATACATTTGAGGGCACTGTGCAGTTTGTAAAACAAGTATTCAGGACTCTGAATTAAGAGAGAAACTATATAACCCTTTATACAAGTAACTGGAGTCTTTGCTTGTAAAATCTGTCTTTTTTTTATCAAACATCTTGCAGTTTACAAGAATTCATTGATACCAACGACATGCATGGAATACTTAGAGGAAAAACTAAATCTGAAACACTAGCTTTGGATCTTCAAACCTCTGACTGAGTGCCAGGTGATAATGATAAATAAAACTTCTTGCTCTGCAAGTCACTTTAGTTTTGTGGTATTAATTTCAGCAGAGCTGCATTTTAATACTCATTCTCAGGTATGGCTGATTATTAATTATTTCTAATGATTTCTTGGAAATCATGCCATCTTGGCATTTTTACAAATTGCGGCTCTTAAACCCAATAGACACTTAGATGCCTAACTGGAAAAATTAAAAAATGACATTAGAAAATCGTGCCTATATTAAAAACTATAAGCCTTTGACAGGCTGATGTTTGTAGCATGAGACAGTTTATAACAATAAAATGGCATTTATTGATTTTGATCCACCTGTGCAAATAATGAATCTTTTATTAGTTTGATGATTTTATGGTGTATCTATAATACTTTTTTTCCTCAATTTTGTAGCCCACATTACATATTTGATAGCTTATACTGGCATCATAATTTCATATTCATTCATCAGAAATTGTTGTATTTTTCACAAATAAGAGCAGCAAATTAAATGTATGATGGTAATACAAATGAATGCAAATAATACCTTTATCTTTTGCCATGCCACTATATATTGAATATATAGTTTGCATTTATTGCTGAAAAAAACAAACAAAAAGAAAACAAAATAAAAGTGCTTATTGACAGCTTGGAGAGAAAGCTGGATTGTGGAGAGGCTAATACATAAAACCCCACAAATCCTTAATAATAGAAATACACATATAGAAGACTTGCACTGTCTGCCAAATCAAAAAAAGCACATCGAATACTCTATCGGACAAGCTTAACAGAGGAGCAATTTACCATTAACTATGTATGGAGTTTGGAATGCTTACTTTTCCATAATATAAGTATTTGTTTATTGGAAGCTATGGTTTGATGTTAACCAAAATAACAAGTAGTAACAGGACACATCTCCAAACATTTTAAAATTGATTTGTTGAAAACATAACACAACATGATTCAGTCTTTTTTGTGAAGTGTTCATGATGAAATCTAGTACTTTACTATTCTATCTTCAGCAAAGATAGGTAAACCTTTCTTCTTTCAAAAAATAAAAAAGGAAATAAATAAGAAATACCCTTAGTCAGAAGTGTTGAAATTAAAATCTGTTGTCTGGGTGTGGAGGGTGCTTAAGCATAGCACAGAAGTCTCAGAACAAATAATCCCTAAAAAAGTAAAAGAAAATAGGGAGGCAAGGAAAAAAATCAATGTAGTTAAATGTCAAGGTTCAGTATTTAAGTTATTTGAGCCTAAAATGTATCATTGGGAAAGCCCAAATCCAATCAACTCGAGAACAATAGAAAGAAGTACAATTAGAACGGCCTAGGAGCAAATTTGAGGAACAAAGAATATATATATATATATATATATATATATATATATATATATATGTAGGACAATTAATTACCTGCTAATAAACAAATGTGCTTTTCCTGTGTGAGGAAGCTATGACAAAACCATCCAGCCTATTAAAACAAAAAGTACTGAAGAGAAATTATATTTCTGCACTCTAATACTCATAGCAAATGAAGGCATTTCCTCAGGTCAACTTTTCTTTTAGTAACAAAGATGAAATGTGGGTGTGTATAAGGTGTCAGTAGTGATATTTTTAAAGAGTAGAAATCATCTAATAACTAAATGGTATTCATCAGGCAGAATCTGAAAATGAGGTAAATGAACTTAAAAAAAAGCAGGCATTAAGATCAGTTACTATGTCTGAGGATTAAAACGTACAAAATCTCTTTCTCTTTTAAAAAAACTAAAACAATGATCAACAAATTGTGGTGTGGCAAGATTTTTTTTTTTCATAGCAGTATTATAAAATGAGTAAAATAACAATTGAAAATAGTAATTGTATGGCATCTAGAGAAATGTAGGAGAAGTAATGTCCAGAAACTCAATGAACTCGATAAAAACTGTTCCACTGAGTTGATTCATCTCATAGTAGCAAAGTAGTACAACTTGCATCACAGACTAAATGGACATTCTTTCTGTTTGCTAGTATTGTTTCAAAGTTGCAACAGAACAACAGATGAAACCCCTTTTGTTGCTCTGTATGTAGGCAGTTCTATGTCAATTTAATTGTGAGGTCACACCAGCAAGGCATGTGGAAGAGAGAATTGCTGAGAAAGGGAATACAAAATGACAGGGCAGTAGGTAAAAACAAGAGACGGTAAGTGTCTGCAAATGATGTTAGTGGGCTAACGGGAGGATAGGACCCAAGAATAAAGAGGAGTAGGAAAAGACTGCTGGAGCAGGGCACAGGGCTATTTAAAAAGCTTCAGGCAAATGGAATTAGTGAGTAGACTAAGTCTGAAATTCTCACTGAAGGATTTGATACCTATGGCTACTATGTAGCTGGGAATATTATGGTTACAGTTGTACTTGTGTCATTTTGGAAACACAAATGGACAGGCACTCACAAACATTCATTGGGTTTACAGAAAGGGTGAGTTTTAGGCCAGATGCCAGGTCTTACAATCTGTATTCTTATCTCTCTTTCCAGCCACATTATATAATGATTATTTAGTACAATATACAGATGTATTTTTTGCTTTTTTATTACACTGAAAAGAGGACACACAGAGATAAAACCCAGCATGTTTCAAACAGACAAAGAAGTTTTCTTAATGAGGTTTTTTTTTTTAAAGCAATTTCTTTAAGAGCAATTGAAATACTGAAAACTGCTTTCCTAAAGGTGTGTCTTTTAATTTTCCCTCTGCCACTACTACCAGATTCCTCCTGTGTCTGATGGTTGCCCTGCAGCTATGAGTGGCTGGCTGAGAGGAACATGCTGCTGGGCCAGGCAGCAGCTGCCTGCAAAGGTACAACAGCTACCTTTACTTCTCTCAGGGTATCGATTTATGTTGGATACATATCCACTTACTGGAATGAAATTTAAACTAAAACCACCTTTAAATCACTTGCAAATTTGATTGAAATTGTCCAGTAGCTCACAGAGTTACAGGGCAGAATGATGGAGAGACAGAGACACTCAGATAATATTCAAGGAGACTGGTGTTTTTACTTGCATAGCCTCCTTTAAAAAACGAAAACATTTTAAAATAAAACACTTTAGTCATTTAGTTGTAACACGATGCCAGTGCTGGAGTTACAATATGGTGTATTAAAATATGACGTGCCATGTTAACATAATGCATGCACTGCCAGTACCAGTGAGATAGGAATATACTGTAAATATAGACACTGGATCTTGTAGAAAAGAAAAGGAAATATCTGCATTTTCAAATAAGGGATATTCTCTGAAGCAGTTTGAAACTTCTCTGAAACAAATATTTTATGGATTTTTCTTAAATCTTGACAATTTTTGTTTGCACAGTAAATTACATCAAACCATATAGAGATCAACAATATGCTTTGCTTCACTGAATAATAAAGTACTTTACTGATGAAAATCTGTTTTGTGAATTATTTGTGACAAGTTTGTTAGAGATTAGAGCACAAAGACCTGTCATTAATACAATGATTTGAATATTTGTTTAGAAATTTTAAAGCATAATTAAATTTTATTAAATACTTGGTTTAGTAGATGGAATTAAATTTTTTTGCAGTTATTGTTAATCGTTAATGTTTCCTATGTTTTTTTAAGGTTAT
This sequence comes from Erithacus rubecula, assembly GCF_903797595.1. Taxonomy (NCBI): domain Eukaryota; kingdom Metazoa; phylum Chordata; class Aves; order Passeriformes; family Muscicapidae; genus Erithacus; species Erithacus rubecula. The sequence continues at coordinate 64,174,669 of NC_136658.1, forward strand.
GTGGCAGGATAGGACAGGTTTTCGTTGCATTGTTCCCCTTTGGCTTAGGCTGCACTCTGGAAATACTGTGCCTTCTGTGGGAATGGTCAAATAAAGAAATTTATGGAAATGCAGAATGGAGAAGGAGGAAGGGAGAAAGAAAACAAAATCAAGAGTGAGCAGAAACTCCAATAAATGAGAAAATCAGGGAACAGAACTGCTATAAAAGTCTCAGAGGGGAAGGAAAGAAAATATTCTCTTGGGTTTGGGGAGTGGACTGTGCATAATCTGCAGACCTGCAGAGCTGCCATACTGGGATCATGTACAGACAAGAAGACCTGGCGTCTTACATCAGCATGAGTCAGTGGATGTTCACCTGCACCTTTTCTAGTCTGTCTAACTTTGCATGTTTTATCAAACTCTGTTTTGGGTAGAATCTTATCTTTGTGATTTAGACTTGCTTGGGAGTGCTGATAGTGCTAGCTTTAAGGAAAAGGTAGAAGCAGATCAAGCTCAAAGATCTGGCTAAATGATTTATGTTTTGCAGATAGAAGTACTGATAGAGGACAAGTTGGAGAAGCCAAGATCATAGAATCACAGAAGGATTTGGGCTAGAATGGACTTTAAAATTATCCAGTTCCAACACCCCTGTTGTGGGCACAGACACCTCTCACTAGATCAGGTTGCTCAAAATCCCATTCAGCCTGGCCTTGACTGCTTCCAGGAATGGGGACCAGCAAATTCTCTGGGCCACTTGTACCAGTGTCCCATAATCCTCACTGCAAAGATTTTTTTTTTCCTAATACCTAATCTGAACCTACTTTGTTTAGTTTTGAAGCCCTTCCCCCTTGTCCTGTCACTATAGGCCTTTGTAGTTAAAATAACATTTCTAGCTGATTCTAGCTGATTATATGAAATATCAGGAAAATCAAAGCAAATGGAGATCGTAACACAAGTCCTGATAAATGTACTTAATGAGAGCTGTTCAAGTGTAAAATTCCATGCTGGAAGAATCTAAGAAAAATACCCTACCTAGTAGACTTTAAGGTTATTCTCAGTGAGATTTGGTATGAAACAAATATTTTCCTTCTCTTCATTAAAACAAACAATATATCAAACAAAATTACTGACTCAACAGCATCTAAGAAAGCTACTGGATATTTCTTATGCTTCTTATGTAGGAAGGTCCCTAAGAATATCATAATATTATACTAATATAATTAACAGTAATTAATGCATTGGGATTCACTGAAATCTCAATACAGCGTGTCACTGAATCTCTTCTGTCGCTTAGCATTTCCATATTACAATTGCTTCAGAGCTAATATTTGCTGGCTGTAGCCAAGGAAGTGTCTTAAAGTTCAGTGCATCACTTTCTCCTCGCAAAGCACTATTTAGAGTTTGAAAACTGTAGCATCAGTCAGACATGTCAGCCAGTTTCATGTGAAGGAAGACCAGTGTCTTCAGAGCTCATGCTGCCACCTTCCAGTATTGGTCAAAAGCAGAAGATTGAGGAAGACTCCAAAATAATTTGCAATGTAAGGTACCAGGTAATTCTGATCCACAGAAATTCACCTCTGCCAATATTGTTAAAATTACTCCCCAGGTGGGCTGAAGATACCATCTTTGAAACTTTTGAATTCCAAGTACAGCTAGAAATCAAATTCTAGTTTCCTGAAGAGAGTAAGCCTGAACTGTGCCAAGTAATCTGTGTGTATAAATTTGCAGGAGATAAAGTTCATACTGGAAACAAAACCAATAAATAACAACAACAAAGGAATTAAGCCAGATTTCTGGTAATTAGTTATGTCCCTTTTTTTTTTTCCATTTTAGTTCTTCAAGCTAGTATTTTGCTCCCCTTGACAAAATTTCCAAGTCGCCTAAGGGTGTATGAAATTTCTTATACATTGGACACTAAAGATTCTATAAACTAAATTTACCTGTTATGCAACACTTTTGTTTCCAAAGTATTCCCTTATTTAGTTATGCTGTTAGTAGCTCTACTTTAAACATGACTGATTGCAACTCTGTAAACAATTCTGTTGCTGAATCTCTCAGAGAGATGGAATCCCATTTATTTTCTCTGAGCTGCAATTTCAGAAGATTAGAAGGGAAAAAAAAAACCCAACAAAATAAAGTAAAAACAGCCAACTTGAAACAGATAATGAAACTGTCTCTACTCTCCATCCCAAAGTTCAGAGACACAACTAGGAATAAATTATGATAATAAATAAAAAAATCTGCTGAGTCAAGTGTTACATTTGTATGCCTTTTAAAAGGGAGCAACATCTTTAGACTTTTGTAGCTGAAAACCTTTGTTTGGCAGTGCACACATCTATTCGAAACCAACCATCCAGTTTTGTTCCTTCTAACCCTTTTCATTTGTATACTCCTGTGTGAGCTCCAACATAAACAAGACTTGTAAACAGCAGGCTATAGATAAGCTTTCAAAATGTTGTGTGGCATTTTGCCCACATATCTGTCAAGTAAAAGGTTAGAATCTTCACTTTTTAAAGAAAAACATACCAATTAGCAGCAAGGCAAGGCTGTCTAGAGCATGAGGTTTTCAAAGTTTGACACGTCTGTAGGTGCAACACAAGTCATTTATTTGTACGAAGCTCCCTTTCATCTTCTAATGGCAAGAAAGAATCCAGGGAGGGGCACTCCTATGAGGAATTTTCTCTCAGGAATTACAAAATGAGGTTCTTACCCAATATGTCCAGTATATCTACAACCAGGTAACAGGGTAGGAAGATGATTGCTTTGCCTTGTTTGACTACCAAATAGAGCTCTCTATACTGGTTTCAGGGGCATAGTCACCAAATAGGATTGTCAAATACTCTTATCCCCACTGTGCAGGAAAATAAGAGAGACTTGAGGGCTTGCTTCCTGGCATGGGCTAGTGTGACTTGAGGTCACAGCAAAAACTGGAGAGTGATGACAGCAGCCTGCGAGGGGCCACTGGTCCCTGTCCTGATGGGGCACTGGCAGCTGGTGCTCAAGGCCATGCAGGACTTTGGCTTCATCCCCTCAACACATTGGCCATCTGAGATAAGCTGAACTGACAGTTGGCTGCCAGCACAGAGCAGTAGGGGTCTGTGCCCCCCTTAGAGCCAGGGGTAAGCGAGAGAGGAAATAATGTTTCTAAAAGTCCTAATTCCCTTCTCTGTTTGCTCCTGGGATGGTGCTGCTATGCATCCCCCTTTCTGCAGGCAAACTGTTGTCTTACAGTCTTGTCATAAGTGATTAGTCAGAAGCCAGTGCTATAAAAAAGCCAGAACAGAATGTAATAACCAAGGTGCAAAATTAACATTTAAAAAATCCTATAACCTGCTGCAAAAACAAAAACAGATCCTAAAATTAAAATATGAAATACTGTATCCTTGAGACAACTAAAAATGCTTAGTGAATTTTTCTAGATTTATGAAAGAGATATTAAACAGGCTTGATTTTTTAAAATTGTGAAGTGTCCATGTCCTGGAAATTAGGTCCTTTAAGTCGTCTTAATGTTGAATATATAGAAAATTTTTTTACTCTTTAAAAAATGCATATATTGGATAAACTATGCAAAAAAAAAAAAAAAAGTAAGACAAATAAACAAAGAAATCTATGCAAATATAAATCTTATGTAGCATTTCTGTCATTAATGTTGATGTGTATGGTACTAAAACAGGTTTTGTTTTATGTAAGAAAGTGTATCCATGGCTGCTGCCCTGAGGAATTTAGTGTTAGTAAATTAATGAAAATGAATTGCTACAATTTTCTCTTTTATTATAATTTCTAAAATTGTTAGCAGACTTAACAGTTCTACACACATCTAGAGATAACATCTGAATTGCAAACAAATCACTACAAAATATATGTTGCAGACAGTTTTATTTAATGTGCAGAGGCATTAAATATTTAAAGGGCTAACTTCTTCCATTTGCCTATTCTGCTAAGTGTGCCCACTGTGGTGCATAAAGAAGGGTCTGCTATTGGGAGGGGTAATATTTTAAGGCAAGATTTATTTTACCCTACAGGTATTTAATTTAGAGCTAATGAGTCGGTTATGTTACTAAAATAGCATAGTTATTTTAAATACATTTATTTAGATGTAGGGACTGTATAACTAGTTTTTATATCATTTCTTTAACTCCATAATTCTTAATAGCTAGTTCCTGTTTAACAGGCAGTAACTTGTATCAAACCTAAATGAAATGTTTTTTGGAGGATTGTTCCTTAAAGCTTTACCAAAGAAGTACAATTTTCTTTTTTAATTAAAAACCTATTTGAAAAGACAAACTAAGGGTATGAAAGCATCTCTGAGGCACAAGAACACACCATTTGCTAATGGTGAACGATGATCCAGGATCACTTATATCCTCGTTTATGTAATGCTGTGAACACACCCTCACTGCCTGGGAAGCTGTCTGCCAGGGTGCTGCAGTGCAGCCCCTCCATAGTGCTCGCTGACGCCTGATAAGTGATGGCACAAAGCCTGTCTCAGAGCACACCAGTCAAGTCCAACATCTCACCTTTATTTGAAAGAGCTTAATGACTCAGGGTATCAAAAAGACCAAGTCCTTTGTAAGACTAGTTGACAATGTGGGGGTTTTGTCTCATTAGAACAAACTGACAGAAATAAAGTTTATCTGGAGAGGGGCTGATATCTTTGGTGGACAGACCAGCTTAATACAGTGGAATGAAATCCCACAAGAAACAATGACCATTTTACACCTCAGGAAGTGTCTGCTTCAGTTGCAAGGCTTTTCTCTTTACATAGCTTGCTTTAATGAAAATGTATGCAAAATGTGAATGTAGGTAATTTTAATTTATAAAGATGAAGCAGGTCACACACTTCTCTTTCAAGCAAGGGTGCCAGAACAAAATTAAAGTAGATTAATTTGTAGTGCTTGGTGCACTAGGTTTTGATGTTCTCATCCTACAGTGCTGAATGTCTATCAAAAAACCTGTGTGTTGGAGAAGACCACATATGACCACAAGAAAGATAAAATAATGGCTAAGTTAAACTGTAGGAAATATATTAAGTTACAAAAAAGTCTGAATTCATTAATTCAGAGATTATTGAGCTCTTATTACAATACATAATTGTATAGGAAACAAGTGAAGAAATGCATTTTCAATTGCTTTGCTCTTTTCTAATCATTTTCTCTCATTTTAAAAGGCTGTAGTCATGTTAGTGTAGCATTCACTTCTTCAGCAGACATTACATGTCTCTATGGTATTATGGCTATAGTCCTGATCCTGCTGCCTTGCAGACCAAGTAGCTGCTTGTTGCATTTTCCTACTAAAGGCTCACCAAAGCATAACCAGTTTTTGCCTTCACCTACATGATCATCCTGATATTATTTGGCCCATGTGACACAAAAATCACAGAAGTCTCCATTCAATTGAATTTCTAAAGAAAAACAAATAATTAATGAACTTCTATTCACAACTTCTTTCAAGGGGTTTTGGTTAGTTTTTTTGTTTTTTTTTTTTTTTTTAGCAAATTAATGAGAATATTAAAGTTGTGCTTGTGACTTTCCAAAAGCATTTCATGTACCAAGCTCTTTGGTTTACAGACTTTATGGGAAAGCATTCACAAACAGAGGCCACTGTTTATTGTCTTGTAGTAAATAGCAACTCTCTCAAACAACTGGCTACAGTCCCCTGGGAATTGGACTCAAACATCTGAAAAGCCACTTATCATAGACTAAATGCATGGAAGGAAAATGTTAAAAATTCACAGGAGGATTTTGAAAGACCTCAAAGAGATCAAATTATTGCCTATGCTGTCTATCTAAAAGAGTTTAAAATTACACCTGACAAACTTAAACAATACATCACTAAATGCCACATACACAAAGTGTAGGGCCTCTACTAAAAAACTAAATATTTGAACATTAATATTTAATCTCTTTATTCTGTTTGGAGATACTATTTTTTTTCAGTATGTTCATTTACAGTTGAAGCTATGGTTGCTCTCTGGTAGATTCTAACGCATACCATCCTTCCAGTCAGTGGACCAAAAAAGAAAAATGACAATAATTAGTCTTCACATCTTATCACATAGAGGGAACATAGATAGTTACTATAGAGATTTAGGCAAATAGCAATATATTGGGGGACTTACTGTTGTGGATAAAGGGCATGAGTTTAAAATTATTAAATCACTTCATAGTTGGCTCTAGTGTAACCAAGGCCTAGCACTTACCTTTCTGCAGAGAACGAACTCTCATTGGGTTTAACAGGTCTTTTCTAGTATTAAGCATATTTATGCAATTAATTAGGAAGAAAGAGAAGATAAAAACATGACCTTTTTTCCTTCTGTGCAGTAAATATCAGGTGTCAATATTAACTAATGCAGCTAACATTTCTAATGTATCAAGACAACTATTTGGAATATTGACCTATGGAATAAACAAGTATTGAGATTTTGTCATCCCTTCTAAATGTCACAGCACTGAAAATCACACGGGGAGAAAATTGGAATGTTAAACTTCCTTAAGCTGCTGTGGGTGTTCCATTCAGCCACAGCAAGTCAACATTAACCAGGGCTTACCTGTCCTAACTCTTCCTTCCTTCCTTCCTTCCTTCCTTCCTTCCTTCCTTCCTTCCTTCCTTCCTTCCTTCCGTTCCTTCCTTCCTTCCTTCCTTCCTTCCTTCCTTCCTTCCTTCCTCTTCCTTCCTGCCTTCCTTCCTTCCTTCCTTCCTTCCTTCCTTCCTTCCTTCCTTCCTTCCTTCCTTCCTTCCTCTTCCTTCCTTCCTTCCTTCCTTCCTTCCTTCCTTCCTTCCTTCCTTCCTTCCTTCCTTCCTTCCTTCCTTCCTTCCTTCCTTCCTTCCTTCCTTCCTTCCTTCCTTCCTTCCTTCCTTCCTTCCTTCCTTCCTTCCTTCCTTCCTTCCTTCCTTCCTTCCTTCCTTCCTTCCTTTCCTTCCTTCCTCTTCCTTCCTTCCTTCTTCCTTCCTTCCTTCCTTCCTTCCTTCCTTCCTTCCTTCCTCCTTCCTTCCTTCCTTCCTTCCTTCCTTCCTTCCTTCCTTCCTTCCTTCCTTCCTTCCTTCCTTCCTTCCTTCCTTCCTTCCTTCCTTCCTTCCTTCCTTCCTTCCTTCCTTCCTTCCTTCCTTCCTTCCTTCCTTCCTCCTTCCTTCCTTCCTTCCTTCCTTCCTTCCTTCCTTCCTTCCTTCCTTCCTTCCTTCCTTCCTTCCTTCCTTCCTCCTTCCTTCCTTCCTTCCTTCCTTCCTTCCTTCCTTCCTCCTTCCTTCCTTCCTTCCTTCCTTCCCTTCCTTCCTTCCTTCCTTCCTTCCTCTTCCTTCCTTCCTTCCTTCCTTCCTTCCTTCCTTCCTTCCTTCCTTCCTTCCTTCCTTCCTTCCTTCCTTCCTTCCTTCTCTTCCTTCTTCCTTCCTTCCTTCCTCTTCCTTCCTTCCTTCCTTCCTTCCTTCCTTCCTTCTCCTTCCTCCTTCCTTCCTTCCTTCCTTCCTTCCTTCCTTCTCCTTCCTTCCTTCCTTCCTTCCTTCCTTCCTTCCTCTCTTCCTTCCTTCCTTCCTTCCTTCCTTCCTTCCTTCCTTCCTTCCTTCCTTCCTTCCTTCCTTCCTTCCTCCTTCCTTCCTTCCTTCCTTCCTTCCTTCCTTCCTTCCTTCCTTCCTTCCTTCCTTCCTTCCTTCCTTCCTTCCTTCCTTCCTTCCTTCCTTCCTTCCTTCCTTCCTTCCTTCCTTCCTTCCTTCCTTCCTTCCTTCCTTCCTTCTTCCTTCCTTTCCTTCCTTCCTTCCTTCCTTCCTTCCTTCCTTCCTTCCTTCCTTCCTTCCTTCCTTCCTTCCTTCCTTCCTTCCTTCCTTCCTTCCTTCCTTCCTTCCTTCCTTCCTTCCTTCCTTCCTTCCTTCCTTCCTTCCTTCCTTCCTTCCTTCCTTCCTTCCTTCCTTCCTTCCTTCCTTCCTTCCTTCCTTCCTTCCTTCCTTCCTTCCTTCCTTCCTTCCTTCCTTCCTTCCTTCCTTCCTTCCTTCCTTCCTTCCTTCCTTCCCTCCCTCCTCCTTCCCTCCTCCCTTCCCTTCCCTTCCCTCCTTCCTTCCTTCCCTCCCTCCCTCCCTCCTTCCCTCCTTCCCTCCTTTCTTCCCTTCTTCCTTCCTTCCCTCCTTCCTTCCTTCCTTCCTTCCTCCCCTCCTTCCCTCCTTCCTTCCTTCCTTCCTTCCTTCCTTCCTTCCTTCCTATCTTCCCTCCTTCCCTCCTTCCTTCCTGTCTTACTATAGAATTTTGCCATTCACTACAGGCAGCAAAAGTGCACACTGTGGTACTCAAAATAGGGATGATTTTTTAAAATCTTCCATAGGTTAGTACAACAATGATTTTAGTTTGGGGTTAATAATTTGGAAGATTTCTACCATACCAGCCAGTAAAAAATTATCCTATTAAAAGGTAATGTAAATTATTTAAAATTAAGTATGTAAATATACTTGGTTACCACACTGAAATTCTGCTTTAATTTGGTTCAGAGATATACTGAAAAAGAAAAGATAATGTGTTTCAGTGAAATTTGAATTTTTAATTTCTTTTTTCAAATACAGTACTTGCAATCAAAATATTTAGATTTGGTCATTATTAACACTAACACACTAGCACCACAAAGTGGGAGTAGAGTCTCTGGTACATTTTTACTAAAACAGTGCAATCACGCCTGACATTAACAGGTGTGTTTGAATTTAACAACATGTTTTCATTATAGGTGTCAATATTTCTAGCATGGTTGCTGTACTTCAAAGAAAGAATAATAAAAAAACTTCTACCAACACTTAGGGCAGATAGATGAACAGCTGGCATGTGTCTCCAGATGTGTGGAGCATGTGTCACTAATGTAAAAGCATGTCTGAGTTTAAGCAGCTAGTGACCAGTGTTGTATGCTGAGTTCTCAATCAAATTAATTTCTAAATCACTTTTTAATGACACATTTTTATCTCTTTTACTGTTCAAATTACTTTGATAAATTGGAGAGGGGGATTGGTAGCATCAGATACTGATTTTTTTTTTCTCATTTGTGTACATATTGTAGTTTAAGAAGCATATCTCTAATTAATCAAGTTAGTTACATATCAAAATGCAAATCTTGTGTGGCCAGATTTTTGGTTATTTCTTTTGTTAGCTCATTTCATAGCTAAACTAAAAGAAATATATCACATACTCTACATTTGCTTGAAAAAGAGTTACTGATTTGCTGCTGCAAGTTTTTCTTTACAATTTCCCATTGCTTCTATCAATAAAACAGACTAACAATAGATTATAGAATCTTGTTGCTTAATAGGTTCACTGAGGAAACTCCTATGAATAAAAGATTCTGTTGTGTTTGTGGCTTTTTGTTTTTGTTTTTGTTTTTTTTTTTTTAAGGAAAGAAATCTAAATTCTGCCACAAAATTTTGCCCAATATTTTCAGTCGATATATGTCTATAAGTTCTTTCCATGATCCACTTAATTGTTTTTTTTACCTCCTTTTTACAGATTTAGGTGTACCTGTCTTTTTTTAGTAGGAGCTGTTTTGTTGAAAGGAAGTATATTTATTTCAAAATTAACTGTGGCTCCAGGCTCTTGTGAGAAAGTCACGGAGCTCATATAATTCATATAATTTCTTAGGGGTCACATCATTATGAGAATCAAAAGTATACTTTACTCCACTGTAAAGTCTAGGCTGTGGTTTAAATGCGTATCAGCTTGTTGTGGTCAGCCTTTTAAGGAAAAGCAATCTATTGAAGGAATCAAATTTGTCAATTATATCCGACTCACGCATAGTAACCACTAATCCTTTCCTTTGCTGCACTATAAATCTGGAGAAGGGGAGAACTGGAGACGTTTTTGTTGTTTGCTTAGTATGAATATATTTAAATGCTACTTTGTATATTTATTTACAGTGTGATGCAAGATGATGAAGTAAATTTCATAATTATTTCATCAATTTCATTGTTACACCTTCAATTTCACAAACACCTCATATTTTTTAAAACCAAGCCTCTTGCTCCAAAGCGCTCATAAACAAATTTATACAGAATGCACAAAGAAACATGAAACAGGGGTGTTAAGCTGGTTGGCAGGTTAGAGCAGAGAGAGTATTTTAGGCACTGTAAACAGTTTTGGGAATAGAAAAATGAAGTCATGCATGAGATATGGATACACATGGTAAGCAGGACTTCATCAGAACCAGGAAAGAGTAAGGACTCAGTCTTGTAGACTAAGGCAGACTCTTGCAAAACCTCAAAATTGTGAAGGAGAAATTTGATCTTGTACATAATGCGACAGAAAACCACCCGAGGGACTGAGAGAGGACTTGACATGATCAGAGTCATGAACAAGAAAGATAACCTTGGCTGCAGTGTCTGGAGTGGACTGGAGGACGGAGATTAGAGGGAAGAAGGTTACAGTGGCTAAGAGGTCACAGCAGGTGAGAGATAATGAAGGTATGAAGCAGGCAGGAACAGAAGATGAATTACTGAAGATACTGTAGGTAAGACAGAACAGATGATTTGGCCAAGAAGCCCAAATTCACCTGTTTGACCTATTGACATGCAGGAGACAACTTACTGTAGAAAAAGTTACAAAGCTTTCTAGATCATCTATACTGTTATCTGTCTCTATACATTTCTGTGTATTGATAGACATCTATTTTTATATTTTGACTGTAGAGAAGGAATATGAAAATCAGGTGACTCAAGTTTATTTTTTCGACTCTCTTACTGATTAGGCCTATGATCTTGGGTGTTTTCTGTTTCTTGTGCTACAGTTTCTCTGTACAGCAGTGAAAGCAGTTCTTTCCTTTCTTTTTAAATTTATAGATGAAAAGTGATAGATACTGTTCCAAAGACTTAGAATTCTCTGTAGAACTCTACTCAGAAGATGCCATCAGGCCACTCCACATGGACACCTGCACAACCACTACTTGGGTAGCAATGGTCCTTTTGTAGTGGCTGATGCTGGGGTGGGCCCAGATTGTTTGGAGTTGCAAGAAAGTTGAACATGACTGTGCCCAAGTAGAAAGTTTTGACTGGAGATGACACAGCTCCAAAAGCAAAATATCTTTGTAGGCACACTTCAGCTACCAGTTGGTTCTGTAGATTACATGTGGCTTTGAAATGTGTTCAGAATACCATGGTGATATTCTTCCCTGAGAATGCTTCATTCAACATGCCAAGGAGCTTTTTAACATTTTGGTAAAATAAGACATAATCAGACAAAATACTTATTGGGAATTTCACTCCAATATATTTGGAGTGTCACAATTCTAGTTCAGAAAAACTGCAGACAACAAATGATCATGCTATAGAAGACAGAAAGAAAAAAATATAGGCAGCAGATTAACTATAATCCTAGAAAGGAGTACCTCAGCAGTAAACACAGACATAATAGTGACTATAATTTTTCCTAAATCACAGTTAGACTCTGCAGTGATGAGTAAAATCAAAAAAGAGTACAAGCTGGTGAAGAATATTGTTTTCTCTGAGGCAGTGTTTTTTGTTCTTCTGGTACTGAACCTAAGATCCCAAGAGGGTGAGGAAAAGGGGCAAGGTCCTTCACTATAGTGCTGAATGTGGCTATAGCTGCCAGCTTTTCACCAGCTGAAATTCTGAATGTCAGAATTCCTGTGAAGATAATTTTTGTGGCTTACTTCTCCTGGTTTTCTCCCTGTAAGCTATGAGTACAGAAACTTGTTTGCAACGTCCACTATTCAGATAAGCCAATATTTAGGGGAAAAAAAAAAAAGAGATTAATAGTTTTTAAAACATTAACTGCACATTGAAAGAATGGTCGGTTAAATAATATCTTTTGAATTCAGTATAGGAAATCATGTTGTTAGAGAGCAGAAAATTCTTAGAGGGATAAAGATCACTTAGGAAGAGATCTTTCTAATGTGGCAAAGGAATTTAACAGAAAAAAATCCATTGAACATGTGACATAACTTTTTTTACTTCCTAAATTGTTGCCATTTGCTGCTGAGACAATTAGCAGGTATCAGTTAGAAGGCACAATAGATTATATACCCAATTAATTTCTCTTTTTAGACAACAGTTTGCAGTCACAAGAATGTGTGAGGAGTTTTAATCAAAGATTAGAACTTTTTAATTAAATATGACCGTATGTGACTAGTCATTTGACATTAATTACTGTTTTAGTTGGATTCCTTTTGATTTGTAAAAGGCCCTGAGCACTGCAAAAATTATGTCACATCATAGAAACTGCTGATTATTAAAACAAAAAGTTTTCTTCATCAGCCCATCACTCTCCTGAAAAAGAAATGTAATTTCCAAAGTGAAACGGCTGGCTTAGAGAAGACCAATGAGTTTTGAAAGCAAAATAGCAGATGGTACTTCAGCTGACTTCCCTTAGAAGGGACAGTCTGAAGGCACTTAATTGTAATGATTGATAAGGTCTTCTGTCAATGCTCAGCAAAACTTCCAAGAGGCTAAACAGCTGGCATGAGGTTCATGTGGAGTTTTAACTAGCTGACTACCCTTTGGGGTGTCTTAAAGCTAACTAGCATCACTGGTATTAATAGAGGATATCAATCAAAATGAAATGCTCTTGCTGAAACTGATCTGAGACTTCAAGTAATATTTTAATTTGTTGGCCTACAGAGAGGAGGATAAATGTTAACAGTGTCCTTGTGAGATAACTTTAAATTCTAGTCCAATGGTGGTATCAGTATTTGTGAGTCCTTTTGTGATTTTGGCTTTTTCATACACTCCACTTATTCAGAGTGGGAACAATGACAATGAAAATCCTTATCTGAACAGCCTGCAGAAAGGAAAAAAAAAAAAGAGAGAAAGATTTAAAAGGAGTAGGAATAATTCTTAGCTCATGTAAAGATTAGGGGTGAACTTCACACAAACACATTCTCAGAGTCACTGTGCCTTTATTGGTGAACTTTTAGAGAGATTTGTCTGTCTGAAGGTGAATTAAGAAAGCCCCTAACCTGCAGTGGCAGTTTCTAAACATGTGGCTTGTATGCATGTATCTGTAGCTCTTTCCTTAGCCTATCACAATGGTGCTCAGTGCCAAGCTACAGGGTCTGTCACAGAGCTTGTTCCTGGAGATGACAGCTTGCCTGAAACTCAGAGTGGACAATTAATATCTCATGGAGAAAGTTCACAAATGCTTGAAACAGTGATAGCCTGATTGCCAGCAATGCCAAATATAAATCTGGACTCGTGTGTCCCTGTTTTGCCACGGTCTAATCATACTCATAAGTTTTAAATGGGCAAAGCAATTAAAAGCCTGTTTCAGACCCCAAATTTAAAAAGCACTTTGCACTGGGACTGTTTTGTGGGAAAAGTATTGACATGATAGAAAGAAATAATATTACTTGGAACTAGTTATTCTCCACAAATTGATACCAGATTTACATGCAAATCTGCTCCTTCTGGCCATCAGCACAGGAGGTTAAGCTGCAGTTTGAGTAACAGTTAAATGGGGTAAATTTACTCAATGGAAAATCTAAGTCTAGTTTATAACCTGGTCTGAAACTCAACAGATCAGAGTTCATTTCTGTGGCAGTCTTCCTATATGACTGTGAAAGAAATGTCTTTCAATTTCTTTCTAACTCAATTTTCTAACTATAGAAAGATGGCAGTACCTTGCTGCTTCTCTCGGTAGATGGTAGGACTCTGAAAAGTTATCTGTTACTGGCATTGGTGCAGTGCCTGGGACAAACAGATGCTCCTAAATACTGTCGTTATTTCTAGCATAAATTGTATTTATTCCTATTTTTCTAGTTTAGCCTCCAGCTTGCTACAGTCTGAAAATCACTATGGAAACTGTGGTAGTAAATGTGGTATTTAGCAAACAATCTTCATACCATGTCTAGTTTAAATATTTTCCTAAAATTATCTGAATCACTGTCTATTTCCTATAGGAGTGCAATCTCTCCTTTCCTGGACAGAAAAGTTTCCTCCATTCAGATAAAAAGGTTCCATTTAAAGTGAAAAAACCTATCAAATGTGCACGAAGACAAGCACTGTAGGAAATTCGAAGTCTGGAATGAATGAAAAAAATGTGTGCTTTATTATTGAAGAGATATTGTTTTTCAAGGAAAAAAAAAACTGAGGACAAACACAAAATTATCATAGTATTTTGTATTCACTGCATCAGTTATTTCCCAAAGAAAGCCTATCAGTTAAAATGATGAATTTTAACCTTTACCAATTTTTCTAGAGAACATTCAATTTATATTCTTCAGGCACTTTGCTACTTGTTCACCATACTGATGCAAAATTATTGTTTTTTGTAATATTTATAAAGATCTAGCTACAAGTTTTCAAGGACATATTTCCCTTCCCCCCCCCCCCCCCATCTAAAGCCTTTAGTATAAGTTAATAAACAAACAGAACAAAAATTAACATATGGTATACTTACATGCCTTAATACATTAATATTTAAATAAAGTAGTATATTGAATACAAGTCTGGTGGTCAATAGAAAATACAGAGGTCATATTATCACAGAGTACAGAAAGCTTTAAGAGATGAATACCAATGAATAAATATTTCTGTATAGAATCTTTTTTCCTCATTGTTCCTAGGAGATCATATAATGCCTATATGAAATCAATGGTTTCAAACTCTCTTTATGAAACTAATCCTGTAACTGCTGTTGGCAGAACCAAACTTGAAAAAAACAAACAAGCTAGAAAACAAAGAAACAAAAAGCCCCTGGTTTGAATATGGGTTCAAATATTGAGCCTTGTTCAATTTTTGTCTCAAAAAAATTCTGTAGACATAGAGTCAATTTTTCTTTAGCCCCTTTGGACTCTGGGCACCTTTTTTAAGAGAGCAGTAGTTTTGCAAATGAATATTGCAGCCCTTGCTTACTGCTGCAGTATTGCAGCATTAGATGCTATCCTTGCTCTGCAGTCTAAGGGTGTGTTGGGTGATAGCCCTGGGATGCAAAACTGCCAGCACACTGAACTAGGAGATGGTGTGTAAGAGGGCCATGGAGAAATGCGATGACGTAGATGTTTACTTGACTTCTGTTCAGATGATTTTTGTAGATTTGTGTTAACAATTGTAAATTCTTCACAGAATTATCTTTTACTATTTTCTCCTAATTTTCTATTAATTCACTTTTCAAAATTATGTTTCTGTTCCTTCAAAATGAATTGACCATGTGGATCTCTGTAGGGGATTTTGGAATTTTTCTGGAAAGCGTTCTGAGGAAGCACAGAGATAGGAAGTGCAGGGGTTTGCCAAGGGTGAGAGAGAAGTAGGAGGCTTCAAGAAGGTACATAAAATGAATTGTTATCTTGCAGGTCAGGAAAACTCAAAGCATTTTTAGAGGTTTCAGGGATGACAGAAGCAGTTTTCCTATTACTTACAGAGGACTGTGCCCTTTGCTCCAGCTGGGGAGCTTCCAGAATGACTGAAAGAAAGTGTAGCAAGATCCTACCTTTGAAGATCATTTGGAGGAACTTGATCATTTAAAGTGGGAGAAAAATGGTTTGGTTTATAAGTTAATTGTTAATTGAACAATTTTTTATCATCCTAGTAATTTTCAGTCTTTTTGTCCCAAAATATAGCTATCCCAATTGAAAGAACTGATAAAGCTTGTATTTTCAGTTTCTTTCAGAGAGCTCACTCTAGCAGAAAGATCTAGACTGGTCCTTCTCAAAGATTTGGCTGATTTGGGGTCCTGACTAAGTCCTTGTAGTTATTCCAGTATATCTGAAATACTCAGAATGTGTTTTAGGCTATGCTGTGAAGCACACTGAGTAGTCTCTGTCTTATGAAATTTTAATCTAATTATCAAGACACCTACCAGTTTAATGCTGTGAGAAGTTTGGTGTTAATATGCATGGCCTCCGGCAAGAGCTTAGTTATAAGGGGGATATTACCAGTGGAAATGTTAGTCACCTCCTAAGTGATATCAGAGACTTGCAAATGTCACTGGTACAAAACCTTCCCACATAGATACCTAAAGCAGTAGTTGTAGCTTAAGAATAAGCTCCAAAAGAAAGCTTGTGTGCTAGTATATTTTATTTTCTGTATCTCAGGAATTGAATTTTGCTGAATTAGACACCTAAGAAAAGAATATATAGATATTAGAGTATTAAACACAGAGATTTAAAGATCAGTCAACTTGAAATTATAAAAATGGATATCTGAACATCCTTTCCCTTCCAATTTCAAAAGGTAACTCTGAGACACACTTAGCTGCCTGCCTGGGGCTGGACCTCACGTAGAAGTCTGCCTTTCTTATGAGCAGCTCAGTGTTTAGAGCAATTGCCACAACAGCTGGGGATTTGGAATAAAACCTAATTCTTCTATTCTGTAAGGCACTGCACTGAGTAGAGAAGAGCCAGATTTGCATTCTGGTCCCTACTCTTGCTGTCACCATAACTTTTTTATGTAACAGCACTTTAATGTAAATTGGGTAGGGAAGTCAGTGCCCAGTTCCCCCTGCTATTGAGTACTTCAAGCACTGTGCTGTATTCTTCCACAGCTGTTGTATGTGAGTGTAGAATTCATGGTTGGCACCCACCTTTTGAATTCACTCCAAGCTCTTTTGAAGAAAAAGTCTGATTTAAGTATGTGCTCAGTTCTTTCCTAAAGTTAGTTTGTATTAAGTTTGAGAACCTGCCTTAGAATGAACAGCAGTTGATTTGACTATCAATCATTTAAATAAATTTTTGAAAAAAGTTAATGTGTATTTTTTCTACATTTCATTATTGTGCAGTGGGGAAAAAAACCTTTATGTGACAATGACAAAAGTGCACAGATCCATTTTAAGCTTGGCTAACTGACATAGGAAATATTCCATATCTGTAAGTAGATAGCCAGCAATTTATTCATCCATATTAGGAATGAACAAGAAAATGCAATAAAAATTCCCCTGCAGAATTAACAGAAGTTCTCAGTTTGACAGAGGGGATGAAAACTGTAAGACAATAACGTTGAACATAGTGATTTTCTACTGCATTTACCTCAGGCAATAGCACAGTGATATTTAAACAAGTTGGTAATTATATGAAAGATGTCAAATAAAAAACATTCAAAATTCAAATGTATATAAAACTCTGTGAGATATGTTAGGACTTCTGACTTGTATAAGTAGGTAACACAAATCCAAAGACAATTCTTTTTCAGGATGTCGTAAGCGTTGTGGGTGTTACTGGTATATCTTTGGCAAAAAAATGAATAGTTCTTAGACATAGATTTACTATGATGCCTCTCATTACGTGTCAAAGTCAGTACATAGCACATCACTCTAGGGAGATTTTTCACCCTTTATTTTTCCTGTCTTTGTAATTATTAAAGGGATGGATAAATAATACATTTTAATGCTTTATATGGGGTACATAGAAGACAGGTGAAGAATTGTGCCATAGTAGCACACCCCTGCACTTCAGGGGTGCAAGTAAGAAATGTCTGCAGTTTTTTTTTTAAAGTACCCCATCTAAAATATTTTTACTGCAGATGGCTTGAATTAATGGTTTCTTTCCCTCCACAGATTGATCCCCATTGCACTATACTGCTTTCTAACAGACATACCTTCTAATCCCTAAGTCTTCCATCAAACTACAATAAAGTCAATAAATTTACAAATATTGTTCATGGGCTGCTACTGGGTTTGTAACTTCTGTTTTATAATAATATTATTTTAAGCTATATTTTTTTTTCCTTTAATAATCTGCTACATTTGTGTCAGGAACAACTAAATTAACAGGGTATCTCAGTGACATCCAGGCAGTGGTATATCAGAGCTGCCACCTGTTTGTACATCTGAAGAGGGTTTTTTCCTCAAGACAATCAATACTTTCATGAATCAAAACAACAGGGATTCATGCTTTAGGAAAAAGGGTTTATGTTAGAAAGCAAGTATTAAGATCCAGGAACATAATTGGTGGGAAATGTGTTGGTATTCCATTGAGGACCTTGATCTAAACATAATAAACAGCATTGTGAGGGATCACCAGTTCAATGGAAGATCGTGATCTGAGAAAAATGCAATATTGTGGATAACTACAGTGTTGAAGGAGAATTAAAAATAGTTGTATCAAGTGCAGTGTTATTATCTTAGAGGACAATATAGTGGGAGCTAAATCAGATGCAAGAGGAAAAAAAGAAGCAGCTAGTTCTCTAGCTGTAATAGTTTATCAGGGAACAAGACTCCCTCATGAAGCCATTACAACCCTACTATGTATCAGGTAAAATTACTTCAGTAGAAACAGTAGAAACAGATAAATAGCAATGTCTCCATACAAGAACCCCTAAGTTTGAAATTTTAATTTGTATTTAAATCCTACAAACTGCTAAAGTATTCTTATATTCTAAGAAATTTTGCAGGATTCTTTTTTTTTTTTCTGAGAAGCAGATGACTTGGAGTCTTGAGATTCTTCTTTTCTTGAAGAAGTAGAATTGCCCATGGAAATACCAATTTAATTCCTCTATTTCTCTTAATTCCTCTATCTAGAAACATAAATATTTGATGTGTAGATTGCTGAAGACAAAAATAAAAACCACAGATCATGTGCTGGAGGCAAAGAAAAGAACCACTGATAGAAGATATCACTATCCTACTTTGCTTTCCATCTGCTGGCCCAAATAATTTAAAACTGTAATAAAAAGCAAACACATATGTTCTGATTTCATGTAGGAGAAAACCACCAAAAATGAACATAAATAGTGGTTAGGTCATTGTTTGTGTATCCTTCTCCCTTGGCCCTTAGACCAGAAAACCCCTGTATGCTAACTACAAGTAAACAAAAGACACAGTCAAAAAATACCTGGAGTAAGAATTAATTATCAAATTAGAGCTCTCATTATTCATTTGTAAACAAAAGACTTGGAGTCAAAAAGAGCTAATGTTTGAATTTCAGTAATGAAGACACAGCCAGTAGGAGTGACATCTTCCACCTACACAGCCCTGGCAGCCTGGGTGCATCTAGCATATGCATAATTCAGGGCTCTGCAATAACATTTCTCTCCAATAGTTCTCTAGTCTGGATAACATCAAGCCACTATCAAGAGGTTAGGAACTACTGTCATGCGTGAGGTGAGTCATTTGCTGCTGAGATCTTGAAAGTAATACTAGTCATTAACACATATATTTTTGGCAGCCTTAACTGTTCCTGTGGCACAACCCAGAATTTTGGGAGATAGAATCTCTCAGTTTAGCTAGCACAAACTTCACTGCTCCCTGCATACTCACTGCAGCATTCCTCATAAGACAGAATGAATTGTGTTTGTTCAACAGAGCAAAGCCTTCAGGCCAGCCCAAATTGTCAGTGTCTCAGAGAAATTCTTTGGGGTCATCTTGCCATGAACATTTTATCTTTTTTAGAGGTAGGGGACTTTTTCTCTTGTGAACAAATCTTATTGTTCCCTGATTTGGAACAACAAGGTTCAAAAAGTAAATATGTTTCAAAGAGCTGCAGCCTGTAGGCAAGTGGACAAGCAATAAAACCCTGCTTATTCCCACCTCAACAACTGTTAACACTAGTTGAAGTCAGGCAGACACCCTACCCTAAGTGATTTTTAAACTGCATATTATGTTGCATGGAAATGACAGAGCATTGCTACAAAACTTAGAAACAGTTTTCACTGCTAACTTGTGAATAGATGATACAGAATCATATAATAATTTGGTCTAAAAGGGACCTTAATCTGGTTCTAACTCCCCTGCCATGGGCAGGGACACCTTCCCCTACACCAGTTGCTCGAAGCCTCATCCAACCTGTGTGTTGCTCTTAATTAATTTGTAAAACCTTTTATATCTCTGTTTATATTTCTTTCTCTTTCATGTCTTCATCATAATTTTTGTGGTACTTATTTTCTCCTTTCCAGAATTAAAACATCACTAAGTAGTCAGAGGTGGCCAGGTTAAGTGAGTATACTAGAAATACTGTAAATAAATATTTTCAACCCAAGCAAATAAATATCTTCCAGCTTTGAAATTATAGGTACATAAATCTACTGAAAATACTTTGTCAAACATGGCATGTATTAGAAAATATTGAATAAAATAAACATTTTGTTTGGACTCAAATGTTGTGATATTTAAGACATTCCACATTTTAGTTTATTTTATTTTGTTCTAAAATTGTCTAATACATTATTTCACAAGCATTAACATAAAACTTTTATTAGAAGCTACTAATTACTCTTTTCGGATAACCACATGGGGCCTTAATTAAAAATTGTAATCCATTTCAAAATGTACATGCCTATAATGAAAACACAATTCAAATGTGTTTTCAGATAACTGGATTTTATTACTTAAGCTTAAGAAAATAGATATATTTTCTTTTAAAAAAATGCTCAGAAAGCATGATATTTCTCAATGTTGCAATTGTTCTCTGATATCCAGCAGTGAAAACAATAATTATTATCAGTTCTTCATGTTCTTAGGGTTGGCATTGGTATTTGTTTGCATGAAGAATGCAGCCATGCAAAAGCACAGTAGCACTTTAGAGGAAGAGAGGCTGCCAAAGTCTCTGGTGAGGCTTGCCAAAAAAACACTCACAGTAGGGTGTCTCTACTAGCTCTCTCTGTGTATATAGGTCCTGCTCTTAAGGATAATCACCTGCTACTGAATAGAACTATTCATTGAGGCTGAGGGAGTGTCTGAAACTGTCTCAAACCTTTCAAAATTGCAAAGTTGCCAACACTCTTTTTCTCAGGAGTCTCCTGATTTCTGGTTGACTTAGTCTTGGTGCCATGTTAATACCACCCAGACTTGGAACTGGAGTCAGCTTATAGCCAGACAGGTAACATTTAGGATAGGTTGCCCATCTATCTACATCTATCTATGGAGGTATGTCCTTAATCTTTCAATGTATCTTTAATAAACCCCAAAAAAGAGTCTTCACAGAAAATTCTATTCTGCTCATGCTGACATCTTTTTTTTTTTTTTTTATTTCACATGAGACAAGTTTAATTGAGCCCAGAATAAAAAAGGTATGGTGAACTCAGATATATGTCACTCAGCTGAGAGTAAGTAGCTAGTTCCTATGAATAAATTCTTGTTCTGGTGTTAAAGAATTCAGATGAAAAGAGCGAGATGCTGATTTTGAGAGCCTACACACCTTGGGGGAATAGGCACCAAAGGGAATGATTTTGAAAAGTGATAAATTTCATTTCCTGTCTTTTGAACTGTAGGCTGGCAGTTAAACCATTGGTATACTATGGAGATTTTTAAATCTTGAAGCAATTGATACTTCCTCTATACAATAGTGGCCTAAATTGCTAAGCTCTGTGACCACCTGAGACTCCATCAACAATTTGGTAAGGACAGTCGCTGAAAAGTGTTTGCTTTGGCTCTTGAAATTAAGCCATTGTAACCAGAAACAACATAAAAAGTTTTCTCTGACTGTCCTTTGAGTGGGACAGAAATTATATTACTTCTGTATGTCAGAATAGAAATGCATTATCTATGTCATTTGGTTGTGAGGACAATAGTTCTAGGAATAAAGACCTGAGAAAACATAATATTTAACTCTTCCAGCTGAAAACTAGGAGGGAGTTACTAATAAACTTTCTCTCTGTTCTAATACCTTGCCTCTTGCTTCTTGCCTATATCTGTAGGCAGGTGGAACATCCTCTTTCCTGTGGCTGCTGTAACATTTATGGCTAATGGTGGCTCAGGGACAGTAGCAAGCCTTCAGCTTCTGTGAAGAAAAATTCTGAGCATTAAGTAGGTGAAAAAAAAAAGACAAAATCCCAACAGCATAGCAGTATTTTCAGACTTTTCTGGTGAACTAAAAGCCAGTTTTCACTGACTTACTATCCCCTGATTAAGCCTGGACTTTACCTGGGCAATGGGCATCTATCTTCAGCCAGGGCTGAAACAAGTATGGCCACTTTTAGCAGTAGTAAACTTTAAGCCTCACAGGAAGGCGTTTTATAGATTTAGGTATTGTAAGGATTAACAAGTGCTGAAAAGAGATGACCTAGATAGTGATCTGGGCAGTAGTCAAGTTTGGCCTTATAAATCCTAATTTAGACTAACCTTAAGTGATCCCTAAAGGGATCCCTAAATTCTCTTAGTTTCATTTTAGGCCTAATTCTTATATTGAATCTGGCCCCTAAGTTCTAGCTCTTTCTTGGATCTGGCTTGTGATGTTAGGCACTTAAAAAGACTTATCCTTTGAGTTTTGAACTTTTTTTTTAAATGTTTCTGCATGGAAAACATCTGTGATGATTTATATATTTTTGTAGTAATCCCCTAATTCATTAGGAGCTGTTTCTCCATTCAGAAGATTACTATGTAAATATATGTGCATAAATCTAGGAAAGTTTGCTTTTAAAAGGGACAGACACTTGGATTTTAGAACAACTTTTATTTGTAGTGTTGTTTCCAGCTATGATAAATAAAGGTCTGAATTGCAGCAGAAAGCGTGGAAATCAAGACCCTTATCCTGCTCTGAATTCCAAGTGGGCAGGAGGTTTGCTGGCAGTTCAGTGCAGGATCAGGGCCCTAAAACCTGAACTTACAAGGGCTGACTTTTTTTATTCTGCAGTGTTCAAATGGACTGCTTAAAAACCCTATAAATGCTTCATCTAGACAGCAGGGCACCATTTCAGGAACTGATTGCCCATTATAGTACTGACAATAAAACAGGAAAATACCCCAAGGGAGAAGGAGCAGGGCCTTATGACTTTCCCATTGAACTCAATGTGAAACTTATAATTTCCTGGCCCCACTTTGCAGAATGTGTCAGTTTTCAGTGGCCATTGCATTATGCTCCTAAGTCTCTTTCAGGGAAATCTGAAATGAGGGGACTTAACACAGTGGAAAATGAGAGAAAATCATGGCATAAATCTGAGTTCATATATACTAAAGATTATATATTTTTTCTTTATATTGTCTTCTCTCTCCCCCAGAATTAATCAGCTAGAAGTAATACTTCTTTGATTTACATTTTCTGTGCTAGATTGTGAATGTGTGCTTGCCATACAGAGAAGTGAACGTCTGTTTAAATGATCTTTTAAGTTTTTTTGGTTTTATTTTGTCTTTTAAGAGATATTTTTAAAGAATCTCTGAAACAATATATTCAGGGAAAATAAATCAGATTCATATACAGACTCATACATTCTCCTTTCATGCATCACAGCCAAGAAACCAATATATATACTGTGCCTCCCCACGCGGAATCTTCTCTGTGAAACTTGCAACACTTTGGTAGCAGAGAGCACCTGTCTGGATAATGTGAAGGGATAAGGGAGTATGTTAAACAAGGGCAGAGGGAATTGGGGAGGGATGCAGGAGACACAGATCTAATTGAAGCAAAGCATTTTATTAATCTAGAGTGCAGTCTCCAGGCATGCCTAAAATATAAATAATGATACTGAACTTCAAAGGCCCTTTTCTCCACTACTTGTGCATGCACTACTCCTGTTTAAGTCAATGGAACTTCTAAGTGTACAAAAATGCAGAATCATACTGTGAATAAACTGTTAAGATTCAATTAGCAATAAAATACTGCTCACAAGGAAAGCAAAAGACAAAATCCCCATGTCTGTTTGGTCAATTCTTTCCTATCTATTAGTAACATGAGTAGCTTGAACATCAAGGTGTGTGACTTTGACCATCTGGAGAACCATCTAAAAGCCTGGATTGAATTTGAGATTGTATTTTTTTCCCAAATGATTTAGTCTGCTCTGTTGCTGTTGGACAGTCAGATTACATAGCACATTAAGGATGGTACAAAGTTGTG
Source organism: Erithacus rubecula (assembly GCF_903797595.1). NCBI lineage: Eukaryota > Metazoa > Chordata > Aves > Passeriformes > Muscicapidae > Erithacus > Erithacus rubecula. The sequence continues at coordinate 64,198,308 of NC_136658.1, forward strand.
CAACTTCTCAGGTGGGCTCAGGGATTTAGCTTGTGTGTTTTAAAACTCCTCTGTTGTTTCAGCATCTTTGCATATTGAATTATGTTAATTTCACTTAGTAAACATTAATTACTTGATGGTTTCATAGTACTTTGAAGCTGTAAGGTATTCTGAAAGTGATCATTATTAATTATAATATGTACTATTATTATTTTATCTTTATGTTTTAAAAGTCAAAGAGCCATTTATCCTCTCTTCCTTAAAGGCAAGCACTGAGCCACAGGGCTCAGTTCTCCATGTGCCTTTTCAAGGCTGTGAATGAGGATGTCATTTACTGAGACAGGGGACACAGTGGGAAATACTGTGCACACAAAGCCCAGCTATTATTATTTTCAGAACCCCAAATCCAAGGTATTTCTCTTTTTTGTCATTCTCTAGCAATATTACCAAAATGGACAATCTAGCACTCAGCTCTCTGAACTGTGGGAAAAAAAGTTATTGTCTACTTTCATAAATAATTGCATATATTAGGTAGGATGTAATCACTGAATATACTATGGACCACCATACTGAGCATGATGCCATATGGTCTGGAATGTCCCCTTGGTCATTTGGGGTCACCTGTCTTGGGTTGCCTCCCAACCTTCCCTACACACCCAGCCAGTGTGGCAGTATGAACAGCAGAAAAGGTTTTATCTCTGTGTAATCCCTGCTCAGCAATAACAAAAACAGCTCTGCATTATCAACCCCGTGCTCAGCACAAATGCAAACATAACTCCATACCAGCCACTGTGAAGAAAGTTAACTACTCCAGCTAAAACCAACATAGTGTCTTTCTCAATTGCATTTAAATATTAAAATTAGCATGAAAATTTTGGTATTGATTTCGATTTTAAAATTGTTGTGTCATATTGTTTCATAACCCTTTTCTGTCATTAAAGAAGCTTAGTTAGCCTGCAGAGGTTGGCATAATACATTACTAATAATTGGCTGGTTTTTATAAGAATAGCATTTCATGGAGAAATGGGAGTTTATCCAAATCAATAGAATTTCTGAGAAAATGTCTTAATTAACTGGATTAGGTTTTGCAATTACAACATACAGGAGGAGAAAGTATTGAGATTTTTTTTGCTTTGTTTTATAACTAAATCAAATTAAACCAAAATTTCTTTCTATATGTATCTGGTGTCCAGGCACAGGTAGCAGGGGCTCCAGGGCACTCTGTGAGGAGTGCCCAGGGCTGCCCCAGGCTGGACACAGCAGGATCCAGGTGGCTCCAACCCATCCATACAGGTCACGGATAGGCCCTGCAGCCAGCAAAAGTGTCTGTGGCACCCTGGGAAAGACAAGTTTAAGAAAGGGTAGAGTGTTGCACAGGAGCTGAGTGAGAGAGGAGTGAGAACATGTGAGAGGAACAGCCCTGCAGACACCAGGTCAGTGCAGAAGAAGAAGCAGGTGCTACTGACTCTCCCCTGCAGCCCCTGGTGAAGACCATGCAGGCACAGCTCAGCCCCTGCAGCCATGGAGGACCACAGGGAAGAGAAGATCCACATTACAGTCAATGGAGGACTCCATGCCAGGCCAGGTGGATGTGTCCTGGAGAATGCAGAAACTGCTGGAGAGCCACACTGGAGCAGGAAAAAAGCAGGAGAAGAAAGGAGAAAGGAGAAAGGAGCTGCTATGGGCTGATGCACCCATCCATTCCCCACCCTCAGCACTGCTCAGCTTGAGGAGGAGGTGCAATAGTCAGGAAATAGGAAGTTTGAACCTGGGGAAAAAAAAGGGGGGAGTGGAAGGGAGGAGGGTTTGTTTGCTTTTGCTTCTGAGTAAGTGTCTGTTTTTAATTGGCAATAAATAAACTTCCTCAAGTAAAATCAATGTTGGCTGTGATGATAATTGGTGAATAATCTTGTCTTCATCTCAACCTATGGGATTTTTCATCTTATTTCTCTCCAGTCCTGCTGAGGAGAGGAAGTCAGAAAGTTGTTGTGTGGGCACCTGGCAGCCAACCAAGGTAAACCCACAATAAAATGTAATAATTTTTGTCTTAAAAACATTTGGGTATTGTACTGATTTCTATGATTCTATGATTTTTTTTCGTTAAATGTTGTCATAAAAAATAAAATCTAAATTGTTGCTTTATTTTTTTTTCTATTTTCCATTTGGTTTTTTTTTTCCCCCTTAAATGTCTCTTCTTCAGTATTCTCTAAACAGCTTGGTTTTCAATTATTCATGTGCCTACACTTGAGAATTTCATTCTGGTTTCAGACCTCTGTTGCCTTCTTCACATTAGAGGGCAGAGAATCACATCTCCAATCTTCAAATTTCAATGGTCTTCTATATACCATTGAAAGAATGAAAAAAAAAATTCCTTTTGCTCTCAGTGACAAAAGAGCAGCTATTGTTTCACCAACCTTTCTCTTCTTACTGTAAAACACACTGGAAAGATATTGCAGAGTTCTTCTCTACCAAATGCTCTTCTCTGCAAACTTTTTCTCACAAGAGACAAGAGAAATAAAGAAGTTGTTAATGCTAAATTTTTGAAATATTTCTGTAAGCAAACCATCTGAGAACAGTACAACAGTATTTGTTAGCAAAAAAGGCAATGTGGAACTAAAACAGTCCTCTGAACTCAGTATAGCATTTTACTATCACAGGTGACATTTCTATGGTTGATGCTTTTTAGGTACAACCTGACCAAAAGTTTTTGTGCAGTAATTAATATAATTTGCACGTTTAAACAATCCTGTGAAGCTAATGAGTCTATTTCAATGGATGAACACATACTTTGGTCTGTGCTGCATCTGAAGCTTACTTAATAAAAAGACACTTCTTAATCCAAAGGTAACTTCAGCACCAGTAATAAAAGCTTACTAAAATCATGTGGTAGAAAACTGGGGAGGAGGAAGTGAAGAAATTATCATTGTATTTTAAACTGCAAAGAATGTACAAGGAATGCCAGCAGGGATGGGATAAAGCTAATGCCACACATGGAACCAACCAATGCATCTAAAACATTTTATCAACATTGATGTATTCCCTGGCTACATGGAGATTATTGTCCAGAGAGAAGTTCGCATGAGGGTAAATTGGAGAAGAGTAAGCTGAGAAAGAAGCTCCACAGAGAAAAGTTGCCTTGGTAGGTGAAATGCATAAGCACAAACTGGTGTACTCAAAAGCTGTAGCTAAGATCAGCAGTGAGATTTTTTTTTTTTTTTTTTAAAGGTTGTTTTTCTCATACAGCAATAGGTCACCAAAATTGAGAGCAAGGCTGCTGGGGTCTGCTGCTGAGAGATAAAGTGGTAAGAGATTTTCATTGGAGAATTCTTGTGACATTTTTCGGGACCAGTAAGAATTTTGAACTTAGTCATTGCTGTTATTAGGCTAAAAGATTCACTGCAGATTAAAAAAGCCCCCAAAAATAATTAAAAAAAAAAAAAAATCAGCCTATAACACAGTTCCATTCCAATGACATATCTCTGTTTTTGCTAATGTTTGCTTAATGTCTAGTAGCACAGTAGATGTATTCTAAAGCAATAACTGCTTCAATTATAAGACATAATAGAATGTCACTAATAGATTTTTTTAAATGATTTTTCATGTCATTATTTAGATATATAAAGAAGTAATTTAAATACTTCCACAGTTACTTTTTGGACATCAGATTACACTACAACAAGAAGATAACTAATTAAAGCTGATGGTCTGTTGCTTTTGCTTTGCATTTTGCTATTAGTTTTCCTCTTTTAAGTTCTGGCCCAGATATTTTTTTGTTTTTTTCACAGATTGCCAGTCTGAAACAAGCACTGGCTTGGAGAAACCAAGAAAAAGCTAGATATCAGAAAAGGGGAAGAGTTTAAATACACCCAGTGATACAAGGCACTAAGTGCCTTAGTCCATATTCACAATTGTTTGAATTCATGCAAATCTCCTTCACAGGTTTTTTGAGTAGTTGAAGGTATGCATATTCTGGCTGTCTAGCACTCAGCACATTGACACTAAGTTCAGGGCTGAACTTCCTTGTGATTGTTGTTTTTCATCCAGAAGTTTCTCATGCAAAACACTTTAAGATAGTCAAGAAGAGACAGTATACCCTAGTACCATCCTGGATAAACTGACACATTATACAGGTGTGTACAAATAGTGCTGAATATTAGATGGAGACATTGGGTCTGGAATTGTCTGGGATTTCTCACCCCACAGCAGAACATTCTAGACTTTTGGATACAGAAACATACTCTGATCCAAAGTACTTTCTACTCTGCATTGTTGGGAAAAAGGAAGAATACATCTTTTCAGAAAGTGTATTAAAGAATCCTCTTAGAGAATGATGTTCTATTTTTCTCCCTTCTACCTTATGACATCATGAAATATTTAATCTAATGTTCAGCTTTTTTGACATATGTTTTCAATTGCTTATGAGTTGCACAAAATTCCTGAGATGAGAAGTGCTCTAAAGAACATTTATTTATTCCTTATACAAACTTGGGCCCTGAGAGAGAGGAGCTCTGCATTTCTCTGTAACATATTGAGACTATGTACAACCAAAGGAAAATTTCAAACCCTGGTGTCTCAGCCATTTCAATGGTTCACTCTGTCAGCTGTTTGAGCAGTTTGCCCAGATTTGTTAGATTTCTTTGCTGTAGAATCTAAATACTGCTACAGATGGAATAAAAAGTTCCTTAATCTTTTCACTGCAAAGAAGTAGCTCTTTTTAAGAAAGATAGAATTTTAATAGCTTGATGTTTTCAAAGGCAAACTAGCAGCAAAAACTTGAGTTTAAATTATTGGCATTTCTACAACTGGAGGTAATGGTAAGATCAATCATGATAGTTGAACATGAGAATTTGTATAATATTTTTGAAGTTCTCCACATAAGCATTGTGCACTGACAAATACTGTTACTAAATAGAAACTACACACATGACATAAAGTACTCTTTAAAGAAGAGGATTTCAATTTTTTTCTTTTGTGATACAAAATGTAAAAAATTGCCATTAATTTATTATGTTGAAGTTTCTTTCCCATTTATTATTAGACCTGCTAGGAAAAAGAATTCTAGATGATAAAAACATTTGTTCTGTTTTTATTAAGAATTCTTAATTTAAAACAGGTTTTAATTCTAACTAATATTGAACTAATGCAAGTTTAAAAAAATTGTTTGTCAAATAAATAAATGATAAATATTGTGATAAATATTTGACGTTTTTCTTGTACCTTTTATTATTTTATTGCTTTAAAAGCCCCAGATTTTGCCTGTACTTTAAGCCATGAAACTTGCAGCTGTTGTTATTTAAATGCAAATCCTTCAATATGAAAACATAGAAATGAGAAGACATAACTGCACAGACTTAACGGAATTCTAACTGAACACTGCTTTCTCTAAGAACCTTTTTCTTCAAGAGACTTCCAGATTTCCAAGTCAAAAAAAGAATAAGCCTTAGGTGTTTGTTTCACATCAGTGAAATTTACTATGGGTAATTAATCAGAGAAACCACACTGTTGTCAAGAAAGATTCTGATAATCATGGTGTTTGCATAGAAAAATTAAGATATGTGTTTTAATATATTTTGGTTGTCTTTCCTAGTTATTAATCAAGAGTCAGAAAATATCTGGTAAATCAGTACTTAAAGTAGATTAAATAAGACATGAAATACACATATTAATGAGGGAGTAGGATTTTTAACTTTCCTTGTTAAGAGAATTTCCTTGCAGTTTTGTTTTTTACTAATCTGCTTTTTTCTTCAAGTTGATAAAAACAAGCAAGGTTAAGGAAGGAGCAAAGGCCTTGATATGAAACAGTAATTTCAATTGCAGTTATAAACCAATTTAAATATTTTCTATTATTTTGTCTATAAAGCCGTGTTTTCTTGTTACAGTTTCAAAATGATTAATCAGGGAAGAATTTATCAAAATTATCAGACCATATCTACTCTCAGTTAGTTTAAGAATAAATGAGGCATTAGTTTTATTGTAGCTCAGTTCTGGCCAAAACCAATATAACCAAAAGTTACATTAAATTAAAATAGAGGATTAAATGTATTAGATTATAATGACATATACTCCAAAATTATGAAAAAGTTATGGAAATTTATTTAAAGCATATTTGTATTTTAATTTTACTCTTTCCTTTACATTTGAGTTTTTTGTTATTTTCACATTTACCTAGTCTATGATTTTCAAAAAGTCAGACTCTAGAAGTCTAATTGGGTTGTAATTCTATATGATTGCACACTAAAAATATTTCTATTAACATTACTATTCAAATTCAGAAAAATGTTTTTTAAGCACTTTGAAGAGTTTTTTAATTGTTGCCCTTTACCAATCAGTTTTTCTGATGGGTTCATAAATTAAACTAGTTTTCTAATGGAGATCCAAAATTCAATCTGAGATTTTGAAAAAAAAAAAAAAGAAAATTGATCAGTGGCACATCCCTTTGGGGAAAAAAAAATCCTGTGTTATTTTTTTATTGTCTTCCTCTCAGTGTACGTATGTATGTCAGCAGCCTAAATGAATTAAAAGGATGTTTTGTGTAGACATACAGCAGTGTTTGACCTTGAAATGGAATCCTAGATCACAACACTGCTGATGACTTTCAGACAGAAAAACAGGCATGGCATGTTGAGGAGGAAAGAGGAAGAGTGAGAAGAAGTGTAGTGAAAGAAGAGAGAATGTCCTTCATAGTTGTTTGAACTTTGAAGAAACACTCAAGTATTTCCTTAAATGTGTAATTATACTTAAATTTTAAATCGTATTTCATGTATTTTCTTCCCCTTTTTTTGCCTATACATTCTTTATTGTGTATTATCTGATACTCTTTGCGAATGGAGCAACAGGACTACACTTAAAGAGATGTAATTTCACTTAAGTCAGAAGATAACCTCCAAATTAATTCTATTTTCCAAAATGTTCATTGATGGCAGTTGATCAGAAGCATGGAAAACCCCCAGATTTCTCCTATTTTAATGGAACTACTCTTCCCCTTCCCCCCCTCCTCCCCCAGCACCTCATTTATATTTCTTACTTGTACCCTGAAGAGCACTTTTACTTTTCAGAATCTGGCCTTTCCACTATCATTTGCGCATCATATTTAGCTGAGAGTGCAAATATTATCATCCCCTAAGGTTACCTGCATTTGCATGCCCAAGATGTATTGTAAAATGACATTTAGCAGCATTTACTCTTTTGGCTGCCATTTCTTCATCTTGCATAATACATTTTCCTTCCATCACAAGATGAGGCCCAGGAAGATTGCAAAGCTGGAGTACACCTGTGGGATGACAGTGTGATAGACAGCTGTGAAATAAATGCAGGCTTATGGTGAGCAGGTTGGCTGCAACTCCAAAAATGGCATTTTATAATATGGCAGGTTTAAATGGTAGTCTGTTGAACAACTACAGAAAAACATTACATCGTGCAAAACTGTAGCACAAGGGGAAAAATTACAACAGTGTGCAAGAGATGATCCTTCTTGCCATATGGTATGTCACTCACTATAATAACCCTTACATTCCCTCCATAAGTGCCCTTAAATATCAAAGAGTGAACAAGGCATTATGCAAACTGCAAAAGGAGTTTGTAATCATGTATGTTATGAACTTTGTACTTCCAGGAATTATTTTAATCTTACACTAACAGAATACTCTTTAAAAATGTGTATATTATCAAAAATTTCCCACAACTAAATACTTTAAAGTTTGTCTGTGCAAATAGTTAGAAGCAAGCCTTCCTTAGCAAATAAGAAACAAAAAAATGTCCCAAACCATGAGCCCATGAACTGCTATCATTTCTCTCCCTCTCTCCTTTCAAGATACTGTGATTTTCACACCAATATATTTTACGTGCGTTTATGTACATTTTTGATAGTATTCTGTTCTTAGACATCCTGATGAGAAAACAGATAATTCAAATTGTTTGAAGAATGATAATATAGGCTTTTTCTCACATGCATGGTAAACTGTTCAGCTATTCATTATTTCTCACAATGCAAAATCTAGAGAGCCCTCAATGCAAGTTTCTTACAGCAGTTTTGGAATAAACAAAGGAAGTACTTTGTCATATCACGCCTGTAATTAAATTGTGGAACTCATTGCTGCAAGATGTTTCAGGAGCCAACAGTGTAATTAGAATCTTAAAAGGACTGTGGTCAGTCCCATTTTCTCTATTGAACACAGAAGTCTGGAGCCTTCATCTCAGGTAGTCCCTCGGGCTCTTCCTGCTGCAGCTGCTTGCCAGGAGAAAGGACACTCTAGGCATGCCAGTCCCTCATACTCATGACTGCTGAAGGAAGGATGTTGGACCTGGTGAGTCCTTGTCCTGATATGATCTGCTGTTCTATGGTAGCTACACTGGACTGAATTCTGGTCCAGCGTTGTGCTAATTATTCCTTCTGTTTTTCACTGGATACCAGAATAATGGAAAATGAGAAGGAAGAAAAGGAAAAATAAACCTGATTTAGGGCTTTTTTTCATTTTTTTTTTTTTTTTTTTTTTTTTTTTTTTTTTTTTTTTTTTTTCACTCTATTTTTTTTTTTTTTTTTTTTTTTTTTTTTTTAATTTCTGTCCCTGAAAAAATGCAAAACCAAGTTGGGTGTGAGGCAAATATAAATCATGTGGTTTCTAATTCTTTTAAGAATGGGTGAGTTTTTAGACATAAGTCACGTTCTATTCTAGCAGTTTGTAAGGGATAAATTTATTTCTTTATTCATTATGTAAACAAAGGATTATTTTGATGGTTTTTTCTCATTTTATTATCTTCTTCATATACCCCACACTTCCTTTGTGTGCTGGAACTGACCTTGTCCTGTGGAATCATGAACAGAGATAGGAAGTTAAGAATGTTTTTTTACTGTTTGCATTTCCTAAGGTCTTCCCAGATAGAAAAGAATTTTTCATCAGTAATTTTGTGAGAAATCAACTTTTCTCCTAATTTTATGGGTAGTTTTCCTGTCTGTACGCTGTCTCTTAAGGAGAAATCTGACTTGTTTATCTGTAAAATTCTTTAGACCTTTGTGACATAGCTAGTGTGGCAAATCAGTTGAGATGCAGCACTAAGAAAAATCCTGCAGTGACAGAGACAAAAGCAGCTTGACTATACAAGTTTCTTTTACTTCTGGATTATACAGAATGATCATTCTGTTGGTGTCATTTAGGAAAGCGAAAGTGGTTTGAGGTTAAGATCTGAGGTCTTATGAGGTCATACAGGGTGAAAAATGTTCAGCACACGTCATCACTTCCTATAATATGATAAAACAGAATTTTCATTTCAGCTCTGTGGCAGATTTTACTTTTTTTTTTTTTTTTTTTTTTTAACTTTGCAAGCTAGTATATACCAATCTCAATATGGGAAATGTGGAAATGTCAATCCTATGCACATGAGTTGGGACATTGGGCTTTTTCTTCATGACTGAAAGATGAAATTCCTTATGAGACTTCTCTTAGTCAGTAAATATCCTAATTATTCTCTTCACACTTTTCATGTCCTTACTGACCATGTGGTTTATGGGAACTTCACTCATTTCAACTTCTTCCCACAGCATTTATGACCCTGAGAATTTTCTCTGATCAGGTTGTAGGATTATATTTTTCTACAAGCTATTTCCTCTGAAATGACAGGTTTCTCCTGCCAACATTTCTGTCATCACTAATAAAGGATAGCATTGGAGAATGCCCTTTTCCACAGTTTAGTACAGTATCATTTCTTGCCTCTCTCTGTTCTTCCTCAGTAATGCACTGACTGAGCCAGAGCAACCAACCTGATGGTTTCATCATCTGGGATTTCAGACCTGTCTTTTCAGTCACAGTACTTGTAGTGTCTGGGGATCAAGGTCAATATCAGTCCTTGGCAGAGTTTTTACATTTCAGGGTACTATCTTGTCTGCCTGATTTACTGATAGTTTCTCAGGAGCTGACAAGAGTGAGCTTCAAGTACATCTTCTTCAGCTGTAACATTGGAAGAAAATGTTAGTTGGAGCAAGCAGATTATCTAAACAGAGCCTGATGAGTCTGTGTCCCTGCTCATTGATCTTTCTTAATCCACGTTTGCTTAATTCATTCTAATCCATGACCTTTGCTCCCACTTTAGCTTTGCAGTGTCCCACATTCAGCAGCACGTCAGGCCTCAGCAGAGTGTCAGTGCATTCTCCAGAAAATTGTCATCCTTGGCCATTGTCAAAGACAGGCGACCTGGGCAGCAGCCAGGTTAACTGGTGTTTCTTTGCAGAAGATTAAAATAATAACAGCTGTAAAAAGGATTATACCTTGTTAAGATTAGGTTCTCTCCCTATGTAGGGGTGCCAGTGCTTTTTTGTGTTTTAAAAATTGTCTTTGAAATGATAAAATAACTGGCAGTTGAATGGTAGAACTTAGCCAATGCAGCAGGTATTATATATATCAGTATCAGACTGGTTTTGTGATAACAATATCATCAGAAGTGAAAAATTCAGCTCATAGGTTGCAATGGAAAAGTTTGTGAAACATACAAAAAGCTAGAATCTTCGGTGGCACAAAGTATTATTTTTACTGAAAAAGTAAGACAGGGATTTTATATATTTTTTTTCTGGATTCCACCAGTAAACATAAAGTAGTTTTTTCATTGCAAATTTTATCCCATATTAGGACATAACAGAAAAATATTATATTATATTATATTAATTATATTAATTATATTATATTATATTATATTATATTATATTATATTATATTATATTATATTATATTATATTATATTATATTATATTATATTATATTATATTATATTATATTATATTATATTATATTATATTATATTATATTATATTATATAAAAGCTTTTCAGCTGACCTTCAACCTTGGAAATGCAGGTAAGCTTCACTCCAGAGTAGAGCTGAGAGTCACTGTATACAGACAACCTAAAGCAAGGAAAGTTTGTTGGGGCTTTTTTGTTTGTTTGTTTATTTATTTGTGGGTTGTCATAGACATGCTTTGTATTCTTTAACATCCATACACTCGTGGGATACACTCATTGGAATCTCATTTATAAATTATATACTCTTCTGCCTGCCTTCATTTGCACAGTGTATCATATACAAAATGATTGTGGAGCTTTGAGTATCTGCAGTGTACTTTAAAAAGGTATTAACTTATGCATCTTTAAGCACATTGAACTTACTTGGAATGATATTGGGCCACATAAATTGAAATGGATAATTGGAAGAAATACAGGTAGAACCAGAAAAAAGGAACAGTAAATGTAGTTCAAAATGTTAGATAAAATGGTTTTGAAGAGTTACAACAACTCTGCAAACCCTGGTAGTTGCACAGTGACTTGAACACAAAATACTTAATGTAGCAAATAGAAAATGACACTTGCCAGAATCTGACCTTGACAGAAACATTTGAGTAATATTTGTAGTTTGATCAAACAACTTCCTTGTTATTTTAGGCAGCAAGAAGTTTTCTAGAAAGCTCTGTCTGCTAGTTTTTATTATGCTCTGTGTTTTCACAAAGAGAAGGAGAGGCATGTTGGAAATATATAACATTTCATTTTTTACCTTTTTTATCTAGATTCTTGTTTGGTCTGCACACATGGGTGTCTGAGAAGTTTACAAATATTAATTACTTTATTTTTGCAGGGAAACATAGTTATTGTAAGAGAGAAAACAGAAAACTGAGGCACAAAGAAACGGAAATTAAGATCTTTAAAGGTGTTTTAGAATCTAGAAAACAAACTGGGCAGAACTGAGATGTTTCAGTCTAAAAAAAGGGCAGAATGGCAGGCTTCGAAGTTTTCTCCATTCAAATTATTTTTTTTTTTTAATTTAGTGTCCTGTTACTACACATGCCAAGTAGATTCACCAGATTGCTTGTGCTGGGCAGAAAGGATATGCAAGATTTAGGAATAATATTTAGGCTGACAGAGATCACAGATGTAAATTATTCTGCACTGTGTCCTGTTGTTTAAATCACTTTTCCAATAAACAATTCCTCTGCCATGTTAGTGGACCTGCAACCTTTCTCTTGGAAAAGGAGGAGTTAGGGGATGAATTTGGGGGTCCCTTACCACTAAGTTTCTTTTGTATTTTGTGCTCAAGAATAGAAACGTCATGAGACCAAAAGAAATGTTAGATGTTAGAGAGAAGAAACTTGGGCATGCATTCTTATTTCTATTACCCACTGCTATTACCTTATTTCTCTTGCTTGGGCACTGTGAGGACAAGCCTGTCTTTTAGCTTCTTTTCCCTGGACTGCTTCAGCATTCAAATCTTTGAGATCTAATGTAAAATTAACAAAAACAAGATCAAGTTTTATAATTACTCAGGCCTATGCCCTGACCTTTAAACTGCCATATCAGATTTCCCCTTGACCCATTTACTGCCCCCCATGATTCTCATAATCTTGGCTAAATATTGGCTGTATCTCAGCAGCTGATGTGGTGGGGTTCCTTTATTGTTTTGTATTCCCACATGGTCTGTAGTCTGAAGGGTGTATGCCTAACAGGTGGGATCTCTATTTCTTGGATAAAAGTCATAGGACCCTTTTCTTCAATTTCCTTCTTGGCTCCTGCCTCACCTGCTGACTCTGGTTTGGGGTTCTTTTGGTTAGTTGGGTGGGTTTGTTAATTTTGTTCCCCCTGAATCTTGTCATTGCAATGAATTGCAATTGGCATGGTTACCCCTGAGATATAAAGAGAAACAGGAGTGAGGGTTGTAGCACATAATCACCTCACTTAGATACCCAACCATCTATAGATGTTTAAAATCAGGGACTTAATTATTAGGACTGGAGTTGCCTTAGGTTTTTCCATAGTTAGTACAGCAAAACAGGCTTCTCCAGAGATAGTGTCTCTCACAGGGAGTGAGTCTCCAGAGAGATTCTATATTCAGCCTCTTAACTCAGGTCCTAAAAAGAAAAAGATAATTTTAAAGTTTATTAGACATTTGAATCTAGGTGTGCTGAATACTACTCATATTAAAAAAGGACATGGCCTTTTTATACCTATTATATGTTAATTATACTACTATGGATCCTTATAGAAATGTCTGATTCCAGTGGCTTTCTTGTAGTTCATTAGTTTTATTTGAGTGTGAGGTAATTTGTTTCTCCTGCTCAGTTTTGGTCTTAGTGTACTGAATGCCCATTGTTTAAAAATGTTTGTCCCCAAGTTCTCTTCTGACCCAAGCACTTCCTAAATTATGTCAAAATGTGTTTCACTGGATTGCACACCTTAACAACTGTTTCTGTAGATTTTACAGATTAGAGGGATTTTGCTCCTCCTGCCCTGCCCAGTCCATTATTGTCTACCAGTTTAGGGAACTTCCTACGCTCCTGTGTCCTTCATCACTGTCTCAAAATATGGGATACATGGCCACATCTTCATGCGATAGAAAAACATTCAGGTGAGCCTAAACGCAATTCTCTTATTATTTTTGGCACGTTATTTAAACTTCTTTCCTCTACCCTCAAATTAAAAATTACACACACACACACACACACACACATACACACTGACACAAATCAACAAAAATATAAATATGTATTTATATACACACCCCCTCTTTCTCTATCTGTATTTAAAAATGGACCCTTATATAAACTATGCTAGGCCCAGAAAGGATCTAAAGCCAAGAACTACTCATGCAAATACAACTAATCTGCCCTAAAGGAGACTATTTCGGAGGCTTGCTGCCAAGCTTCCCTCCCTGGGGTGGATGCAGTTAGAAGAGCAGACCTAGTCTGATTTACTACAAATTGTACCCACAACTTTTCTATACTACAATATAGTATAGCATGTCACATTTTGTTCTTCATTTTGTGTTTTTTATTTCATGTTCCTTTCTCATCATTTTACTGTAAACTCTTTAGGGTAGGGCTTTTTTTACAGTAGGCTTGTAGAGCCCTCTTCTATTAAATGAGACTATCAAAGCAGTGCATTGGTCCCAACTAAATAATCTGGAAAGTGTTTTAGTTAGCCAAAAGAAATATATGTAGAGTGCATTAGGCATAATTTATTTGAGGAAAAAAGTGCTGTAAAAGATACAAAGGCTAGAAGGTTTTTTGGGGAGAGGTTTGTGTTGTTGAGTGGGTTTTGTAAATAATCCCAGAAGAAAATTCATTTAATACTTCGTTATACACAATCTAATTAATAAGTGTTTCCTTTAAAAGATCATTATGGAGATGTACATACATTGAACATGAATGCCTGTGGGGCTGGGGAAATCCAATTTCTTTATAATATTTTTTTTTTGAGCAAAGTGGAACCATAACTTAAACATTCACATTCTTAGAGTAAGAACAAATTAAGGCAAACAATGAAATTTGCAACAAAGTTAAAAATATGAGCCACCTCTTCTGAATGCAAACCCTTTGGAAAGTATTAGCTAATTATATTTAAAATAGAATGAGAAAATAATTCCTGCTGTTTTGACAAGTAACAAATTGCATATTATCACCTTGTAAATAATATTATTAAAAACAGTTGTCCTTGTCTGTAATCTCTTCTTTGTAAGAAAAAATTAATTTGAGGCCTGTCATTCACAAGATGTGAATTAGAATATCAAAGCAGCAATGTGCAGATATTGAAAACTGAAAATCCTGTACACCCTGTGCACAGAGGGAAAAATTGGGTGTTGCAATAAGAAGATAAAAGTAAAGGTTTGTGAAGTCTTTGGTAGCAGCATGATCCCTTGTGATAATAGATTTTCAGTCACAATTAATTTGACTCAGTTATTCTACTAATAATATTATCTTGACTATAATCTAAGCATAATATTGGTTTCCATTGAGAAATATAAATTGTACATTATTAAGCAATTTTAATTTTTTTTAGTTTACTAATTAAACTGTATTACTCATCTTTTTCATTCTTAAAAAATTCCATGGAGAGATTAATTTTAATTCTTCATGTTTAAACACATCATCTTTCATCCAAAGATTCAAAGGTACTTCACAGTACAAATACTAATTTGTACTCTATGAATGATCTCACAGCAGTCCAATGAGATATATTACTAGCTGTTATTTTTTAAGGCTGTTTTTCAAAGTAAAATGTTCACATCCTTCAGCAGGATATAATAACATGAGCATCTACATGTTTGCACAGCTCTTTTCAAGTCAAGGGACAGCACTTGCTGGTAGCACAAAGATTCAATCCATGCAGTAACCTTACTGAAAGATAATAACTCACATTAAAAGTAGGAAGGCTTTTTTCCATTAACTTCAAAGGGGTCAGGTTTTCATTTAATAATAGATAATGGTAGGAGTGTCAGAGTCAGATATAGAAAGGGAAACAGTCAAAATCAGGTATTCTATCTACCAGTGACATGCAGAATGCACTCACACAGAAGTTTGATATGTAGGTTTAGTTGTTTCCCAACTGCATTCTTAATGTTTGGTTTTTGTTAAAAAAAAAAAAAAATAGTGTGTGTGTAAGACCATTGCTTCCTTCAAATGTGAAGCCAAACCAAATTCTGGATAAGTTTGGGACCTTAAAGCTAAGAAGTAACACAGCAATAAGAATCTACTTTCATGAGGATGATGCAGTGGAGACCTCTGTTGATTACATGTCATTGTTGTAACCACACTTCAGAATTGAAGAGCAGTCAAATGAGTCATGACAGCAAGTGCGACTACAAGAATTTAATAGACTGCTACTGTGTATGGCATTTACCTTTTTATATTCAGGTCCATAAAAAAAGCAGAGTTATGTTTTACTTTTCCTTGAGTAATTTGTTTTACACTTTTTAATCCACATTTAAACCAAGATAATGTAAACTAAAATATAGACCTTGTAGTTGAGTGTTAAACAATTTAAAAATGTGCTCAAATTGTTAAAGGTATGGTTAAACCAAACATGATGATCTTAGAAATATTATAATGAGACTTTGTGTTAATTAGATCTATGCACAGAGACAGAGCATGCCTGCAGACCTATGATTTTATTGGCATCATAGAGACATGGTAGGTGGCTCCTGTGACTGGAGTGTTGGAATGGAAGGATACAGGCTCTTTAGGAATGATTGGCAGGTGAGAAGGAAATAGGTGTTGTCCTCTATTTCAATGTCCTGCTGGAATGCATGAAGCTCTGCCTGGGAATGGATGAGGAAGTCACTGAGAGCTTATGGGTCAGGCTTAAAGGGAGGGGAGGGAGAGGTGATATTATAGTGGGGATCTGCTACAGGCCATGTGACCTGCAAGACTGACCAGATGAGCCTCTGTGTAGATAAATGAGTGTCACAGCTCCTGGTCTGAATGGGAAAGTCCAACCAGCCTAATGTATGTTGTAGAGACAATATAGCCAGGCATAAGCAATCCAGAAGGTTACTGAAATGCATGGATGCCGAGTTGTTCTCCAAGTAACAGAGGGGCTATGAGGAGAGGTGCTGTGTGGGACATTAATCCCACCAGCAAGGACAGGTTACTGGGGAATATGAAGCTCAAGGAAAGCCTTGTACAGAGTGACAATGGTGGAATTTGAGATCCTGAGGGCAGTGAGCAGGGTGTGCAGCAAGCTGACTGCCTGTCTGCCTGACCCCCATGCCTGGTACGGTGATGAAACAACTCATCCCAGATACCATCTATAAGCATGAAGAGAAGGGTAGATAAGTGGACAGTGAGGAGGATTGAGAACTGGCTGAATGGTAGGTCTCAGAGGGATGTGGTCAGTGACATAGAGTCTAGCTGGAGGCCTGTAACTAGCTGTGTTCTCCAGCATTCAGTACTGGGTCCAGTCTTGTTCCACTTATTCATCAAAGACTTGGATGAAGGGACAGAGCACACACTTAGCAAGTTTGCAGATGATACAGAACTGAGAGGAGTGACTGACACACCAGAAAACTGTTCTGCCAATCAGTGGGACCTGGACAGGCTGGAGAGGAGTCCAGCTAAGCCCATCAAAGGCAAATTCAGGTTAGGTGCAACCCCAGGCACCAGTGAAGGCTGGGTACTGACCTGCTGGAAAGCAGTTCTGTGGAGAAGGACTGGGGGTCCTGGTAGACAACAAGGTGTCTGTGATCCAGCAGTGTGCCCTGGTGGCCAAGAATGCAATTTTTTTTTTTTTTCTGGGTTGCATTGGGAAGAGCATGGTCAGCAGGTCGAGGGAGGTGATTCTGCCCCTCTATTCAGCCTGGTGAGACCTCACCTGGGGTGCTATGTCCAGTTCTGTGTTCCCCAGTCCAAGAAAAGGATCAAGGAACTGTGGCAGAGAGCCCATCTGAGGGCTCTGAAAATTATTAGGGGACTGAAGCATCTCCCTCAGGCTGAGGAAGCAGCCTGAAGAAGAGAGGGAGAGGGAGCTGAGAGGGAATCTTATGAATGCATATTGCATATAATGTATTTCACACAGATGTCAAATTCTCTTGTGGTGCCCAGTGACAGGACGAGGGGCAAAAGGCACAAAGTGAAACACAGGAAGTGTCATATAAGGAAAGGTTTTTTACTGTGAGAGTGACAGACATTCTCATGGAACATGCTGCCCAGTATATTTGTGGATTCTGCTCCTCTGGAGATATTGCAAACCAGCCTGGACACAATCCTGTGCAACCTGCTGTAGCAGGGAAGCTGAACTAGATGATCTCCACAAGCCCCTTTCCATCCTAACAAGTCTGTATGAATCTGTGCAAAATACATGACTGAAAAAAACAAGTATGTATACCTGAAGCAAGTTCCTTGGGTGCAGGGCTTACCTTAGGGTATTGCTTAAGGCTCTCTCACTGGAATCAGAGATCAGGTCCTTGGCAACTCAAAGGACTGTGTCAATTATGTAAAAAAAAGGCAGTGGAACATTCATAAAGTGCATGTAACAGCTGCATGAAATGGCAATATGCTATTATTACAAGGAAAATAAAATGGATCATTATAAGTGAAACATGCCGAGGATTGTTATCAGCAGAACAATTGTTATATATTGAGCCATCAGAAACACCCACTTGGAAATCCTTAACAAAATGCTTAACATTTTATAAATAGAATTTCCGGAGAATTTAGAGATCAATACAACTGTCTAGCCACCTTCCACCTGTCTGGAACTGCCTTCCAATAAGAGTAAAAGAGGGAAAAAATTTAAGTAGCTTTAAAGTGGAGCTTAATACATTTTTGAATGGATTATAGGAAATAGGAAATGCCTATTAGAGCAGAGGATAGAAATCAATGGCCTGGGAGGTCTTTCAGTATCATATCTTTTGCTCCAGAAACCTTTTTTATTGCCTTTTCTCCAGTAAGCATAGATTCATCACAGAAGACAAGTTTTAACAAAACACCCTGTTGTTAAGAAGTTGTTCTAGCTAATAGTGGTGTTTCATGAAAATTTACTCTTCAAGTAATTCTAATATTAACCCTGTTGTAGTGGAATAGGATCCATACTTCATGAGTCACTGTTTGTAATCAACAACAGAAGCATCTAAATCAATAGCTAACATGCAGCACGGCCTTACAGTGAATTAGGAGCAGTGTGAAAACAGCAATTGCTCTTCAACATGCCTGTGCCAACTGAAATCAGACAAAATTTGAATATTTATTTTCTTTGGTCAAAACTAGAATTTAAATTATAAACTCTCAGAAGTAAAG
Organism: Erithacus rubecula; assembly: GCF_903797595.1. Lineage (NCBI taxonomy): Eukaryota > Metazoa > Chordata > Aves > Passeriformes > Muscicapidae > Erithacus > Erithacus rubecula. The sequence goes on from NC_136658.1 coordinate 64,216,826, forward strand.
TATTAAAAAGCAAATAATTTCTGGGGTTAAATCTGTGTTTATTCATCAGCCTTACATGAACCTCCAAGGAATATCTACACACAGAAAGAGGAGAAGAAGCCCTGAAGGTCAAGTGGGGATCCAAGGGAATTCTTCCTATTCTAGCTGAAGGGCAGGGAAAAAAACCAACAATCAATGCAAATTCTTCTTGGCTGATGTGCCGCAAGTTTCTCATTATGGTAATTAGTGACGCATGAACACTGTTAGACTTTGCTGCATGTTATATCCCTTAATGCTCACTATTTACTGTAGTGCCCAGAGGCCCTAATAGGAGCACTGAGCTGATGCAGCACAGCTGGGAGGCTAGCAGGGCTGCAGGGGGAGGAAATGCTGGTGCTGGTCTTGTAAAGAGACCCAGGCATCTCTTGTTCTCTCCATCTCCTGTAGGGGCTCCAGCTACTGAAATGGGATGAGGGAGAAAAAATATCGCCCCTGTTGGGCTCAAGAGATATGTGCACATGGTGCTGCACTGGGGACTTTGAGCTGTCTGTGGCATGGGAGTCCTCTCATCTAACTGTTTGTGAGAAATAACCACTCATTCTTGAAAAAGACCTTGTAAAAGATGTGTGGAGTAATGTGAAAAGTATTCTTTTTTCCTTATCTGCTTCTAAATCTTTCAGTTGTCATTCAGAAGCAGGTCAATCACTTGTAAATGTGGCCCTTTTTGTATTGCCAGGGACTGAGAGACTTTGGACAATCTGCTATGTAAAAGCTGATTGCACAAGTTTAAGCTGCCTGAGGGCTGCTTTAACTTATCTTACCAATTTTTCTGAAACTCAAGGAGAGAGGAGACTCTATACTAAAGCTGATGCATTTTATTTATTTTTCTCTTTGCCACTTTCAAACAGCCACCAAACCCTTTGTTTGGTTGACCTGCTGGAAAGCAGTTCTGTGGAGGACTGGGGATCCTGGTGGACAAGATGTTTGTGAGCCAACAGCGTGTTGTTGGTTTTTAGCTATTAAAAGTATTATATTTCTGTATTCACCAAAATACTTTTCTGAAATAATTGATGAATGCATCACATAGGTCAGAGGAGCTATGCATCAAATGCTTGACTGAAGATTAGAAAACTGTTTTATCTCTTAGTTAATTGAGACTTCGTTTCTAAGCTTATGCTTGGTGCTCTAATGCAAGTGTTAGAAGTTAATCTTTTAAGTCTAACTATTCACCTAGTCTTTCCTTATGTCAGGAGACAGAAGGCATCATCAAAGATTTATCTCATTCTGTAACAGACATGTAAGACATTTCAGATAAACTATGCTTGTGAGATTCCATTTTGTTCTCATAGGTCCAGGCTCAATAGGTTACTATGCCTAATGTTAAAATGTGTAGGTTAGACAAAATGAATTGCACAGTATAAATAAGTGAAATGTGATTTACATGCTTCACCCAATAAGGTAAAATAAAATGCTGGGATTGAAAGGAAAGAGTTGCCTAGATGCTGTCAACCACAAGCAGACAGTTGGCATTTTAATGTAAATGTAATGTGAAGAAATTGTAGCCAAAAATATTGGCATGTATTGTGTGCAAATTTGTGTTTCAGCAGATAGACATGATGAATCAGTAATAAGAAATTTTGTATCTGACAAAATGGTCAGTTTAATATATGAAATAGAGCAGAATGAGAATTTTTGTGTGTTATATGCTCCTGAAATGAGGAAACAATTGTTTATTAGGGTGTTGGTTGCACAGCTACTGTTTCTGCTATTTTAAACCACAAAGAAAACACTAAAACAAAAAAACCAACCAACCAAAGAAAAACCCATAAAACCAAAATCAACCACCCGCAAAAACACACTACAAGCTCAAACACACCAAATAAACAAATCTTCGGTGTTACATAGTTAACACTTTATGTATTTTGACTTTTATTTAAAATGTACTCATTTTATCATCACATGCCTTTATGTTGTATCCATCCAGAATCAATAATTCAAATCCAGAAAATTCTCTTTGAAATGTGCATGCCACATGGTAAAGTTACCTGAGCATATTTAATGAAGAAAAATGTTCAATTTTGAAAATGCACTATGAAGTTGGCAGCCTTTTCTATGTTATGTAATAGCTTCAAAACGCACCTTAACACTTCTATCTGATTAGTATGAATGATTCAATAAAAATACCTTAACTGCATAGAAACTGGAGATGATGTAGCCTAACCCAGCTGTCATGCAATTTATAAATACAGAAGCAACTACCCACATCTGTTCTCCTATTTTCTTTTTTCAATTTAAGAGGGAAATTGACCTTACAATCTTCAACGTGACTTCAGGTCATTGTTATTAGTGATGAGAAAATGCTATGCTCTTCTTTTGACTGAGTCTGGCAAACCTCCCAGATATTTTACAATCACAGAATAAAAGCTCTGAAATGCTGCACAATATTTTATTTTTTTCAGGTTTAGGCACTTGTTGTAGTAGCCTATACAGCTGGCAAATAAAAATCTTTTTGCAGGAAGTCTGTGGGCTTTTTTCTTTTAAAATGATGCTTATCCTTTGAAACCCTGAATTCTAAAATAGCTTGGCTGGAATAAGTAAATTACTAGGTGTTCCTTTTAGGCAAAGCAGTTAGTAATTTCCATTAGGGACCATGGGTAAAGGAACAGTATTATTACTTTTCAAGTTTAGGAATAATAAATATTTGTGTGTAAAATTAGAGTTGACTTGAGGCGCATTCTCAAGAAAGCACAGATCCACAAACACAGAAATATGGAGATTTCTATTCTCCCTGCATGAAGGAAAGAGAAAATCCAGCTTTTTGCAGTATAATTCCCATTAACTGCACTATTATTCATGCATAATCCTGTTTGTTTTTTTTTTTTTGATGTCTAAGTTAAAAAAATCAACAGTTTAAGTACCCCAATAAAAGAATTTTCTCATAATTCAGCAGCATCCAACAGGAACTTGTTTGACTTCTTATCTTCTATCTGCAGGAATTCAGAATTCATGCATGAGTCTTGATGCTTAATACACTAACTAGCAGACTGTAAGAACAGAAGTAAAAATTGATGAATGTGTGTATATTCAGATGGGATGCAAGGATGCAGCTCCTGGGGGCTATGTTCTTATCTTCACTTTTTTAAACTGTTCTTTTTCACAAGGTATTAAGAGAGAAAGATATTTCTCTTGTATTATCTGTTAATATAGCACACACACATGATTTTTGAACTGGGACTGGGATTGAAGTTTCCAGTTTTTCTCAGCACTTAGGCAAGGGAATCATGCTTAGAAACTTTCTAGAGTAAAATGAGTATTTAATGATCAATAGGGAAGATAAAAAAAATTGCAAAAAAGAGGTAATCTTCATCTTTCCATTAAAACAGATTGTTGTTCAGTGAGAAATTTGATAAGTTTGAGCAGAAATACTAAAATAATTTTTTATTCAGTGATAATGATAAGAAAATTAACTGTACAAAACTACAACCTGCTTGCTTTTTAACTTTTTGTTTGTTTGTTAAGAAAATGTGTCATGTAAGCTGGTTATATTACAAAGTCTTGACAATTTCTTTAGAAAACAACATAAGCTACTTCAGATGTCACAGCATTCCTGCATTTGTCCCTCAAGGAAGAGGCAGGGACAGCAAGACATACTGTAGATATTGAGGAAAGCAGATTCATTTGCCATAGGCAAAATTTTATGGCTCTTTAACCAACCCCCCTTGGAGAAAAACTGGATAGACAGATAGGCTTTGTGGCACAATTTTAAGACTTAACAGATACAGTGCTGTTGAACTGTAGGGGTAGCAAGACCAAAGATTCTTGTTGAAAAATAATCTGGAAAGAGTCACCACAACTACTCATTTCCCATTATAAAATAGGTCAGCCACCTGTCTAAAATAGGGAGGCAATACAAGGAATCAGAAAATTTCATGGTGTCATCCAGGAACTTAATCATATAAACTTAGGTGGAGATGGGAGAAAGAATATTTGTTATCCAGTTATTTACCAGGAAAGTTTTATTATAATCATGAAATGTAGTACTAATGTAGCAATACAGACAACCCCTTAAATTTTAAAAGATGTAAAAATTATAGAAAAGGGGTTTGTTTTGTAAAATGAATACATGACTGAATATGCACCACACAGTATCTTTATTACTTTTCCCACCATTAGCTGTTACTTGATAACCCTGTTATTAATAAGTAAAGACAAGGTCTGATTTAAGCTTTACTTTGGTTTAACTGCCATTGCGATTCTTCTAATTGACTGTCTGCAGCTAATTTATTTTATTTTAGTTGTCTGTGCATAATAAAACCGTTGTTTTCTACAGATAGCAAAAACAAGCAATTCTACACAGAATTAACTATTTATGGTACTAAGGTAATCTCATAAGGTAGAGAAATATTGTTCTGGAGACAGGGGACACAAGATTTGGCAGAGGGATGGGTATGAGATGGCAGGGCATGTGTCACAGGATGGCACTTCAGACCTCATGGTAATAACTCATAGTCGATTACAGAAATGCAGATTGGGAAAAATCTGGTTTAAGGGATATAAAAACATAAAGAAATAGTATCTACCTATATATTAGAAGTAACATGTACATAAATTTGGAAGTAAGGTGTAAGTGCAGTCCAGCAAAAAAACAGAGGCATGAAAACAAGTTAGCAAGTGCAGAAATGATCCAAAGTGAACCATAAAGTGAAGAAGAAACCATTAACAAAAACATTGCTTTCACTGAAGGACTGCAGATGCTGACAATTTACCATAACAATGCCCCCACAAGAAATTAAAAGTGAAGTGTGAAGTACAAGGAGGCAAAGCAACAAGTTAAAAAGTCAGAACCAGATCTGTTCTACTGCTGTTTTGGATAACAAATTTGAATATTCAGAGTCAGAAATGTTTATAAAACGCTTTAGTTGCATGCTAATTTTTCCTTTAGACATTCTTGTACTGGGAAGCAATGGGAAAAAAACCCAAGTTAATATAAAAAGTGTGATGGTATCACTTAACATTTTTCACAGAGTCATAGATATGTAAGTTTCAATTGTTTAGCCACAGAGAGCTGGTTGCTTGGGCAACACAATGGATTTAAAATTTAGATTCCTTGATTCTGCAACAAATATTCTGTGTAATCCAAGAATAGTTACAAGTATTTCATTGTCCATCTGTTAACTTTGTTTCGTTCCACCTTTGGTAATTATCTATGACAGTGGGTTTTTTTGTTTGTTTGGGATTTTTTGGGGTTTTTTTGTGTGTGGGGGGGGGGGGGTTGTTTAGTTTTTGTTTCTTTGGGTTTGCTTTATTTTCTGTGGGCTTGGCTTTTTTCTCTTTTTTTTTTTTTTTTTTGGCACAAGACTAATTAGGAGGATGATCTGCTGTTGATTAGCTTTAGAAAGTGCACAGAAGAGTAGATGTCTGTGATTATCATCAGGTGTTCCATCAATACCTCTGAACATCCTATTCAGCAACCATTCTCAAATAATTTTGCTAGTGAACAATGTTTTTGAAAGTAAGGATTTGAAAGAAACACTTGTATTTTTCTTACATCTTCCTCAACAGGGATCTGTTTTGCCTTGAATGCAACATGAGGTTGCTATTTCAATGCCAGTGACAGTGGACTAAATTATGAAAAAATTTGCAACTCAAGTATTTATTGCAGAACTATACTAGGAAAAAGAAGCAGGTTCTTAAAACAAATTAAGAAAAATAATGGTTTTTATTTTAACAAAATCTTCTAAGACAATCAAAACAAAACAGAATATTTTTATAATGTAGTCCTTCAAAAGGGGTTTTATAATATTTGAGGTAATTAATGTCCACTTTTTATTACCAAAAGGAAAATCAAATGCAATATGTTCAAAGGAACTAGAATGAAGGATCCATCATTAAGTGAATGAGACACTTTGATTATCCATGGGTCATTAGTTCAATATGCTTTAATGGCTCCTAAAGAGCTGTTGCACATTCTGAGAGTACTTACAGACTGACTTAGCTTAAAAATGCATCAATACAGAAGAAAAAAATATCAATGTCAGAAAATCATCTTGGTAGGTCTATAGCTGATTCAGAATATTTATGCCCACTTTTCAGTTATTATAGCCATAAAATATCTATGTTTTATTCATGGCACCAGCTATTGGTTGCAATGACATGACACAATCATTGTTTGAAATTGTTACTCTTTCTACATTTTTTGAAATTTATACCACATAAAATCCAAGTTGTCAACTTGCAGAAATTAAATTGGCTCTTTTAATGTGCAGGTTAGGTGTATTTTAAATGTCCACGTGTAGGAAAATGGTCCAGAAAATTCCTGCCCAACCTGGGACCATTTAAGGTCTTTGATTTTCAATGTTTTAGAGGCTTTCCTCCATTTTTGGTGGGAGATAACTTAGTAACATTGATGCTATTGGCAATACAAGCCAATTTTTTCCTGCAATCTTGTGTTGCTTCACATGAACATGGAACATATTTCAATCTGGAGCTTTACTCTATTTTATTAACTTTTTGTTTTTCATCTGTTCTGACTGGATCCCAGATCAGTTATTGCACTGGTAGTGTACTATATATATAGTACATACAAACTCACTAAAATATATTTATATATTTTTCTTTCCAGTTCATTTCATGTCCATTCCTGCCCTAAAAATTATTAAATAGGATATCTCATGAATGAGAACATCTTAGTTGGGGCAAACAGGCATAGCTATGTGCCTTCATGAAATATAAAATATACCATTAGCATATTTCCTAGATAAAATGAGGCAGCAATTGCACTGACGTGGTGGAAATGTTTTCATGGTATCACATGATTGAATTTGGAGAGGCCTCAAGAAGCCACTTATTTCAATCTTGTGCTTGGAGCAGGATCAGCTCTGAGACCAGACTAGGTTACTCAAAACTTTGTGTAGCAGAGCCTTGAAGATCTCCAAGAATGGACACATTACTTCTTTGGACAACCTGTTTCCCCACTTGACTGTGTCCATCATGAAAAAGCTTTTCCTGACATGCAGCCTGAATGTCTCCTGCTTCAAAGTACACCTATTCTCTCTTGTTCTCCTCTCCCACATAGCTCCCACACAGCTGTGAAGTGCCTGACTCCATCCTGTTCATTAACTTCCTCATAAGATAGGGAGTGCTGCTGTTGGCTGTCCCCAAAGCTATCACTTCTCCAGCAGGAACAAGCACAGTTCCCTCAGCCTGTATTATTTTAATACTATTAGCTATATTTTTAAAATTTGTAAATACGTTCAGTAAACCTTACTTTTAAAATCATTGGATTAGCATGCAACAGCCTTAGGCTTAGATTCAACAAATGATTTATGAGCTTACCTGCTGTGAAAGCTATTACCATCTGATGTTAGCAGTTAGAAGTTGAAAGCATAAATATTTTGTTGGATCTGGGCCACGGCATTTTCCTTGCTTGTTCTCACTTTGCCCTTAGTCATACATCTACCCCAATTACAGTTAATTTTACATTATACGCAATTCATGCAATCTTTTGCCCATATGTCCTTTTTATTCATACCAAGTAATGCACTGGCTCCTGAAAGCATGTGTAGCCTCAATGAGCAATACATGATTTGGCCTCAGCATAGTAGAAACCCAAAGGATATATATAAATTCCCCATTATGTCTCTTCTCTCCAGGTTCTACAAACTTCTTCCTGTTCTTCAGCACTTCATCACCTCCTTGTTCCTGTCTCAAAGGACATGTCATTTAAATATTTTCTTTATCATTAGCACTTCTTCAAGTCTCTTGTCTCTTACCTCTAAGACTATTTCCCTCAAATCTATCAGTCACAGAACCATTATTCTTTCTACTTTCTACCTGTCTAGCAATCACTAGATCTAGTCAGTTTCTCAGTCCTGGATCTTCTTATACAGATTTCTCTAGGACAGCTTATCTGAAATCAGCAAGAGTAAATGACCTACATCAAATCATCTTCTATGGTTATCAAGTGCCATGGCATTTCAAAAAGTATGCTTTATGTTCTTCCTTTTTCCTGTAGGAGAAAGGGGATAAAATGTCTCCACTTATTAGCCAGACAAGAAAAAGGGATTCTCTGAAACAGCAGTGTGCAATTGTTGTGAGTAGGGCTAACCTTCTCTTTTCCCACAGCTGAAACAGAGGTGTTACTAGTTGGAAGAAGCAGGATAAATATGTGATTGATATAACATACAGTATAAATTTCCTGGATTTTTATGGTAAAAAAAGGGTGGAGGAAGGAGGGGGAAGAAGTTTTGGCTTTGTGTGTTTGTTTGTTTGTTTGTTTTAAGCATGGAGATTTTTGTATATCAGAAAATGTACTTTTTATGTTTGAATGTGAACATATTTTAGGACCAGCAGCACATCCTCCCTTTTTGATATTAAAGCTGAATTCCATTTTCCCCCTGCATGTTTGTACAGTCCAAAATCTGAACCTTCTCTTTCAGTTTTTACTTGCTTTTAACTCCTCTGTTCTGACTTGAAAAAGAAATTGTCCATCTTACTCTAGGTATCAGATGAATTGATGTAGTAGTCCATCTCTCTCCTACTACTCTGTACTGCTTGCTGATTACCACACTGGTTGCTGATTACCACACATGTGTGCCTTGGAATAGCCTTTTTCCCAACAAAATATAGAGCAGCTGCCTTCTGTGGAAGGAAGTAGTGTGAGTTTTTCTTTTTCCTTACTTTATGACAGGGTTTCTCTGCACACAAAGAATTACCAGATCCATGAAGTATTTTCATTCCCTCTTGCCCAGGTATTTGGGAGCTACTGTGAAAGGACCAGAGATGGGAAGTATCCCCACTATCCCTTACTGGATGATATATTTTGCACTAGCAAAGATATAATGTCAGTTAAATTCCCCTTAGAAAAAATGTGGAGGCAAGGCAGAATAATGAGGTATTACCCATGGAAAAGAACATAGGTTCAATTCACAAGTTAGATTTCCAACTTTTTCACTCATTTTTCCCAGTACATTTTTCATTTACTTTCAAACTGCTTAATTAAAAGTCCCTGCTTTTGTCACTCTGGCCTGTATTTTCATGCAGGCTTTGTACGGTACAGTTGATACTAGCCCAGTGTGAACTGCTGTTGGGTCTACTAAAGAGACAAAGTGTAGTGCAATGATGTTTGTTTCTGCTGAGATTTAATGGCTATTTGACTTGGCAGCTGCTTTCTAAGACACGGTTCTCACAGGGGATCTCTCCATTTCAGCAGCCACAGTATAGGCTTCCTCTCTGGTACCGAGTGTCAGACATCTGCTCTCCTCTTATCTCTCCCTTCCAGTTTTCCCTGTCTCTGGCATAGTTTACTGCGGGACAGAAACCTCCTATTTACCCCTTCAGGATTGTGACAGCAGTTTTTTCTTTCTCAGGCCCACTATGCCTAGGAATTTGTAGATATTTCAGAAAACACGAGGAACTACTGTGGCATGCACTTTCTGTCTTTGCCACCATTGCATTCCTACTATTGCATTCCCCTCCATGATCATCCTTGAAGTGCCAGGAGTGATCCTGACGGTGCCACAGGCACCATCACCTGCTGAAGGGATGAGTCAGCTTCAATATTCTAATAGCATTTATTTTTGCACCCCTTTGGCTGCATTTTCACTTCAGTTCACTTACCCATTTCCTGAAAGACTGCATTGCTCTACTCTAGTTTTGTCTTCCTTCCCTATACAGCTTATTAAAATGGAGACCAGGACAATTAGTTGTGTGTTTAGTTTTTAATTTTTGCTAGTTCAACAGAAAGTTTAATAGAAAGGGATTGCCAACTTAAACTTCCACATCTTTTCTCTAAGGGTCTGTCTGCAGGATCTAATTAAACTTTTGCATTACTTGGTCTGTACCATGCTATTGATAATTTTCTCTCAACTTCTCTACCTTATTTCTGAGAAGGAATTTCATTCAATATACCCTAACTTTTGTAGGCAAACCTCTAAATGGAAATATGTCTGTATATTTTATGAGGTGAAAAATGGGTTCAGCTGTAGAGATTTTAGTTTCAAGTTTCTTCAGGAACTATTACAATTGCTTTCATAGCCCATACTTAATCTTCAGCCAATTAAAAAAATTACTAAAACCTGTAAAGAAATAAAATACTATATTTGCTTGCAATTTATGACAGGTTTTTGAGGGCTGGTATAAATATATGAGACTCCCTTACATTCTATTAGCAGAAAGAACTCTGTCTACTACTAGTCATGTTTAGGACTGGAATTTGGATCAATGGCCAGTAAACCAATATCTGTGAAAGCTCCCATCTTTGATAGGCTCAAGCATCTAAGCTTTCAGTGAAATATAACAGCCAGACTTTTCAGATCTTTAGTTTTCACAAATAAAAAATTGTATTATGATAAAAAAGATCTGAGTAGGAGTTTAAGATACTTAAATGCTGCTATGCATGCATCCAGTCATAGTTAGACACATGCTGGAGGTAATGGTGAAATGCTGAGCAGATGGGAGAAGAGGACATATGTGCCTAAGTGGGTTGTGCAGAAGGGTTTTAAGAAGTGTGTCATGGGCCAAGAGTTGATTTGAGAATAGTGGGGCATCATACTGGCTTATTGTTTCTTAATGTCAAATTATAATCCTGACTGATGGATACAGCAACACCTTCCAGTGTTTGGCATTTATTTTGCTGACATTTTAGTGTGCAGATACAGACAATTTTCCTGAGATCTAGTGTAGAGTCTAAATTTTAATGAGAAATGTCAAAAATCTTCAGAAGAGTTCAGGAAAGGACCCCAAATATTCTGAAAGAATTCACTTCAGCTGAATCATTCTGAGATACAAACTATTGTACACTAAAGTGCACGCATTCTTTCACACTCTTTTCTCTCTCTCTTTGTTTTTTGTTTTGGTTTTTTTTTTTTTTTTTTTTTTTTTTTTTTTTTAGATTTCTTCCTTTTCTATATTAGGTTCTCCTCCTGAAGAAACAAAGAGGAGTCCCTAGTGACTGGTCACTGTTGCTCTCTGGCTTTCATGGGAATGAGTAGTGTCAACTCCTTAATAAAATTCTTATGTTTCAAGTAGATAAATTATAGTCTAGGAAAGGAATGCAATAGAGCTATTCCTCTTCTAACTAACAGAGCTGAGATAAAAACAATAGTTAGGTAATTACTGCTTTAATTTTATGTCAGAAATTATATTCAATATTTTATATGTTAAATTCATATGCATTTTTCTTGGATAAGCTCAAAGATAAATTTAGAGAGACTGCTATTTGTTACACAAGTGTTTAAATGAAGGCATAAAAAGTGGTCATCATGATTACAAAAGGAAAATATTTCCCAGATATTTTGGCTTTCTCCTTGATTGTGGAGGAAGATCAGTATTAAAATAAATGTGTATGTGATGTTAATAATGAGAAGAGGATTACACACAGGAACTGAACTCATCCATAGAATTTACATTTTAACACTCAGTTTTTTGATCTATTCTCTTCTGAAGACAGCATAGCAAAAGGGTGGGTTCACTAACACTTCAAACTTGCTGGAAATGCTCTAGAGAATCTTGCACTGTTCTTGTCCAGAGACAAGGACTAATTTTGGACTTAATGGGAGAGCTCTGTAGTGTTTTTAGAGTCCAGCACATGGAATTTTTCTCTTTTATCTGAAGAGGACATGGCACTTACAACAAAGTCTGTGGGAAGATCCTCCAACATCTGCTGGAGAAAGAATCTCGACAAACAGGGAAATGCCGTCTCTACTTTTGCTGGCCAGATTGCCTGTAAAATTCACATAGACACAGCATGTAGATAAGGCAAGGGATGCACGTGTACTCCAGAAGTTGGTTTGCCTGTTGAGGTTGCCTCTGTAGCAGTCTCAGCCTGACCATATGCCAAATAGCTCCTGGCAGATGCTCAGCTCAGTGAGCCTGCATTGCTTAGCAGCTACAGTTTAGCAAATCCTTGTAAGAGGCAGAGTCAGACTGTGAAACTATTGGTGCAGAAGGGATCTAGCTTCAAAGGCAGATGATGGTTCCATTAAGAAAGAAAACGACAGCTAGAGATTCAAACAAACAAAGCCAGTCTGTGCAAACCGTGCTGATCTTTGGCACAAGAGACAAATAATTAGTCCCAAACAATGATATGGCAATCAAAAATATGATCCCAAAGGGAATTATAAAGGCTGTCTTTCAGAAGGAGAAGCAGGTTCTCTAAAATGCTGGGATGCTTCTCAACCTCAGCTACACTGTAGAAAAATTGCATGTTACAAATGGGATTTTAAAAAGTGGTACAAAGTCATATTATGTGGAGCTCTTGGCTCCAGTTGCTGTATGTGTAACATATGGGTTATAACAAATTGTTAGTGTATGGCACAGGAAAATTGCCCTGGTTCTGGCCAGGACAGGGTTAACTTTTGTGGTAGCTAGGAGGGGCCATGGCCAGCACCCTGCAGGGTCTACACCTATATATACCCTATTCTATACCACCTCCCATCATTTCTGGGGATGGGGAAGGGCTCTCTTCAGGTCCTGAATATTGTTGGACTCCACAGTGATTATTTGCGCGTGAATCACTTGCCTCTCCTGCACACTTTTATTGTGTTAATTTTCTTACCTCACTGCTGTTTATAGTAAATTGTTGTTACATCTACACCTTATCTGTATCTTTTTTGTCTCCACCTCTCCTCTCTAGCCCACTAGAAGGGGAAGGGGAGGAGCAGGGGAAGTGAGTAAGCAGCATGTGTTTTGGAGTGCTTTCTGTGGGAGCACCAAATTGAAGAATACCATTCCTAAACCATCACAATATTTTTACAGACGGTTCAGGATTTTTCAAAAGTAGACAGCTGATTTTTGGCAGTGGCAATGATGCCAGGCTGTTCTGGAAGACATCAATTACTGTTTTTTGGAAACTTCCCCTGATAGAAATTCCACAATACTCCAAGACAAATTTCACCCTCTCTACAGACCAAAAGTTGTGTCTAAACTCTGCAATTTAGGAGCACTATTTCTTGTCTTTGCTACACAGACAAGGAATTTAACCTTCATTTTCAATCTTTCCTATATTTCAAGACTTTTTTTTTTTTTTTTTTTAATAACAATTTTGTCTAGATCCTTCTTTCTTATATATTTACTCAGTCCTGATGAGATAGCCAAATGGAGCCTTTATATCCTGTCAGGGTGGAATTCTTCTCAGCTGCATAAACCTAAATGTGTCTGTCACATCTCTGTCACACACACACACAGAGCTGAAATGCATGACACAAAGTCATGGGAATGCATGAGAGTCTGGGGAAATGTAAGGTCTGATTTAACTGCCCACACATTGGTGCCTAATGTCATCTGAAATATTCCATGTATCTGAGAGATGCAGATGGGGCTGCCAGGTATGACCCAACACCAGTGGGAAACCTGGGCTCTCCTGAAGTGGGGTCTGGATCTCACTGAACCCAAGCCACTGTTGCCTGGAGAGCTGTTCATTTGGCAGTGTGTGTGTGCTGAATTTCAGGTGAGCTGGGCAGCCCTCTGGGCTCCACTGCTGCAGTTGTTTGAGACCCTGTCTCTCGCCCACACACAGGTGCCAAGGGCCATTTCAGGTGCTGTAGCACACCTGAACCAGGCAGATGTGACCTCAGGATATGACACAAGGCCAGTGGTGACAGGTTTTTCTGGAGGGCAGACACCATACTATGGGATATATCCAACTCTGCTAGATGAGCAGCTAAGCCAGACAGGTACTTTGGTATTTTTTAGCAGCACTTTTGTCTAACTCATTGATTTAAATGATGTACATGTGATCATTTATATCTACTTTAAAGTGTTATATTGTTCTTGTTCCATTTTGAATTGCACTCTATTTACTTTTTACTATTTTATCCTCTTGAAAATAATTTTGAATTCCAACCTTGTGCTTCAATGTGCTTTGATCTGTTCTGAGTTTGGTATAATTTGTAAATTTAATAAACATTGCCTCTATTTCACTGTCCATATAATTAATGAAAATATTAAATTATTCCACTTTCAGAACAGACATCTGTGGAACACCACTTGACACAACCTTCTGTTTTAACTCCAGTGCACCACAATGCCTATTTTTTCAGTATCAATCTCCAGCTAATTGTACATGTAACTCCCAATATTTTGATGTAGATGAATTTTTACTAATTGATTAACAGTATTAATATTGTTAACAGATGAAAAGTGTTTAATTTTAAACATAAAACAAAGGTCCTTATATAGTACAGTGAGGTATTGGAGGAAATAACTAACCTGCTAAAAGTATTCTCTGCAGCAACATTCTGAAATAACAAGCTTGCAACTTGTAAGAAGCACTGCATACATATCACTGAACTATGTTAAGGCTGGGCCAGGCTTCCTTTAGTTTTTGTGGAACAAAGAAAAAAAACACAAGAAGAAACTAAGACAGAAATGCCAAGCTGTAATAAAATGGTTTTATCAAAACAGAGCTGTCTGGTCCATACCAGATTCTTCTGAAGATGAAATACAAATAAACAAACAACTGCAGATAACTCTACATCATCTAAGCAGACTGGAAAACAAACTGTTGTATGGCCTGGACAGTCTGTTATACAGACTTAAGACAGACCATAAACAAAAACAAGCTTCTGCAATTTCAAATGAAAAGCTGAGCCATGATTGTATAGACTTTAGAATTTCAACATGCAGAAAAAAAGAAATAGCTTATTAACTGTTGCTGCATAAGTACCTCTGGAAGCATCTTGATAAGAAGAAATCCTTCTGTCCCACTTGGATATGAATCAAAAGAAAATAAATTAAAACTACATTTCTATTACATGTAAATGTTGGGTAGAGTAATTTGAAAATGCTGCATTTCCAGGTGAACCTTGGGGAACAGAGTATTTCTTTTGTAAGGAAGGAATCACCCATAGGTGATTTCACTTCAGAAGTGAATCAAGTGATTTTCACATTATATTGTCAGAAACAAGCTGATGAAGTTTCTTCAAAATTTCTGGATAAATGCAACAGACTGTCCGTAAATTACCATGAACTGTTGGAAGAAACTGGAAGAACTTGATCCCCATTCTGTATGAGTCCTATCTGTTATAATATTTAAAAACTTGCACAGAGAAGCTACTCAGTGTGTACCAAGTTTTTAATCACTTTGGAAAAAGGAAAGAAAATACGTGTAATATTTTCCTGAATGAAATCTGAAATATCTATCTGCATGACACGGTGTGAATATTAAGAGAATTAGAATATTCACTGGAAAATGCACCGAATTAATTATTTCATTGAAAAAGCATCAAGGAGTTTCTCCTTTTGCACTCATGTAATCATTTGATTATTTTATATTAGGTACTTTTGGGAGAGTTGTTTTTGAACTTGAAACTCTGTGAATTATTTAAAAGTTTCATTAAAAACTTTCTAATGTTTGCATGGTTTATTTGGGTTTTAGAGAGAGACTAGAAACAGTACTCAGAATATTTTTATCTCAGTTTATTTCTTTGTCATTTTAGTGATAACATAGGAGGAGGAAAAATATTTTGGGAAACTTTTTATAGTGAGAGACTCAGTTCCCAAGCTTCCAGGCATTTGCTACAAAGTGATGAGGAAAAACAGAAACCCAGCTCATGGAAGAGAGGGAGAGAAACAGAAGTATGTAAAGCTAAACTGATTCCTTGTCCTTTAAATACATGTGGTTTGGAACACTTTTGTTTAAACACAAACAAACAAACAAACAAACAACATCTAGGTTTTAGCAGCTTTTTCAATATTAAAAATACTAAATATTAAAAGAGGACTGTTGTATTCCACCTTGCCCTGTTACTGAGATTAGGAAATATATTTGACTACTGTAGCATAGTCTTAATACGAGTGCTCTAAGAGACAATGTAGATATTCCAAGAATAAAGTTTTTCAGATAATGTGTTATTTTTTTACAGCCCACAAGATAAATTGTTTCACAGAAAAAGAAGCTTAAAATAGTGTGTATGTATTATTTCCTATGTATGATGTAATATAAAGTATTATTTATATAGTACAATTATTATTATTTTATTTTGCCAGGTTAATGTACAAACAGATTGTAAATAAAAAAGAGAATTATACATTATATGTGTTTATATCATCAGGGAATTTCAACAAATATTAGAATAAGCTTAGTTTTATGCACATGCTTTTTATTTAATTTTTCCTTTTTTAAGTTGTTTTCCTGTGCTATTTAGTATCTGCATATGGAACAAATGAAAAAGAATTAACAGTATAGTGTCAGATACAGGAAAACAACTTTTAATATAATTGGTATTTAAGTAATTCAATAGCTGCTTGTATGTCTACCTTCTTGGTGGCTGAACTCTGCTGGACTTCTGATTGATGTTTTTTGATTATTTTGAACAGCATAAAACTGGACTTGATTAATGAAGTTATATAAAGAAAGCACAATTTCCTGTTGGGATTCAAGATTAACTGCCATTTGGAAATTTAGAATAAATGTAGCACCTTATAGTATTAATTGAATTCATTATTATTTGATTTATTATTTCTTGGTACGTTTTAGCATCATATGACAAATCCATCAATTAACCTTTGTTAGGCCTAATAGGCTTAATTTAAATTTTTTAATTTCATATTTGTCTTGAAATTGCATGCTCATAAATATGTTGAAGTTTGTGATTTATCTAAACAACCTGAAATTAATGATTGCATAAGATGCATGCTACAGTTAAGTGATGAATTACCTTTATTTAGAATATGTATTTTGCACTTTATTCAGTCTAGTGTTCACAAACCTTGCAGTGTTTTCACACTACCTAGGTTTATCTGCTTTATTTGACTGCTGACAAAGTATGGAATTTTAATCTGTTATTGTAACAGTTTGAAATGAAGAAAAATCTGTGTTATACTTTTATTGCTGCCTAAGTTGCTGCCAGAAAATCTGATTGAAAGTACTGAGAAAGCAGCCATGAAGAGGAAAGCGCAAGCAATCTTCCATTCTCTGTATTATGGCCTGACACATATTAGATCAGTGTCTTTTTGTGCACCAGACAGTCTGCCATAATGAATACCAATTTCATGCATGTTACACACAGGCAAGTCTTATTGCTCACCTTTTTCCTACAGTTTTCTTAAAAATTGAAGTGGATTATGAAGTCTACTTCAGTTGCCACATTCTTAGCACGAAGCAAAAAGACATTTCGGTCCAACCCCCCTGGAAAAAGTTTAAATTTAGAAATATATTCCTTTGAAAAAATCAACAACTTATTTTACTGAAAGGAAACTCAGGTGTGCAAGCTGAAAAGCCACCACTTTGCACTGCTAACAGGTCTCTGACTTGAATGATGAGGGGATCAGGACTTACCAGCCTGCCACAGAGACTTTACCAAGCAGTTTAGATGCAGCCTTACTTACTGAGCTCCACATTAAATGTAGATGGATTTTTTTTGCTCCATATATTTTGACTGCATGTTCTTCGGGGCTGTGCACAGAAATATGTCAGGCAATTCAGGTGCCTAACATGGGTAACTGGTGTCTTTTCAGATGCCACACAGTGCATAAAACATTCCCATGGGAGTGGCAGGTGTGACACAGGGCCTAGCAATGACTCCCATCTTTTGCAGGGAATCAGGAGGCCAAATTAATATTTTAGGGTGTCAGTAAGAGCATTCAGTACCTCTGTTCAGTCTCCTGTATCTCCTTACCCATGAAGAATATTAGATAACATTTTCCCTTGGTAGATGTCACTGCCTCTGCATTTCCTGGTTCCACTCATGTTTGTAATGTTACATTTGTTTGCTGTAGAGTGAGGTCACACTGATCCTACTGTGATCAGTAGCCACATAGTGTGTAAGTGGAGTTGCATTAACTCCAGTCAACTTTTTTTTGTTTGTTTGTTTTGGGTTTTTTTTTCTTTTTTTTTGTTTTGTTTGGGTTTTTTTGGGTTTTTTTTTGGTTTTTTTTTGGGGGGGGGTAAATCTGTCTACCGCCAAACAATTTGAGTACGAAAATGGAAGAAACAGAGCTCCCCCATCCCTGTCCCCTGCCAAGAAGAAAATAGAAATACTTTGTAGCTAAGAGCCTTACTGCTGAGGTAGAGCAGCTTCTTCCACAGAAATATTTTCATCTCAAGACGCTCAGTACATGGCATGAAAGTCTGATTTGAAGCTGATCTGGGCTAGGCTTTCTCCCCATGGTTTTAAATAGATGCATATTTATGGAGCTATTCAGAAAAAGCAATATGTGTTGCACATATATTCTGATTCTTATGTTTCTCCTTGCAAAGGAGAAGTCCCAGTCTGACTCACTGTGTTTTCCACATATTTTGCCTAAGTGACACAGAACATATACAAGCATAGTAACTTGTATATATAAGTACAGTGACTGCTGACTTACTTCCCAAAATAAAGACTTTCAAAACACCTTCTTCACAGACCATGAAACTGTCTCTAGGAACCTAATTTTAACTTCTCTTGTGTGGTGATTATACCCATTCCTGTGTAATTCTATTGTTACTGAAGTGCAATGAAGCAAATATTTTTTACAAATATGTACTTTCTAACATAGGGTTGAAATTTCACGTTCAATAGGACCAAATGTTGAACACCTTTATCCTCTGAATAACAAAGATTTTGTTATTCTACAGACTGGTAGCATGCCAAGACCAGTCTTTCACATACCAAAGTACTAAGCAATTTTTTGGTGATCATATCTGTACTCTGTTATATTGAAATTTGCAAAATGACAAAAAAAAGAAAAAAAAAAAAAAAAAAGAGGATCGCTGTATTTTTTCTTTTACCCTGAAGGTGGTAAAAATAACTTATTTCTCAGAAGTGAGAGAAAAAGCAAAGCTAATCAACAGGAATGGTTATAAGTTTGACAACTTGAAAGAGTACCTCAATTAAAAGGATAAATTAACTGAATCTCTAGAATCTGACTTACAACATAACTTAATGAAAGAAAAACTGTGTGTAAATCTTGCATTTCAACATCATTTCAGTTCTGAAATTTTTGTATGTTATCAACACAGAATATTTATGCTGCTATTGTTTTTGTCATAGTTATAAGAAATCCCAGGAAATCATGGCTTTATAATGAGTGCATGCCAAAAATGTGCATCAGCCCCAAATCCTTCCTGTTTTATGTAGTTTCTCCATAATGACTTTGCATTTTACTGGGTTTTGACAAGTTTTATGTAAAAGTTTAAATTTAAGACATAAAAGTTAAGCAAACTAAAATTAAAACAATTTCTCTTTTAACATTTTTGTAAGAAACATAGTGCAATTTTCAAGGAGAAATAGTCTGCACTGTTATTCTGTGTTTAACTGTCTCACCCATAACTAAATTTAGATGTCACTGCTAAAATTGGTTATTCTAGATCACAGTGACTGTGCAGAGGAGTGATTTTAGTACTGCCTTCACTTAATGTTTTAGCAGAAGCTTCCTCCACAGGATATGTAACTAGCTGCATTAAACTGTAGTTTGCACAGGATACAAATAATTCCTTCCTAACTGCAGCATGGTGTCAGAGTATACCCCACAAAGAGAGATCTGATTAGCCTTATCATTATCTCAGCTACTATAGTTAAAAATATTACTAGTGGGTATAAAATTATCTGTCTGCATTTTTAAGACCTGGTTAAGACCAATTCTTTCATTATTTTCTGCAGTACTGATTATTTTTGCTAAAGACTGTTTGGTGTAGAAGCATACTTTATAAACCACTGCATATTTGTTGTCTACTTTCCTTATATTATGATATTGTGGTGTTTTAAAATACTGTGAGACAAGGCAGATTACAGTAACAGTTTTTTGTCTTTTTCCCTTATGTTTTATATTGTATAGATAACCTGATTCAGTTCCTTTTCAATATTTCTCTTTTCCTGGTGACTAAATGATTTAATCATTTTCATGCTTTCATTACATGTAAAATCTGCTATACATCTCAGACACTTTTACTGACCCTAGCTGGACCTATTTCACTCCCAAATGTGTCTTAATGTCTTTATGTTTAAACTAGTTTAGCATAAGGAGCATAATTATTTCTGAGTGGCTGCTGCTGGCCATGCAGTCAATGGTCTGTGAACTCAAGTCTTTCTAGGTAAACCACAAATAGGTTATAGTAACTGTGAAATACCACATGGTAACTGTGAAATAGAATATTGGAACATTTGAATTGTAATAGTACTCTAATTATATATTTATTCCTTTCAGTAAACCCACTTTGAACTTTTAGAGGTTCATATTGTTTCCTGTGAGATCTCTAACAAAATTGTCAATGTCTGCTGGTTCCATGATTCGCAGGAAATAAATTTAAAGTGAGTACTGACTTGGTAGCTGCTAAAGCCTCCTTTCCTCAATGCTGTTTGGAGACAAGGGCAATTCAGAGCATCTTGCAAATGAAAAATGTTACACCTTTAATCAAAGAAGCAAAAATACATTGTTTTGGGACAGTGAAATCAGTTGTGCCTGATCTAGCACTTAAAGATCAGATTTATGATTTCTGTGATCAGGTTTTGTGGGAGCATATAAAGGGTGAAAGACTTCTATGCCTAAAGTGAAAGGTGAGTAATCTGAGGCCTCCTAACTCATGAATTGTCAGAAACCATCTGGGTCAGCTACTGCTGGAACTGTGCTGGTTCCTCTAGGCTTGATTCTCTCAATTTTTAGAGCACTTCTGCAGACACTCAATCCTGAGTACTTGGCATCCTCCAGCTGAAGAACCAGCTCCAGAAGGCAGGGCTGAAGTTAATCCTGTTTACACATTTAGGCATGGACATTGCATAAAAATGCACAAAGAAGCCTGTGATATGTGACTCCTTTAAAATAAATTTAAGGAGAAAAAAATACAACAAACCAAAACTAGTCACAGGATGTGCTTAGGCTGAGTTACCAAGCTGACCTAGAGTGTCAATAACTAGGATTTAAAAGTGCCCATTTCTTCCACAAGGCTAAATAAGGGTGCTTTTGAAGGTCAATTAATATATAGATATCTTCTTTGACCAAATCATCCCTATGTGCTAGAGACATATGTGGCTCACTTGAAATTTTTGGCATACATTCTGGCACTGTTTATCTCAGGTAGTATAAGTAAATATATTAACTGTATTTAGTCAAATCACAGATATGGGCATACCCAAAAAATTTAACAGAACCTATATTTTAAAAAGCAAAGAAAATATGACTGTGATGGTTGCTCCCATCTCTCATTAGGATTAATATTTTATTCAGCCCAAATGCTTATAAAAATGTATTCTCCAGCCATATGGAAAGTCTCCTCAATACAAACTTAGGACAGTATGCACCAGAAGGTGCTGGAAAAACGAAGAGGTAAGAGTGATAAAATAATGCCACTTTTAAAAATGCAAAGTAATTTTGAAATACAGAATGATAACAATCATGTGCAAACACATCATTAAAAATTTAAAAGCAGTCATTATAATACTGGGTGTATTTCTGAATATTAAAGAAATAATATGTCCTGAGACAGGATATAGAAATTAAAGAGGGTACCCATCCATAAACCGGCACTTTTAATAGGCCTTTAGGGAATTCTTTTGCTCTGGTCACTGTGTGCCAATTTCTGAATAGGTTTGGAGGCCTTAGCATGAAAATAATTTCCAGAAATAAGTATATCCTACTCTTGCCCATGCCTTCATTATTTTCTTTTGGTCAGCAGGCAGCTCACAAGGATTCCCCCTCTAATGTTGCTGATATTCAACGATATAGGCAGAGGAGATGAATTCCAAGTACCTTGAAAATGCATATTGCAATTCAAAAATCTGGTCATAAAGTGACACCTCAGCATGACAAAAATTATATTCTTGCCTTCAAAAATAGTTTCATAATTGGTATGTCTTAATACTTTCCTGTGCAGGATTATAAAATGAATGGGTTTATTTTCTTGTTCAATATTGATGCTGAAAAGGACTTACATAGATATACAGCAATTTCAACTAATTTACTTAGATTTATTTTGGAAAAAAGAAAAAAAAAATCAGTCTTATGAAAAGATTGAAAAATTCTTTGAGGTGATTTAGTTCTGTCTTCCCTAGATTGTATGTTTGTGTAGCAGTCTGTGCAAAATATGAAATATTAAAGTAATAAAGTTCATCATTGAAGCTGTATCACTGAAATGAGATTCGTAAGAATGGGAAAGAGATGAGAATAATTATCTAATGTTGTAATTATTATTACTAGTTACACTGCCTTACATTCTGAGAGATTATAAAGAAACAAAGAAATAAATTATGTAATAAATTATGCTTACTATAGAAATAGCACCAATTCATAAGAGGAGGAACTCACAAGGTGAAGACAGTAATAAGGCTGATTTTGTACATTTTTCTTACTGACAACATACCAAGAAATTCCTTTCTACCATTTCTAAGACTGCCAAACACTTTTTCTCTGCTCTTCTTTGGAGAAGTTTGGCTACCAGTTTGTCTATCACAGTCTATTTGGGATGCTCTATATTACTCCAGAGTATTTTCCAAACTGACTGTGCCACATTGTTCATTGGGAGAATTCACACTCTCTTTTCAGATAATTTCATCTGACCCAGAGTGCCACAGCCCAATAGCGAATTAAAGAGCTACATGAATGTTCTCTGGGAAAAAAGAAATAAGTGCCTCAGAAATGCTCAAGTCTGAACTGCTAAGCTCTTGCTTTCTAAACTGAGGGAAAATGGTCACTGCTTTTTAGGAATGACCCTGGGTCTCTTCTGAATTCCAAATATGGACCTGACATAAATGTCCCAGACTACACCACTCAAGGGACAATGTTCTCACTTTCAACACGAGATGATTGAATTCCAGAATAGGGATGAGTTCTGTGGATTCTTTTAATTCATTAGGATAGACAGAATTGCTGCTGATTCTCCCTACTGTTCAGCTCAATACTTTGTGAAAAACCAACAGACACAGTTAGTTCTAAAGAACCATATGAAAAGAATAATGATCTTTCTCAAGGCAGCAAAATGTTTCATGGTGCCATGGAGGGAGGGAGGCTGCAAAAGGGGAACCTCCTTAGAGAGTTATACATTAAAGACTGTTGTCCAGTTTGAAACGTGAGTGAACTATGTTATTTGTGCAAATTTCTTTTAAAGTAGCAGTTCTGGGTGACTTTGTTGAACTCAGAGACATGAGCTACTACTTTCAAACTAAATTCTAATATATGCTCTCTTCCTCATTGTAAAGATGAGAGCAGAGAGGAGGAACTAGATATACTTTTCTTCTTTTTGGAGTAGATGGTGTCACTGAAGTTAACTTCTCAGCCAAATTTCTGGTCTATGAAGGGAAAAAATTAATATGTCACACAATTCAGTGACTCAGCTCCTTTGCACTGCTTTATTTAATCTTGAACATTCCTCCAGACAAGCTAGGAGAGTTCTCTGTTTTCATACATATGAAATCAGAAGGGGTTTTGTTTGTGCTTTGTTTATGTTTTGTTTGTTTGCTTGTTTGTTTGTTTTCACAGTATGAATGGAGTAGAGAGGAAGTCTTTAAGGATTATGATCCTTGATTTCAGCATCATTATGAGTTGGTGGAAAGAGGGCAGCTGGATTTAAATAAATTAGACTGACACAAAAGGCACAGAAAAATAAAAGCTCCTAAATCTTTAAAACTCTTAAAATATACTTTAAAACTCAGTGCAATTGAAATCCAAAGAAAAAGGGAAACATGTTGTTTGTTGTTGACATACAGATGATTTATTATTATTTTTTGAAATGGCTTTGAGAATCTTAGAATTTCTAGATCATAAATTTAATACTAGTAGATATTTTGGGAGTAGAAGAAAAGTATTCTTGAATATTATATAATGACCAAAAAACTATTTTGACAAATATATGTAGCTCTGAATTTCAGTAACCTTCACATGTTCTAAGTGAACCCTCAACATTCCTAATAACAAGCTCTCAATCACCCTATTAAAAATTCAGGTTCTTATGCCTTGGGAGATCTTAAGTTTGAAAATTTAAATTATACCTAACTGATTTGCTCACAATTATTAAGCAATATTTCCTGTATTTCCTGTAGAAGGAGTATAAAGCAGCACATTGAATTACCCTCTACTCCTGAACATTTAGTGAATATTGAATTGAGTGTGATGTAGATTTCCTGACATGATGTGTGCCATGCTATTGTAAATAAATGGCTGCTTTAATTTCACTATTGTGAAGTTAACTTTTTTTTGTGAACTTTAACTTCACAATTGCACTGATGAGAACAGTGCAATTAGGGATACTAATGTAAAATGTTGACCAAGAGCTCATGTGTTTGCAGAAATAAAGAAGAAATCAATAAGAGCAAACACTTAAAAAGATGCTTAATGTTTATTGTCTCTTTTGTAAAGTGAAGAACTGAAAAAAACTTACAAAAAAAAAAACAAACCACCTTACAAAATATCAGTAATGCTTTTCAACAAGGTATCCAAAATAATCCTTGCCTGGTAAAAGTATCATATATTCTCTTTTAACAAAAACAGAATGGAGAGCTGGAGACCTTGACTGACTTAATGTATTTAAATTTCCCATATGGAGAACTGGATTTGAAATGCTTGGGATTACAATCAAAATGAATGTGATGGTTCGGCTCAGCCTCTAATGGATTGCAGTAAGAAAGCAATCAACTTTATATTACAGTAAAAACTGTGATCTCCTTCCATGTTTAGAAGTCCATCTTTAGATTCCAGAAAGAATGCAGAGAAGGAATTAATATCAACCTTCGTTCAGACTCTACTGAGTCTGTTTTGTAAGCACCCACTGAAGAAACATTTACAAGTATCAACTTCACAAGATGCAAATCATGATTTTACAATGCTGAAATGAAATGTTGATATGAAGATGTTAGAAAAAATGTTGCTTTTCCCTTTTCTCCTTCTGTTTTCTTTTGCTTTTACAATCCTGCATCTGTAACTGGAACTTTGTGAAGTATGGGTGATACTGTAGCTAAAAAATGAAAACTTTGAGACAGCAACAGATACCAGTTTTAAGAAACAGATTGACTTCAGCAATGCTTATGTTTCTCCTTTGTAATATGTCTTCACTATCTATATGTATGACATTTTCTGGCAGGAGTTTTTGTGGAAATAGATAATACTGAGCTAATAGAAGAGGATAGTCATGTAAAGTGAGTTCACTAACATAATTCACATTTTCAATCAGGCAAAAACAGCAGTGTCAACATAACTTCAATTCAGTGTGATTCCTGTTTTGAATGTCAAGTACTCAACAAATGGCTCACAAGTAACTATTCTTAGAAACTGTATGACACATCACTACATAAAGATATATAGGGGAAAACAGTTACAGCTCTTAATTAACTCATAAACAGAAAACTGAAGCAAAATCCCTCTAATGGGATTGATAGGAACTGTGACTTCAGCTTTAATTTTTAAAAACTGGACTTTTTTTTTTTTTTTTTCTGTTATACCTATAATATTTCAGTTTCTGTGTTTTGAATGACACCAAGCTGACCAAACCATGGGTTTAGCCTATATATTCAAAACTGCAGAAGCTGGCAACCCATGGCTTGGACAGGAGCACTCTTTGCTGGGTTAGGAACTGGATGGATGGCTGGGCCCAAAGAGTGGTGAATAGTGTTGCATCCAGCTGGGGATCAGTCACCAGTGATGTCCCTCAGGGGTTTGTGCTGGGCCAGTCCTGTTCAATATTTTTATTGATGACATGGATGAAGGTATTGAGTCCTCCATCAGTAAATTTGCAGATGACACTAAACTGGCAGTGTGTGTCAATCTGTTGGAAGGGAGGAGGGCTCTGCAGAGAGACCTGGACCAATTGGATGGATGAGCAGAGTCCAGTGGGATGAAGTTTAACAAGTCAACGTGCTGAGTCTTGTATTTTGGCCAAATCCCCCCCTGCAATGTTATAGGCTGTGGATGGTCTGGCTGGACAGTGCCCAGGCAGAAAGGGACCTGGGGGCACTGACAGACAGCTGACTGAACATGAGCCAGAGTGTGTCCAGGTGGCCAAGAGGGCCAATGGCCCCTGACCTGGATCAGGAATAGTGTGGCCAGCAGGAGCAGGGAGGACATTCTTGCCCTGTACTTGGCTCTGGTGATGTCACACCTTGAGTGTTGTGTCCAGTTCTGGCCCCTCAGTTTAAGAAGGACCTTGGGACACTTGAGTGTGTCCAGAGGAGGCAACAAGGCTAGAGAGGGGCTTGGAACACAAACTTGTGAAGAATGGCTGAGGGAGCTGGGGGTGTTCAGCCTGGAGAAAAGGAGACTCAGGGGTGACCTTATCACTCTCTACAACTCCCTGAAAGGTGATTGTGGTCAGGTGGGGGTTGGTCTCTTTCTCCAGGCAGCAAGTGACAGAATGAGAAGATGCAATCTTGAGCTGTGCCAAGGGAAAAATAAGTTTTATATAAGGAAAAAGTTTTTCAGGTAGAAAATATTAAAGTACGGAATGGTTTGCCTGAGGAGGTAATGGAGTTACTATCCCTGAATGTGTTTAAAAAAAGTCTGGATGTGTCACTTGGTGCCATGCTCTAGTTGAGGTATTGGGGCATGGGTTGGAGTTGATGATCTTGAAGGTGTCTTCTAACCTTGTGATTCTGTTTAACTCAGCCATTGGTGCTTTTTAGCTGCTTGAATGAAAGTAGTGAGCTTGATATCAGAAATCCTGAGAAACTTAGATCTGTGAGTTTTTGTTTTAAACATTTGTTTTGGTTTTAAACTGGGGCTAATGAATAAAATGTAGATTAGTATCTCTGTGTACAGAAGAAAATGTTTGCATCAACCCTCACATTGTGAAACTGAAGAATGATGTACAGCTCGAGAGGATGTGATTTAGGTTCACTTAGGTGAATCCACCATAAAAGCTCAAAATCACTTAGGGATGTTAAACACAAATGACATGCCAGTTTACTAGTCTCTCTAATCCTTGAAAGATTCCTGAGATGTTTTTAATTTTCTCTTAAGACATTTGCTTATTGCTATACCACAGCAAGTATCTGATTCGAATATATAAGGGTAGAAATTGCAGAATAGGAAGGAGGGTATTCTCTGTATCTGCTGGTGAACTAGGGATTAGGCATGTCAAAGATCAGCCTCATTAACCATGTTTATAAATGAAAGTGAGGAATAAGATTCATAAAATGTGTAAGGTTGGACCACATCATCTCCCTCCTCAAGCAGGGTCATGCTAGAGCACATGGCTCAGGATTGCATTCAGGCAGTTCTTGAGTATCTCCAGGAAGGGAGACTCCACAGCTTCTCTGGACAACCTGTTCCAGTGCATGGTCACTGCACAGTAAAGAAATTCTTCCTCATATGCAGGTGGAACTTCCTGTGCATCAGTTTCTGCTCATTGCCTCTTGCCCTATTGCCTGCCACCATGGAAAAGATCCATCCTCTGGACACTCTTCCTTAAGTTACTTGGAGACATTGATGAGGTCACCTCTCAGCTGTCTCTTCTCAAGACTGAACAGGCTCAACTCCCTCAGCCTTTTCTCATAAGAAGATGCAGATGAGACCTCTTCAGTTACAACATTTCTAAATGTTAGGACTTTTCAGAGTCACAGAATTGTGACAAATTGTGTTCCAGAATACAGAACAGAACTATGAGGGGCCACAGGTACTTTTTTCTTTAAACACCCATCCTGACAGATATAGAAAATGAGAATAAAAATTGCAGCCACAAAAAATGGTCAGGAGATTATTGTTATATTACATGAACCCATGACCTGGTCTCTTTTAAGCCTGGAAAATTTTTCTGTCTTTCACATGAACCCAGTGTGTTCAATATAAGGATAGACTGGGAAAAACATGTGCAAGTTAGTATCTGATTTCTCCAGATTTCTGAAAGGATTGTTTTAGTTGCTGTATTATTACACCTTGATACACAAGTTGTATCATTATACACCTTGTATCTGAAGTCAGTCCTAGCCAACAACAGCTACAATGTCAGCAGATTTATGGATAGCCAGATACTGCTGGTTTTATTGTCAGTCTCTTAATCAGAATACCTTCCAAAATAAACTTTTATAGCTTTAGCTCCTGATTTTAGGACAAGCCTCAGAATTACCAATTTTTCTTCAAAAGCAGCCATAAGTAAGCCTATTTAAGCTGCATTTTAGTATTAAATGTTTCTTAGAACACAGACAACTTCCTCGTAAGAAGATCTGAGCTAAATTTTTTCCTAAATGAACCTAGAGGACAACTTCTGTAAAAATATAGTGAAAAATAAAACATGCTATCAAGCTAAATCTTGATTTTATGGGATAGAAAGAGATTATCTGTCTAGGTCTACTGATGATGGTATACCATAGAGGGCCATAGGCCTTGTGATTGCTATGGACTTTTATAGACACGGTAGCATTTCAGACAGAACGCAAGAATATATTCACATGAACTCTATGAAGAAATTTGAATGACATGAAAACCTTTTGGTGTTCTTGCAAGCCTAAGAGCTAGATTCAGATTTCTCTCTCCTTTCTCCTTCATAATGTGCATTTCTAAAACTGTAGATCATTTTCCTATTCTATAACATATCCAGGTTGGTGCCTGCTCTCAGAACATATTAACACTCTTGTTCTGAAAAAGTTTTCATGAAAACATTTTCTGACAAGCAGGCTATTTTTAAACTGGTGTGCTTTTTCCTTCATTTATCTTCACTACAATGGACCATATTATACCTTTTTGCTTCCAGCCTGTGCTTCTACATGCCATCTCCACATCATTCCCAGACTTTCTGTGAAAATAGTCAAGTCTTTCTAAGGTCTATTATTCAGATTTTCCATGGAATATCAAATGCACTTTTATACACACATCGATACAAAATTCAAGGAAAAGACAATGAAAGGCTGCTAACAAATTCAGAGTTGTACAATACTGGCTCCTAAGGCCACAATTACTGTACATTTAAATTACACTTATTTGTAGCGGTGATGGCCACATGAATTTTGTAAATTAAAAATAAAAAGTTAAAGCTCCCCACAGGAGCCCTCACAGTGCTGTGCTTTGTACCAGTAGCCAGAAAGGTGTTGGTAACACACCAGTGTATTGGCTACTGCTGACCCATGCTGGCACAGTTTCAGTGCTGTCCCTCCAACATTTCACCTTCCCACCAGTAGGATGGTGGTGGGAAAGACCTTGGGAGGGGAAATGGCCTGGACAACTGATTCAAATTGACTGAAGGGATATTCCATACCATATAATGTCTATTCAGAAACCAAATATAAAGGATAATGTTAGGAGAGGGAAGCTTTTGATATTTTAATGTCTGTCTTCCAGAGCTGTCCTGGAAAATGTCTTCTGAAACTGTGTTTCCTGGGAAATGGCTGGACATTGCCTTCTGGGAAGTAGAAAATAAATATTTTATTTTTGTCTGCTTCTTCTTTATTAAACTGTCTTTATCTTGACTCATTGGGGTATTTTTCTATCTTATTCTTTCCGTGTCCTGTCCTGCTGAGGAAAGGAGTGATATTGCAGCTTGAAGAGCACCTGGCATCCAGCCAAGGTCAACCCACCACAAGCATGGACAAATTTTCATCTCATTTGTTACTGTAATATGACATTATGTAATGGTTATGTGCATGAAGATATTTCAAATAGTCAATTTCTCTTAATGTCATTGGACATTGGCTTTGCAATAAAGAGCTGTTGATTTCTTGTAAAATTAATCTTCACCTAATATTGCCAGCAAAATAAACAAAATTAACTGTCTTTTGAAGCTTGAAACTTTGTAGAAGACATTAATCTAGTATTTGAATTCAGAGCATTTTCAGAGGCAAAACTCTATACTGTAAAAAAGATATATTTAAATGAAAAAAAAGTATTACTTTTGATAAGCCTTCAAGGGAGCTCATTTCAGAATAAATCTGTGCAGAACTATACCTGTTACCTGCCTAAAGTTCTGTCTCTCAAAAACCTGATGCATGGTAATTTTCTTGTATTGTATGCTACATAGTAAAATGTGCATTCTTCTTAACACATAATTAGTTCTCTTGGGGCTTACACAAATTGCAGTTCTTATACACCTGTGGCTAGCACAAAGTAAATTTGAGTTTTGAAAGTCTTAGGATCATGTCAATCTCTACAAGCTGGCCACTTGTGATAAGCATAGACTTGCCCTTTGAATGTTTTATTGAGCAACTAAATAAATAAATTAATAAATCATCCTGCTCTGGAACTAAAGATCCAAAGATGTATTAATCCTCTGTCTAAGATAAAAACACATTGCAAACCATTTTATACAAATATGTCCATGTTTAAGATATTAATACTGAGTTTGGAGCTGAAAATTGTGGAATTGGGAAGTCTGATCTCTTGGGAGATTCACAGAAATATAAATGCAGAGAAAATTCTTATTTATGCTCACCTGTTCACCCTTTAAGAGGAAGGCTTCTATATGTTTCCCCAGCTTGATAGGTATAAGATATAAAAGTAATTGCAAAATCAATATCAGAAGATTGGTTAAATTGCCTATCTGAATAATAGTGGCATTTCTCTGATTGAATGAAACCTATTGTACATGATGACATTTAGTTAAGGACCTTGTAATCACTACTCAGTCAAGCCAGAAAACATGAAATGCTGTCAAGATCTTCAAAACAGAGTATGACTAATTAATTAAAATCTGTTGTCAGTTTTGAGGTTTAATCCCCAGGTTAGATGACTGTTTTGCTCTATCTCAATGAATGACTGTTCTTGGCTAGATCTAACAATTCCATGAAAAATTTCTTCTGTGCATTCAGTGGTAACAGAGTGGGCTATAGGAACCTTCTTTTCTAGATGACTGGTTTAAACCAGACCTCAGAGAGGATTGAATTGCTTTGGTGTTCGTGAAACAAGCTTTGTGATATATGACTGTTGACTCATGAAAAGAAACATTAGAGTTACTTGTGTTTGCCATATCTTTTGGAAACCCCAGCCAAGTAATCTAGCATAGCTACACTCAACTCTTGAACTATTATCTTTATGGCAAACTTAATTTTGGCTGATTTTTAAATTATTTTATGAATATTAAGAGAGGACATCACAGGGCAGTAAATTGTCACTTTATTAAGTACTATGTTTGCTTTTCAAAACCTACATTTCTTATACACTTTTTTAAAGTCTATTTACTAACTAATAATTAAAAATACACTTTGTGTATATCATCTGCCTCTTACATCATCACTCTGTGACCACTGGCATACTGTGGGATTTGTTCCCATGTGTTATAGTGCTGGGATCAATCCAGTAGGAAAAAAAAAAGACCATATATGCTAAAGCATGTGGGTAGGAAGAATTTTTAATTGTTCAGACTGTTATAAATATAATAATTCAGTCTTCTGAAAAAAATAAGAGGAAATTCCTATTTGTTAGCTGTTAGCACCATTGTGTTTTAAGATAAATGTGCAGAAGCAGTGGTGGGAGAGGGGCTCAAAAAGGGGGGAGAGCTTGGAAAGTAGAACTTTATTGCAAATTGACAGCTTTGTATTTCCTGGAATTCCTATAGAAACATATAAAGCAGTAGTAGGCATTTGAAAAGCTCCCTTGCTGTACTGCAGTAAGCAGATGATTTGTTTCAGCACAGCTAATAGGCTTCTGTTTGCCCATCTTTTTGAGTCTCTTCAAGAAATAAATTACATTCCATGATTTCTTTGCCCTCTTGGTCCCATTACACTGTGGGTTTGTTTTCTGGAAGGAGGAAAATGTACGTGTCTGTGTTTGTGTATGGGGTTAGTTTGTCCTAAAATTTCACTGGAAATGGTCTTTGGATGCAATGGAGTTAGGTTTGGAGTACTAAAGTAAGCCCTGAAATTATCTTGCTTTTACATATGTGTTTGAAATTTCTATTGTTTTCATAGCTAAAGTGGAAAGCGTACTGATTGCATAAATGATGGAATTAAAAAACTCTCTGTACCTGCCTGGTGTGTGCATCTATGGGAAGGCTCTTTACTGTGTGGATAAATGAGTGAGATAAAGGCCTTAGCGGAATTATGTGATTAAGAGATGATGGAACTGTTGGAGTAAATCCAAACTGAAATAATTTGACTTCCCATAAATTGATTAAGAAATTAGTAAAAGAAGCAGAAAAAAAATTAGAAACAGAAGCAAATTGCTATTTTAAAATTTCAATTAAAAAAGAAAAGGCAAGAAGAAAAAAATATTACATGATTGAATGGGAACCAGTGAAATGCATAAAGCTGAGGAATGAGAGTCAATATAAGATAATATGTCTATGAATGGAGAGGAGAAGGGAAGAAAAACCTAGAAATACAGGTCCTTAGAAAAAGACTGAATCTAGCAGGATTCAGCACTAATTTTTACTGGGAGCTGAAAGGGTGTTTTTAAATGTCTTTTGAAGTAGATAAGAATTTTACTTGTCATTTATCTGAAGCCAGTACCATTTCAGATCTTTTCACTGATTACACTCGATGTTGAATCAGATTTTGAGACTCAGTATGTTTTAGTCTAGATATCTGCCCGGGATACTCTGTGATTCTCTAAAGCATAATCTGAAAATGTCTTCTACAAAATATTCCACTTCATGTTGTCATTAATACATATTTGAATGCCTTGGACACAATTTATCTGTCTTAATATTGTCACTTAAAAATTTTTCACCCAAATCAGAGCTGATCTCCCAGAATTTCTTTTTATTGATTTTTAAAAATCTGCACACAATGATGACAATTCATTTAATCTTGAAATATGTATTTTAAATATGCTAGATATAGTTTTGCCTATTTACAGGATTAGAATTACTAGTTGAAACTTGTATGAAGCTTAATCAGAAATATCTTTCCCTTTATGTTTCATTATAAGCAGTTCCTTTATTTAATCAAACATAGGCTTAGTTTTCAGGAATAAGGCTGATTTGGATCCTCATAACTTTTGCATTTAATTTTACCTATTTCCTTCCCATCTGTTATTGTTTAGATGTTTTCTACTAAATGTTTTTTAACTTTGGGTTTGTTCTTATTTCCTATACTTGTGCTATAAAATCACTTATCACTTATATGAGAGAAGCTTCAAGTAACAGTCATTGCATTTGAGCCTCAGAGGTGCAGTGAAAGCAAAGAAAACTCAGAGTCTAATAAAAATTATATAGTACAGACTCTGTAGGATCTTAAATTAAAAATCCCCAAGGAATAATGTTAATTTTACATACAAAATTCCAATAGAAGATTTGTAAGAAAGAAGTATTCTTTTCTAAACCCCGCTTCAAGGCAAACAGATCTTAAAAAAATGAGAGCTATTACCTGTGGGTCTCTTCTGGATATATTGAGCTGGGATCTCAAGTTAAGTGTCCTCCTTTATGGAATATCTGGATGAGGCTAAGATCCCCTGCATGGGTTGAAGCGTTCACTGTCTAATATAAATTTCTAAGCTCTTAACACTCTCAGAAGAAAGTCCCAAACTCTGCATTTTCACAAGAGACTATTTGTTTAATTTTCAATTCATTCCCACTCCCATCACTCCAGATGCTTTTAAATAAAATATGTTCAACAAATCCTTCCATTAAACTGAAAATGTAGTTTTATACGCCGTAGTGAATGTATCAGCTTTCTTGACTTCAAAGATTTTATACTCCACCAATTTCTTAAGATCTCACCAATGTCCACCTCTGGTTTTCTTCTTCTGGAATGTATAAAGAAAGCAGGGAACAACTATTCAACTGTGTTATTCTTTATGTGATTGTGTTTTGCTTTCCTATTTTTTAATAATCTCAGCGAGGAACAGAAAAAACATATTGCAATGATTGCACATCACTGTCTTACTCCCTCATTTTTTTGCAATAAATTGCTCATTTAAAGTTTCTATTTAATGAGATGATACCTACTATGAGAATATATTATATGTCATTGCTGTACTTGTTTGAATAGATTTTTTTCTGAACTCCCAGCTGTGAAGGCCAGTTCTCTAATTTAAGTTTGAGACACTCATGTTTTCCATTCTATTAGTCTCTAAACTTTCATCCATAAATTTAAGTGAAAGCACAACTGGAGTTTATAGCTCTTGAGATAAAAATCTTATGCTGTTAAATTTCTTAGGTAAAGAGCCATTTTCTGCTGCTGGGGGTGTGAAACTCAGGCAAGGCTGTTGCGAGGTGTTTGTCATTCTACAGAGATGAGGAATTATTGATCTGCCCTTCATATGACAATGGAAGTGGTGCACAGTAGTTTCTATTCCTTTGATTCTGCAGTCCCAATCTGCAGCCTGTGTTGCTGGTTCTAGTCTAGTGCTTCATACCTGAGGGACTGCAGAAATTGCCAGCTGTGCAGTAAGTCACCCTCTTCTCACAGAGGAAGATGCCTCATGTGAAACTTGTGTAAGACAAATCATCAGAAGAGGCAGTCAGACCACCTGAGTTTAAGCCCATAACATCTGGCCCATCCTGTTAAATTTTACTGAAACCTAGCTTCAAAAGGAACTAGGATGAATAGTATGACCATCATTCCTCTTTGCACTGGTTGAATCGAAGCTGGAAGACCTTTCTGGATTTTTCTGTTTTCTCTCAGTAGCTTCTACTTTCTCATTCCTAGGCAGACTTCCAGAAGCTGTGAGTCGCTGTGCATCATTAAACTGTCCATAAATGCGTCAGCTACAGCTAATTAATGTTATGCTGTGTACACAAAAACACAGCTAACAGCACAGCATGTACTAACAAGCAACAGAGAGCACAGGCCTACGTAGGGGTTAACATCAGTCAATTGGTTCATTTTTTCCAAAACATCTACTCCTACTTGAAAATATAATCCTCTACCACGTATTCTTCTAAGTTATAAAGGTGAAACTAACTATAAGGGCAAATGAGGTAAGGAATTCATTTAACTTTCAACCTGCCTTCCTCATTTCCAAAAAAAAAAAAAAAACCCAAACAGAAACAAACCAAAGAACCACAAAAAATACATTTGACTTATATTAGTGAAAGGTATTTTTGGCACATATCTAAATGTCTTTTGCACAGAATGAAAATGAGACAAAAGGACAAATAGCAAAAGGTAATGCTGAGCATGGTTCTACTGAGGCCTAGTTTGGGATACAGGGACGTAGGCTGTGTTCTCAGTTTCAAAGGGAGAAGTGCACACCTGCTTTAGGGAAATACTAACTTGCAGCTGCATTGTACTACATTTCAATGGAATCCCACTGCTCTGATTAAAAGGTGCTGTTCCACAGCCGCATTATCTCATTCGCTTTGAAAGGGAAAGCAGCAGACTTGATCAAAACAGGCCTCCCCATGGCTGCATTCTCAGAGCCTCTCTTACAGCAGAAGCAGATGATGTGAATGAGAATTGCTCTTTGCTAGAATTGTTAAATAAGTATCTGATAGAGAAAATGCTTCTCACCTCTTCTTTGTTCTCCAGTCTTACGGAAGAATTAGTAGTCCTGGCAACTATCAATAACATCCTTCAACTCTCACTTCTCTCCACTGGGTTTCTATGAAACTGCTGTCTGTGAGGACCATAATATTTTGTTAGACTTTCTTCCTAACTTCTAGAAGTCAGTGGTATGGTTAATTATGAATTTGTCAAATAGACCAGAAACTAATTTTCAGTTTTTCTTCATATTCATGAAAATAGATGAAAAATTCATTTTATTGCTATTAACAGATCATGTTTTTATTTGACTTATTTAAACCCTGGCTCTTTATAAGACCTTGGGAATTATGCCAAAATTCCTAACTTAAACAATTATTTCATTGAAAGTAAAATATTATCTCAGAAATTTTGAGCCACCTAAGAAGTGCCTATCATCTTGCTGCACTGGAGTTCAGCTTAAGAATATCTAATTGCCACATGTAATGTCAGTGAAAAATACCCCAAGACTGGAAATCACTTTAATATTCTTATGACAAACAGGTTATTCAAATACAAGTGTATGGCAGAAGTCTTAGTCCAAAAATCTGATGACAAAGATACTGTATGCTATAGGTAGGCATGTGTGAAAAAATCACAACACTTTTCATAGCCATAATGATTCTTCCATTGTATCCCTAAACACTTTCGCTCTACAGGATGTTATAAAATCCTCTATGCCAGCTGTCTGCCTATTCAGACTGACTGTAAGAAAATGGAATGAAAGTGAACAAAGTTATGTGAATAAGATGGAGGTTGGTTGGCTTTCATGCTGAAAATCCAAAGGTATTCTTGATTTGAAGCTTCCAGGTTCCTGTTGAGAAAGTGATACAGAGTGGTTTGTTCACAGCTGAGCTATGGCAGAAGATGTGTTGAATGTCTTGGAAATCAAGAGAAGAGAGTTCGACAACAATTGTGAATGCTCTAACAAAATGCATGGACATTTTTCTCATAGGAGCTGGAACTCATCAGTGTGGAAAATGTCATCACAAATCTAATTAACACCAGACAATATCCTACTTGGTAGCAGTAGTAACCTATACCATTACTTTCCTATTCATCAGTGTTCCTAATATACCACTCTTTGAGATCAAAAAGTTTAGGTCAAAAGCCAGAATCAAAGATTTTTAGGGTCACAGTGGATAATGTAACGTTTTCTGTATTTTCCAAAGTCAGAAAAAAAATTCTGTCATATGTAATTTGCTCCAGTCAACCTCATTATGTGGTCAAAAGGTGGAAATATAAGGCAGAGACATGTAGGAAAATTTCTGACAGTGAGAAGAGGATGAAGCATTAATGTTTACATTTTCTGTCCAAATACTAGCAAGTTAGAAGTTGTCTTCCACACCAGTATGGTTTTGTTATATTTTTTTTCTTTTTAAGTGGGGAGGGGTTTTTTTTGTTTTTGTTTTTGTTTTTGTTTTTGGTTTTTTGTTTTTTGTTTTTTTCTTGTTTTTTGGGGGGATTTTTGTGCTTTTAAATTTTTTTAAAATGTTCTTACACTACCAACAAAGCAGATTGTTTATGAGCTGACCGTCTGAGTACACAGCCCATACACTTGCACTACTGTTATGACTTTCATCCTCTGCATATTTGGAAGAAACTGCTGGCCAATTTTCACAAGCATGTCTCTCTCAAGTGATTGCACCTGATGCACAGCTCAGGCTTTGTCATTTACACACGAGTTTATTGTTATACATTGCTGAACTTCTCATATTTTGAGAGAAAAATATAAGAATAAAAGGACTTTTTTCCATATAAGATTGACAAACAGAATTGTACTGAAGTTTAAATAAGTTCACAAAACCTCTTAAGCAAACTTCAAGCTTTGAAGTTCAAGTAAATTTGTTAGGTTTTTAGGGGCTTCTAGCTACTTCTCAGCAATAAGCAGAGAAACCTTATTGACTTGTGAGTTCTTGATTTATGACTCATATTAATATTTGTTTTAATTTTAAGGGATGCCAAATAAAAGGTGTAAATGGCATGTAGGTTTGAGGGCATATTACTTATAAAATCAATCTCTATTGAAATTGACTACATAGTCAGTGAAGGGGTTCTCAGTAATGAGTAGCTTGCAGACATGGTTTGTACTCAGACTTCCTAGGCCAAACAGTTACATTGTAGGTAATCCATTTTGCCTCTGCTTTCTGAAGCCTCCTATGCACTAAAAATATTTTATTGACTTCAGAAAGTAAAAAAAAAAAAAAAAAAGGTTAATGTTCAGTACTCCTAGAGCTGATAATTGATGTCCCTAGAAATCCTTATAATCTTCATTATTAATTTCATATACATTGTTGTTTAAGTGAAATTTTCTATTTTACTCATTTATTGCTCTGGCACTTAATGGCTTGCTCTAACACAAAGGCAAACTTTAATCAACTATAGGTAAATTTGTTTACTCCTTCCTCCAAACACTTAAGTGGGTGCAACATATCGTGGTTAGATTGTCATACTGGCAGCTGTACTGCTTCTCAAGGAGAGGAGGAAGAGAAAGAGAGAAAGAGGAACAGAGAGAGAGAGAGAATGCTGACTTAACTTGTTTCAGAAGCAATGAAAAATCTTTTGGAAGATAATGATGAACCATAATGATAGGTAAGAGAGCAAGATACAAATTATCAAGTCGACTTTCAATTCAGGCTGCTTTGTAGACTTCATCAACACAACTGTCACGAAGAGGGCAGATAAAAGGTGAGCACAGGTTCTCAGTGCTACCCTTTATCTCAGAAAAAATCTATTGCCACCACCTCAGAAAGATTATTTTTGTGTATGAGGAGCACTGAGTTATCTGCAGAGCTGATACATAGAGTGAATGACAGATTTGCATACGGGGTGAGACATTTGGGGTGATTTCATTTATATTCCTGAGGGAGAGCTGGATTTGCTCTGTGAGTAACTGAGAGTGCCCACAAGCCAAGGGTACTCAGCAATTTACAGAGACTCTGAGTCCTTGAACTGAATCTTTAATATTATTCCCAGCTACAGAAGAACAGGCAGGCTGGATTTGGGCTGG
Source organism: Erithacus rubecula (assembly GCF_903797595.1). Classification (NCBI taxonomy): domain Eukaryota; kingdom Metazoa; phylum Chordata; class Aves; order Passeriformes; family Muscicapidae; genus Erithacus; species Erithacus rubecula. Next base: position 64,255,043 of record NC_136658.1, read on the forward strand.
AATATATAAGTGAGAAGGCAGGAAAGCTGCTCTGCACAGTGACCCTAACAAGACTGCTTCAGGTAGATGGTGTGAGAGGAGAAGATTCTTCCAGTAGAGGCAGACTTTTTTGACCTCAGACACAAAAGTCAGCTTCCAATTGTTGTGCAGTTACCCATCCACAGCATACCGGTGCATATAAAGCACCTCTGATAAAAGCACTGGTGGTTTCCCACAAAAAAAGAATCTGTAACCTCCCCTTCAGTCCTCCCTAGTGATAAGTCTGTGTTCGACCCTTTCTCAGACCCCAGTGAGGCTGTTCTGTTCTTGCTGCAGGACAAAGGTGTATTCCTTCCTGCCTTTCTCAGACTCAGACACGTAAGATTTTTCTGGCTGTTCACATGAACTCTGAACTAGATGGTATTTCTATTAATCAAAAAAAGAAGTATTGTTGGCTTTCCTTAGGCTTTGTCTGACCTCAGTCTTCAGCAGTAGGAGGTTATATCACAGATTTTGGAAAGAATAATCATTACAGAGCATCCTCTTACCACCTACCTCCCACAACTCACTGATATTTTGTCTTCATGTGAATACTTTCTAAGTGCTGCCTTTTATTTGGCTTTTGCTGAACTACTGTCTGACTGATTCAATGATCTTTAGAGTTATCCTATCAAAGCAGTTAAGATAGTTAAATCAAAATTTACCAGCCTACTCAAATTTACTTGGTACATTACCTACCTAATGATTTCGCCTTGCCTACACTGTCTTAGCTTCTAATTCAGGAAGGTCATTTGAACAGCAAAGAAATGTGAAATTGTTTATTGATTCCTTAATTATTCAGTGTTTATGGTTGCTTCTTCATATTCTGATATGTTGTGGTTGGGTTTTTTTTTTTTTCCACTTGAAAGTTTAATAAACCAAAATATTAAAAACTAAACAAAGCAGTCTTTAGTAACACAAAGGTCAAGACTGCGATTTCAAAACATTGCTATTCAAATATTAAATCTGTTAAATTCCCTTTGAGGGAGTATTTTTTTGTTCAAGTAGTTAGTATTAATTTTACATATTTATATAATGTGAGTTCATATATATATATGCATGCATATGTACCAGGACTCATCTCTATGGGTCTGACTGTGATGAATTTCTTTTTCCCAGAGCAGCCCTCACAGTGCTGTTCTTTGCTTTGGTATTTGGAAAGGTGTTTTTAGCACACGAGTATTTTGGCTCCTGCTGAGCAGGGCTGGCACAGCATTACTGCTGTCTCTCCAACATTCCATCCTTGGCAGAAGCTGGAGGTGGGCAAGATCTTGGGAGGGGACATAGCTAGGACAACTGACCCAAAGTGATTAAAGGGGTATTCCATACCATATAACATCTTCTCAGATATAACAGCTGAGAGAAAGGAAGAGGCTTTCATTTCTTGTGACATTTGCTTGTGGAGTACCAGCTATATGTGCTGAACCCTGTTTCTTGGGAAGTGTCTGGGCATCTTTTGCTGATGAGAAATAGAGAATAAAATGTTTTGCATTTTTATTTTACTTTATGAAACTGTTTTTATACTGACCCACGATTTTTTCTCCCATGTTACTCTCTGCTCCTGCCCCTGCTGAGGAGGGAAGTGACAGAATGGTTTAGTGGGTGACCAGTGTCCAGCCAAGGTCAATGCACTGTGGTTACTGGAGCAGAGTGTAGGGAGGAAAATCTTGAAGTTGAGCATTATTCCAGAGTCAGGCTAAGGCACAAAACATAGTGCTGAGGCAATGATGTTCTGTTGCTGTGTGCAATTGTGAGGCAAACCTTACAATTTCACTTTTGTATGAATCTGAAGGGACTGATGTTGATCAATACTTTATTTTTATTGTTTTTTTTTTTTTTTGCAAAGCAACTTGCATAAGTAGAGATAGGTGTTAAAGAAAATAGGATTCTTTTATCAAAGACATTTCTAGCCCAAGCATGGCTTTATATTCCTTTGCTATCTTGTATTCCTTACACTACTAATGGACCAATTTTATTGAAGCATCTTTTGTGCAACTGCTGAACAACTAGACTATTATCCTAAAAATGCTTAGTTCAATTAAGAGTGTCCATTTGCTTATGTAAGCAGAAATCCTACTTTCCCTCTCCCCCCCACCCTTGATTACATTTAAGTTAGTGGAATTTCAGTGACTCATAAGCTTTCAAATATAAGAAATGCAACATTGGACATTTATCACATTCTTTGCTTTAATAGCACAACTAATGGAATCATTTACACCAACTAATTTATTTGACAACTTTTCTCCTACTTTTTTTATTTTCCCATTTTCTTTATTATGCTAGACAAAACTGGTCACATAGAAGTCAGCAAATTATTTAATTGAATTTAACTGTGTATAGTCGAATGATGTTGATGATGTTGTTTTCATTTGAACCTCTAATTGCAGCTTGTTTTGTTGTTTCACGTTCAAATTATCATCATACTTCAAAACAAATAAAGAAACAAAAAAACCCATTGTTTTCCTATACAATCAGTACTTATAGAAATTTTTCTCTATTGCAAGTAAGATGAATCAAAGGATATCTTGAACTATCAGCATCCAAAATAGCATGAAACTGTAAAACAATGTTTAGACAACTACATCATGCTAACTAATTTGCTGAATAGTGGTTTCTCATGAAAGTAAGATATAATTTGTATTGGATTGATCCAAATACCATTGCCAAAAGCAAACCCGGTCTCCAATATTCCTTTCTTTCCATTTTTTGTTTCCTTACAGAATAGTACTTTACAATTGCACTCTGTTGCCAAATTATGTACAATGTTACTTTTGTGAAATGAACAAATGACTACTGAGGGCTAATTTAAGGCCATTTAGATAATTTCACTTGTAACCCAAGACATATTTAAGGCCAAGCCCTATGAAAGTGGAAGGCAAATATATTATCTTATGGTATTATGAAACTTGCCCCAGAGCAGGAAGATTTCAATAACATTTAAAAAAATCTCCTAAAATTGAAATATTAATAATTTACAAAACAGAAACCTCAATTAATAGTATCTGTTCATTTTCAATACCACTGTGACCTGTAGGCTGTATTACAGAAATATGTTTTATCTGGTATAGCTTTTGCAGCAACATGGGTAGTAGGATACTGCTTTTCAAGAAGGAATCAATATAATTTTGCCAGAGTTGCTAAGCATAGCAAAGTCTATAATTTTTAACTGATTTTACCTGACTAATTATCATCAGAGATATGGTCTTCTAAAGCTCCCTAACTGAAATTCAGTGGAAGAATAGTCCACAGAGGTATATTGCTCATGGTGAGTGATATGTCATACATATGTGGTTATATTAAAGCAGACATTTAACTTAGATGTTAACACATTCAGCTATTTGAAACCCCAAAAATAGAAATTTGGTTCAAGACCTGAAATTCCAGGCTAGCTGAGCCTGAGTCCCACACAACCTGTACACTATAGTGCATGCAGTGCTTTTGCACTTAGTAACCTGTAAAGTAGCAGGGCATAGTGGTCCACATGTATACATGTGTCTCTCTTAGGGCTGCAGATGAATATCTCTCTGAAATAGTTTACCATCTGAAGGAGATTTCTGTATTAAATCTTGGAAAAGCATTACGATTTTTTTTTCCCTTGGATTACTTCTCTCTTTGTATTTGTTATTGAATGTTATGAAAATATAAAATAATCTTCTGCATTGCTGTTTTAATTCAGATCAGGAATTGTTTCAAATTTTCTATCTTACCACATATTAGGGTTTATTATACAGTGTTTTATAGTTCAAGAATTAGATAAATTTTAGACTTAAACTGGACTGAAAAATGGGCTACTGCAGAGTAGATGATTAATATATGGTCTATGCCTCTTGTCTATGGCCAGCCTGATGCAAAACCCACTGAAACACTTACTGTTTTGTGACTATTTTACTCTAAGGGCCCACTTCTCTTGGACCATGCTGTTCAGGAAAAAAAAGTCAGAGCCAAATACAGCTGAGAAACCTCAGCTTCCTGCTGGCCAGTGAATGTATAAAAGTTGGGGTACAGAAGCAGGATCCATTTTGCTGGCTTTGCTTGGCAGTTGATGATCCTGATCTCCTGGCAGAATATAGTTTCAGTGCCAGGAAGGAACTGACTGTCCAAAAAAGTAAAAAGCTATAGAAAGTCCATTGCTCAGGAGTGTTTTCAACCTGTCATTTAAATGCCATGTTGTAAAATCATAAATTCAAATCTGCTGTGTCAGCTTTGGACTTAATGGGTTGGGTTTTGGTCTGCAAAATAAGGACCTTAACAATATATTACACAGTGAAAAACCCCAATATTGAGATGTTGTCATTCTCTAACAGATAAGGAATTTTTACCTCACCCATGAAATATACATAAAATATTTTTCTGAACTTTTCTGATCAAAATATCTGCATCTAATTAAATAGCAAGAGTTTCTGAGTCATATAATATAGGTTAAATTACATGTAACTCAATCCATATCAAATTATTATTGTTTAAGAGAACACTGGGTCTTAGCTAATAGTGCTCAATTCTCAATTTAGTTTTAGAAGGGGAAAGTGGTGGGTTTATCATTAATAAAGGCAATTTTAGGAAAATATTGGGAAGTATTTTTTTATACATAGCAATAAAGTTAATGGGTACTTTTTAAAGAAAAATATTTACATAACCACTCTGTTCAGGCAATAGAAGGCTCTGTAGTGGTAAAAAATCCTAGAAGTATTAATAAAATATTTAAGTTAGGTTGACTAGACCCCATGAAGAGTTTTTAGTAATTCTTTTATTCTTGATGTCACCAAAGTGACTATAGCATGTTAATAATTCTTTTTTCTTTAGGTTTTAACTATCTGTTCAGTTTAAATATGTAATCAGTAGGATTTCTCAGCAGATGTACTGGTGAACTTTTAATAAAAATTATTCTCAAAAAAGCATCAGAAAACCCCAAGACATAATACACTCTAAGGACTTTCTGATGAGAGTGGCTCTTTGTACCATGCCCACCCCTTTATTCCTTGTGCTTATTTTCTGTGCAAAGACACCATGGCTAACATTAAGTACTTAAAATAATTGCTTAAGAAATGAGCATTCTTTTCCTATGCTATGGTTAATGGAGAAAGAAACTATATCCCTTGCAGAGGTTATTCAGCCCACCGTGATCTCCTTGCTTTCTCCACTAAGAGTAGAAGGAATGTACCCTGCTAAATTAATTGCTTTAATTAGGTGCCTAAAACTAAACTAGACTGTTGAGTTTTGAGGATTGTTCTGGGAAGAATTCGCCAGCATAATCCTTGGGGGCTGCAATATTTCACTAATATAATACTTAGTTTAGTTAAGGAACAGTATTTAAATGTAAGAGATGCTGATTTTGCATGTTTAATCTTTATTTTATGTTACTATTCATAACTGGGTTTTGGTTGTTGTTGCTGTTTTTTGTTGTTTATAACTAGTGTTAAACCATAAGACATTCATAAGTAAAAAACTATGGTACTAAAATCAGTGTAAAGTACTTTTACAAAGCTGTGGGATCAATATGACAGACTGCCCCTGAATTACTTGTAGTAATTATTAGAGTTTAATTTGAAAGAAACAAAAGACGTTGGATTTATCTTCTTGACTTAAAGACCAGTTCTCCAGTTACTTTTGAATTACAAAGATTGGCAAGAGCTGGTAATGACAGTTAGTGCTTAATTTAGGATTGTAATGGTCAAAGTGCATGTCCAGAACACTAAATACTGGTTTTGAATTGCTAAAATGTGACTCAGCTGTATTCCAATCTTTATTCAATTTGTACTTTGGACAGGTAACTGAAATGGAGAGAAATAATGGCTCTGTGCTACATGGATAGTCCTCATTTTCTGAAGCCAATGAGGGATGGGTCTGGCAACTGGGAAAAGCCAGTGCTTGTGTTCAGTTATATTACATGTCCACCCATAATAATGAATAATAGGAGTTTTAGCTAGTGTAGGACAACACTGGTATCTTTAGTGCACTGGTAGAAAAGTCATTTGTAAGAGCTATTTTCGTGGCTTAGCTCCAGCCAGCAACAAAGCCCCACATCAGTGCTCACTCACTCACTCACTCACTCACTCACTCACTCACTCACTCACTCACTCACTCCCACTCCACTGCAGGATGGAGCAGAGACCAGGAAGGGTAAAGATCCTGGGTTGAGATAAGGACAGTTTAAGAGGTAAAGCAAAAGCCGCCTGTGCAAACAGAGCAAAATCAGGAATTTATTAACTACCTCCCATGGGCAGGCAGGTGTTCAGTCACTTGCAGAAAAGCAGAGATCTGTCACGTATAAGAGTGACTTGGGAAGACAAATGCCATCACTGCAAACATCTACCACTTCCTTCTTCTTCCACAGCTCTATATGCTGAGCATGATGCCATGTGATCTGGGATATCCCTTTGAGTTGGGTCACTGCTGTGGCTGTGCCCCCTCCCAGCTCTTTGTGCAACCCCAGCCTCTTCACCAGGAGAAGCAGAAAAGGTCTGGATTCTGTGCAGGCACTGCTCAGCAGTAGCAAAAGCATCCCTGGGTTACCAACACTGTTTTCACCACAAATCCAAAGCACAGCCCTGTAACAGCTACTGTGAAGAAAATTAATTGTACCACAGCAGAAATCAGAATTATTTATAACTATGAGGACTTTTAGTTCTTTACAGCAGAGCTTCTGGATATTAAACCAGGATCCAGCACCTTGTTTCTAGTAGGTAAACTTAAAATGAAAGTAGCACAGATCATTTTGCTTATCATAATAAAAGGTTATGTGGTGCAAATGAGTATCTTTAGGACAAATGGTATCTGTGGCTTTGTGGCTTCTCCATGTTGCTGAAGATCTGATGCATGGGAGCAATAGAAGGTCCATTATACTTTTCAAATAAATATTGGAAAATGACAAGCAGAATCAAACCTCACTCATATTTCCAAGGCCAGAAGTCTCGAGCAAGGGAAAATGTGGATCAGTTTCATTTTTCACTTGAATAATGTATAAATTTTCTGCAAAAACTGTTGTGTGCTATTCACATTTGCCTGCTTTAACTTTTTTTGATTTTTAATCTGCGGGTATCCTTTTTTTGATTTTTAATCTGAGGGTATCACAGATAGTTTCTTTACCTAGGGAAAATATTGATCTTCTAACCCTTCTGTGAAAAGTTATTCTTTCCAAAATGGATAAGAGTTAAAATGCTGGAAAGAGTAAACTTTGCTGTGTTTGAAGACATGCCAGCCTCATAGAAGGAGAGATCACCCTGCCACTGAAAGTGAAGGAAAAACAGAGGCTAAATAAATGATGTTTGCATAATGTTGTAATAGGCAGGTTCCTTAGTAAGAGTGTGGCTTTTCTTTAACCTCTTGTGCTGTATAAAGAAAAGAGGAATTCAGTGCTAGACACACTGAAAAACTGATTAACATTTGACTATTTGCTTCCAGTTCACACAGTTAAGTGTGTTGGCATTAAGCAGATAATGTACCTAATTACTTCTAGAAAGAAGTATGAATGATTTGATTCCTCCTTGGATGTTTCTACAATGTGAATTAAACAAAACATGGTTTTTTGTGAATCGTGTAAATTCTACTAATTTCATTTCAAGAAGTGTGCATCTACCGAAGAGAGGTATATCTTAAAGTATTGCAAAATTAAAAAAAAAAAAAGGGGGTGAAGACTATGTGTCCAAACCTCTGTCAAGCCTTTTCACTGTCTTTTTGAAGATATAAACACATTTTCAGTTCTTATTCATCAAGAGGTTTAAGGATGTATTAATTATTTATCCAAATTGGACAGATTCTGCAAATTTTGATCCAAAAATAAAACTGTAATCACATTAATTTACTGTGACTTTCAAATATTACTGTTGCAATAGCATCAAGAAGCATGATATTTAAGGAGAGAAAAGGGGGAAATGATCCCTATTTACATTTCTCCTCCTCTGTGTCATAGATGGGAACATACAGGACTAGCAGAAAGTGGATCCAGCTGTGACCCTGACACACTCTGCCACCACAGACACATTGCAAACATTTCTGTTAGCTAAAGCCAGGATAAGTATTTGGAATACATGCAGAAGCAAGGGGTGCTAAATGGCATTCATAACTTAAGTTGTAACACTGAGAATCTTTATTATCCTACTTCCTTGTGCATGGATGTCTTGAAACTGAATTTCTCTGCCTAAATCTACTTTTCAATCTGACTTGGGAAGCTTTTGGAGATGCATCTGTAATGAATTAAGATGCTCAAAATTCCCCCAAAACGCTGTTGTTGTTCTGGTTCTATTTTATTACAAACTATTCAAAGACATGCACTCAATTCACTGCCAAAGAAAATTATATCCCATATATCCTTATATTTATCTGATACAATAACAGTGAGATTATTTGCTGTTTCATTTAGGGAAATTCTCTGTCCATTTATTGAAAAAAAAAAAAAAAAGTTGAAAAAAATATTCATTTTCTAAATATTGATCAGATAATCAATAACAATTAGACACAAAATTTCTATTATGATAGTCAGAGACAGCTTTCCAAATTCAATAAATAGTATGACTATCCCAGGTCTGGGTTTTTTTCCGACAGATTGAGCACTCGTAATTTTTACTGTAAATAATGTATTGAAAGTGTATTGTGGCTAAGAGGGACTAGATTCAGAAGCAGAATTTTGTATAGGAATTGGATAGAAAAAGAGATTCCATAGACATCCCATCCTGAAGAACCTGGGGTAACAATATACCAGTTTTATTTTTAAATGATCACACCTAATGTGTTGTTTTTTTCTTACACAGTCACCTGATTATCATCAGACTTTGGCCAGCAATCATTCCCAGAAAAGCATTCTCCTACTGTTCTTTTTTTAATTTTGCATTCTCAGGTTCCTACTTTACAAAGTGTCTTGGCTTCAATTTTGAAAATTAAGATATTCTTGGGAAGAAAGTCTTGCAACTGATCTGCATTTTAAAACTTATTATTTTCATTAGTAGTTTTTTTCCTCTTAAACACAAATATTTTTATAAATTTAATGTAAGCTGTTTTAGATTCAGAAGAAAAGGAAAAATAACTAACCAAAAAATCAAAATCTCGGGATACAGGAAACCATGTTTAAATTATGACCAAGAATTAAGTTCCTCCTCCTCAGATAAGTTATTATTAGTATCTTAAAAAGAGTGTTTGTTTACATAGAGGAACACTTACAGAGCATTGTGTGGTAAAATATCCTCTTTCAAAACTTCATTTATGTTTAATTATGTAAATTTTTTTGAGTTTCATTTTTATGCAAATGTGAAATTAAAAACTCTAAAACCTTGAAACTATTATGCAAATAGAAGTCTTGTTTTCCAGTTAACCTTATCAGGAATGAGGAAGGAATAAGTCTAAAATTTGTTAAATAATGAGGAAAGTACTAGGGAAAAGCTTTTATCAGACATGCTTATCTGTTTGGAGTTTTTCTTCCATTTGAGGAATGGAGGAACTTTGTGGTGTTTTTTTTTTTTAATTTAAAAAAATAACATTATTTTTTCAAAGAGTATTTTTAGCGTGTTTTAACTCTATGACTGTGCCAGAATTTAAGTGACATATCAGCTACTCTCTGTGTCTGAAGATCCTCCATTTAACTGATGCTTTCTGCTGGGGAAAAACCAGCCTGTCAGACCCCTGAACATGGGTACCCCATCCCAGAACATTCAGTTTAAACTCCAGCCCTTCCAAAGAAAGCTTTTCTGCACTGTGGTCAATGACATCCTACTGACTGGAAAAGCTCTAGCACATAGTCCATTTTTAATAGATTTTACTGATCCTTTGCCTTGCTGCTGTAGTCACTAATCTAAAATGTATAGATATCCCATTTAAATTTATTGCCTAACTTTTCCTCAAGAGCTGTAGTTTTACTCTCATTTTCATTATGCTTGATAAAACAATAGAGTTAGTATATTTGACATCATTAAAATGTTTCAGTGATGATGGGAAAAATAAAGTTAATATAAACCCATGATTCTAGAAACATTAACAAAATTTTGATTACTTTTTATTATTCATTAATCTAATACATTTTTTAAACTAGATCTTAAAAAATGAAGAGTTATTTCATGACAATTTCAATTACATTAACTCCCCAGAAAAAGGACACCTCTTATACAGACAATAAGCTGTACTGAATAATTATTTTGCTTATGATCACACTTTGGAAGAGTTAGATCCTGAAATATTTTAAATGCATTAGTGATTGAAGATGGATGCATTCTGACTCAGAACATTCAGCTAATTGAAATACTGACATGCTGTTTAGGATGACAATTTCCCTGCTTATTCTTGCAATCCTACCAGTTGGCCACAGCAGCATGTATTAAAACATGCATTAAAATATATCAGGGTTCCCAAAGCTATAATTTCCATTGTATAAAAAGGCAAGGGAAAATAAAGGGCAGTATTTTGCAAGAGCCTTTACTATATTGTGTTTATTGGCACTGCATATATTTCTATTTTATACCCACTTTTATTTAGTTGTAGTGATTGAACTTTGGTTATACTACTGCCTGTTAAAATGGAGTGCCATGCCCATCATTCACTACTAAACACTGACATAAAACTTTCAAAATATGTGAAACATTTATATTAAAAATAATAAATTGGAAAAACTCAACCTAAACTGAACACCCTACACAAAGAATTCTGGGTAGAATTTCATCCAATACATATTTATAAAAATTATAAATCCTGTATATCCTACACAGGTGCTAGCAAATAATTATAAAGTCAGATGGCAAAAATAACACTATTTTTCAGCATTTCTGTTATTCTCAGAAACCTTATCTTTATCTTGCTTTAATATTACCTTGTTTTCATAGGTGTTGGAAATTCAAAGCTTTAGGACTTCATCAGACCCCTGATTTTCTGATAGATTCACCTGCATGACATATAATTAAAAAAACTTAAGAAATATATCAGGTATTATTATATTATGAGTTTATAAATTCAACAACTGTGAACAGAAAATACAGTTTATTAAACATTTGTAATTGCACAGTAATATTGTTCTTCAAGTCAAAGGTGATTTAATTAGAGTGGTAGAAAACATCTCAGGCATTTTTATACTAATATTGAAGAATTTGTAACGCTGAATAAAGCACAGAGAGTATGACAAAACATCAGCAGAAAGAAAATCTAAGATGTTAGTTTTGAACTAAGTTTTTTTTTTTTTCCATTTTGCCCCCTTGGTTTTAGCTCTATTTACACAAATATTTAGTGATGATGATGATAACAATGATAATAACAATAAATGGGAACACACTGTCCTTAGGAAAATGATGAAAAAAATAAAAAACTTTCTAAATTTTTCTTGCCAATGTTATTCCAAGTTTGTGGAGTGGAAATTATTCCTGAGAGAAGATCTACTTGCAAACTTGGTATTTGCCTTTCACTGCCACTCAACCGTCAGAAGTTGTGTTTCAAAACTTAGTATGCCCACTGCACAATATGTATTTTTAAATTCAGTTTCCTTCCAAGCAAAAGGTACCTGAAATTCAGGTGGGGAAAAATGGTGATTCAGTAAGCCTACTTTTGTGGAATGAATATATAAATCTTAATCTGAGTCATAATTCATAAATATTAATCTCTTTCCTTTGCACTGGAAGAATACTGAATATCAGTTTTTCTTAACTACTTAAAACTGGATGGGATATAAAGACTCAGAAACTGTTGATTTAAAGAGATGATTTGTCTTAACATCAGCCATCTTCTGCTGTTTTTTATTAAATTCTCCTTTCATGACCCCAGTAATTAGGAAATAACCTCTCAAAAGTTGAATTCAACACTGAAAAAACTAAATTCCCCTTAGTGAATTGCTGCAATACTCGATTTTATGAATTAACTCCAGATATAACAGTTCAATAGTTTAATGGATTACTATATTCCTACACATATATTTTATATTTATTTACATTTCTTGTAAATTTGATTTTAAGATAATAATATTAGAGTAATCTACTTGAATATAAAAATGAACTTTGATAATTTAGAAATAATAGGCTACTTAATCTAGGCATCATTCATGATATAGAGTGTGCATCTTTATCAAACCTAAGTTACAATATTTTGAACAAAATACTTTTAAACATTAAAAAGAATTCTAAGGAGATAGATGAAGTTCCTCATGTGTTACTGAATTTCTCATTTCTTGACAGGAAAATTCAACAGCTTTTAACATCATTACACCTGCTACTGACCAATTCTCACCTACTTATTCCACAGTATATCCTAATTTTTAATTAAAAAAAAAATTAAAAATAATAATAAAAAATAATCTCTTTTCTTCCTATTGATTCCAAAGCAAACCTAAAAAGTTATTACTTTGGGGGTTTTGGTTTATTTGGTTTTTTTTCCTTTTTCAGTACTGGAAAAACAATACAAGGAATGGGAAGTGTTGCATATTAATTTTATAGTCCCGAAATTCTGATTGCTGCTGTGTTTATCTCTAATTTCAGAACACAGGGTTAGAAGATAATCCATATGAAAATATATTTGCTTCGTTTGTCCAGCCAATTATCCTGACTTCTTGTGAACCAATTATTTTGAAGGTGTATATTTCACTCAGCAGCTTTTGATCACTAGCAGATTATGAATACTATAAAGGGGTTTAATTTGGACATTTTAGGTAAAAGAAAACTAAAAATAGTTGGGAAAACTCAAAGTATCTCAGTGAAGCTAAAAATCAGACTGGAATCCTTTTCCTATGCCATGGCTTCTTTTGCATGATTACCTACTGGTAGAGCTTTTATCCAGGAGAACTCTGTTTTGGGCCTTCCTCAGACTGCAGAGGTATAAAATGGAGAGGTTTTGTATGTCACTGTTATGCCTTAGCCATCAGAGCTCCTGCACAGCAGTGCTCCTTCTGCATTTTACTTTAGACAGTCACTGGATAGCAAGGATAGAAATAGTTGAGGTAAAATACCCTGCTCTCCTCTAAATCAAATATTCTAGCCATCTTTTGCAAACTGGGCTGCTGCTTCCTTGAGAAACTTCTAGATCACATCTATGTCCCCTACCCACTATGGGAAAAGATGAGAGCTAAAATATTCCAACTTTGACTTGAGCATATCTATTTATTTTGACCATGTTTTCTGTCCCAAAACTGATTGTTGCTACTTTAGAAAAAAACACTTGGTCTACTGCATACAGAGAGTTACCAGTTAGGAATCTGTGGACAGAAACCCTTAGTCCCCTATGGAATCTCAACTGCTATGGTTTGTCAGGCAGGATTTTCCCATGCTGCCCTTTCAGATTTAAGATTCCTAATGTCACTTTCAAAGGAACTTTATTCTTCTTTAAGCCTTTGGGAAAGTGGGATTTTACAAACTTTTGTCTGTTGTTTTGTTGGGTTTTTTTTTAGGAGAAGCCTTAGAGACATACACATAAAAACCAGCTTTGCAATGCTGTAATTATTTTTTTTTTTTTTACATTTCAATCTGTGCATCTGTGAATCCTCCTATTTGTCCCATACCTTCATAGGGTTTAGAGATAACATGATTTCTTGCATTGCCCTTAAAATGCTCATTGAACTAGAGCTTTGCATTCAGAAAACTGTAATCTCCTCTAATCAATATACTGCCATTGCATAAGCAGTAGATCACCTGTGGCCTCTTTCCAGATCTTTTCAAGTAGATCCCTACAACAGCCTCCTGAACACTGGCATGTTTCTGCTGATTAAAACATGGGAGTCCAAATATATAGGTGTCAGGCTGAAAGGCAACAGTGAGACTAAATTATGATCTTCTCATATTTAAACACAACATAACACTACTAGCTGTGCTTTTTCCCATCTGTTTTACAAGAAAGAATTAAAAAGGAAAGTATTCATTGTAGCTCCAGGTGCTTGCAATGCACCCACTTAACACAGATGGCAGAAGGCCTGCCTGTCAATGGGTGGAACTTCCTTTGCCAAGAAAACTAGAATTGCAGCTAAAATTGTATGGGTCTTGTTTTGCCTTTTTTCCTTTTTTTTTTTTTTTTTTTTTTTTTTCTCACACTCTGCCCACAAGAGATAGGAAATTTTCTTTACTGTGTATGATTTATGAAGTGAAGACTTTTTCTGATGCATGATATAGATAAAAGGAGGTCTTGAGGGAGACGTGCCTGTCTTAAAAATTCTCAAGGTTAAAATGCCTAAGAGATGGCACCAAATTCTTGCAGGAATTTCATTTGTGGGAAAGCACTTTACCCAGAATTTACTTAGAATCTAGGTGAACACAGAATTTTAGATATGGAAATGACCACCCAAATCACTAAATGCTGCTTTTGTTATTACAGAACCACACCCCCCCCAACAATTCATATTGCACCTTCACAAATTTATGAACTAATCAATCAAACTGGCTTGCTCCAGCATATATTGGATGTGATTTCTCTGAAGTGGTTCTTCTGCTCACTTAGCTGCCAAATTGTTAATACCCTTGAAATATTAATTTAGTATCACATAAAAACTCAAAGGCCTACTCTAATTCCTTTCTAAGAATTCTGTTTAATTGCTCTGCATTTGTATCACCCTATAGGTCTGAAGACTTGTCTGTTTCCTCTAACATTTTGTCAAGAAGAATGCAAAATTAAGGCCTGTTTAATCTTCCTGCCAATGATGGCATTCTCCTTCTTGTGAACAGGATTACTGCATCCTTAGCTCATCTCTTAACAAAGGTCAGACCAACAAAATTAATTAAACTAGAAATTACATACTCTGAAAATCTGCACAATGTTTGGAAATGCACACTTGCTGTGGGAGACTACACAAACTATTAATATCTCTTCATATGTATCCATGTATGTGCAGCAGACTACAACTTGTTTTATTGACTATATCTAAGACATTTTTAAATAGGTCTGGCCTGTTGTCCTGTTGATATAGCCTAAGCTGCTGAATGCATTTTTGTTTCGCAGGCAAATATTCTGTACATAGTTACAGATCTCAGTCAATATGGCTGCAGACTAACAGAGGGCAGCTTTTCTGTCAGCTCTCAGGCTTCTTCTTGACCAGTGCTCCTGTGATATATTGCTCAGGGAACACTTATCAGAAACATACAGTTTGCATAGAAGCAGCCAGATTACAAGAAGCCAATGTGTCAGGGGTTTTTATGGGTGATTATATATATATATATATATATATATAGTTGTTTTTATTTTATCCTGTGATTGGCTACATAAATGCACAGGTATTTGAGGGCAGAGTAGGAGGCAAATTTGGAACTGCACAGAGTAGTTAAAATATAAAATATGCCTATGGCAGACTCTTTCCTTGGAAGCTAAAGACAATATCAACTGATGTGATGAGGAAGAACTACCAGTGGTAACTAGAGATTGACAGAATACTTGGAGAAGATGAAAAATTGGTGTCATCTGCATAAATAACAAAGAATAGGAAGCTAAATAGCTTGCTCCAAAACAGAGCATTAAAAAGAATTAGAAATACAAATTAAGGGAGAGACTGAATTTTGGATTAAAAACTTGCTTCAATTATGCCATTTTAAAAAGTGAATAATTTAGTGGTTTGGATTTCTTGTGTGGATTGTTTTTTTTCCTCAGCTAAGTCTCCAAAGAGCCCTCTACAGCAGGGTGTCATGTGGAAATTTTTTTTTCACAAAGATTTTCTGGTGCATACAAAACCACTTATTATATGATAAAACATAGCTTTGCAAATCCATTCCCTGGTGTGTGTCCTCTGCAAGGATAACGTTTGGACTATAAATTAAAAATGATCAGTGATCAGTAGCTTTGCACAGTGTCTTGATATTTGCAGCATACTGCTTACTTGGCAGTGCACCTGCTACTGAAGGGCGACGGTTCTGCTTCTGCTTGAGGTCGTGTTCTGTCTGCATTATCAGTGTCTTTGTTACATTCAGCCAAGCCCCTAGCTGAGGTCAGAGGTCCTCATTTCAACTAGGACTGGTGCAACCATGCTAATTTACTCTGAACGTGAATCCAGCCCTTGTGGTGGATAAGGTCTAGATGCTTAGCAGGTTTTTCCAATATTTGCTGAAAAAAAGGGAATCTCCTGTAATTAATCTGCACCTAGGTTCAGTTTTCCCCTGTTTGACAAAGCTATTTACAGTCATGATCATTATGCACATTGGTAAATTATCCATACTGTGCAGGATCAATGTCTCTAAATAAAGCAGGAGAATAGGAGCAATTTATAGTATAAAAAGAGGGAACTGCTCAGTTTTGAAAGTTTATTAACAGAACTGTAATTATAAGATTTAATATTAGAAACAATAACAGCTATTTTTTTAAAGCCACAATTTATATGTAGAATTGCCTAAAAATTTTTTTTTAAGATTTAGAAAGTTTGAATAATTAACAATTATTTCCCCTCAGCCTTCCCCTTCTAAATGGAAACATTTAAATGGAATTAGAGACAAATATCTCAAGTTTTATTCCAAGCTAAAATAAACACAGGATTAGTATTCTGAAAGCAAATTGGTTCATAATTGTCTGCATGCCTTACCACAGGAAGGTATCTTTCCTTCTCACAAAAGTGTGATGCTCTTTATTCCTTTTACACGGACATTCCGCACAACCTCTGCTTAAATTAAACCCCCATGTTGTCTTTCTCACAGGCACCATTTTCATCCTTTGTTCTGTATTCATCCCTGATCTCTTGAAGCCAAGATATTGAAAAGGATAAATTTGGCTTGATAGCAGTATGTATAACGATGCTACTGTAGGTTGCTAGGATACCATTTGGTGGTCAACTGTCTCTGGTGCAGCTGCTCTTAATAGCCAGACTGACGGACATATTTGCTTTTATCCCCCTTAATGCTTGGGCTGCAGAAAGTTTCCCTTCATCTGTTGAATTTTGACTTTTGACGAGAGGTAAGCTCAGAAACAAGGACATGGCAGAGGGAGAGAGATGTTGTTCTTTTATTTTATTTTAGTAATGAATGTTTTATCCTAATGAATTTAAAAAGAAACATGCCAGTGTCAGAAAGGCTTATAATTTTTCATACATGAGATCTAATCCAATGTCCATTACAGCAGCTGAGAGTCTTTCACTGATTTATTATGACTCTGCTACTATGCCTTGGCTTTTTCTCTGAGGATTTTGAGGGCTAAAAGCAAAAGATGCAGCAAGTTGAGTTACATACTTGCATGATTTAGTCGATGGGAGCTAAAAGTTCAAGTGCTTTGTAGGACGCATGCAAAGGGAACATCTAAGAGATTCACACTTGACTTACACAAGAAAAAAAATGCCTTTTTCCACAAGAACAATTGTTGCTTTTGTTTTGATATAATTCCTTCTGAAACAATGAATTTTGGTGCCAATTCCTGAATGCTGACCACGTCTAGAAATTAGTCAGATTTACTGAGATACAAAGTTTGTTCCCTTAAATTTAGATTGCATTTCTCAAAAACAAAACAAAACAAAACAAAACAAAGTAAAAAAACCACAATGAAAACAAAAACAAAATGCAAAAACCAACCACAAAACAACAAAAAACCAAAAAATCCACAAAAAAAAAAAAAGTGCCCTTCCCAACTGGTAACCTATTTCCCTCCTGAGCTGATTCCTGCTCCTGTTTTTGTTCACAAGTGGTCAGGGCCACTGTTACAGAAACACAAGGAAACAACATTATACCAAGAGTACCAGGAGACTAAAACCTTGATATTCTTATATTCAAGATGTGAAGAACCCTGGTTGCAGTATGTATTTCTTCTTTTCAGAAAGAAAAAAGTCTTCACCAACCAACTAAACCACATAATGTTCTCTATTAACATAAATTGCTTTCCCAACCTGATTTAAGTAAATGGGAATTTTCAGTAAATTTTAGTCTGAGTGAGATCTAAAATTCCAGTCTTAACTTCAATAACAAGAATTTAGGGCATGGATACTTACATATTAAAAGTATTTATCCCTGTAATATCTATCCAGCATAGAGAAAAGCAATTATATTCACAAAATAACTAACTGATAAATGGTCTTAATGCAAAGTTGTCATTACTAAACCTCCAGTAAAGGTGGGAGACATTTTGACAATATCTGTGGTAGTGACTTTATGTACCTGACCATAAACAATACAGAAGAAGGAATAGCTCTAATATGAGATTTAGCTCACTTATTTTAGACATTTAACTGTAATATGAGATCCATTGCACATATTTCTCCTGAAATATTATAAAAATAGCCTGAGGTTATAGACGACTATATTTAGTTAGATTAATCTTAATCTTATCTTTCTTGTAGGTTAACTTCCTAAACTAGTGATATTTGGTTCTCTGTATACTCAGAGGAAACAGAAAATTGCCTTCGGAGGAAAGTTCACTACGAGTATTTTAGATGTCTCAGAAAATGATAAAACTCCCTTTAGAGATGCCTAGCTTCTGCTTGACTGTAATGGGAACCAGTATTGCATCCAGACTAAGTACCAGACTTTCAGAAGCCTAAGGTGAGAGGATAGGAATACCAGCTTTAATGGGTATCTATTATTTTACAAAACAGCATATCCTGCAAAAGTAATGAGCCACAAGCAAATATTGGTAAATGTTACAAAGGACACATGTTATTTGGGATAGCAGATGGGCATCAGGTAACAGCTGATTAGGAAGATACTCCCTAGTGTGTTCAAATATATCTGGACAGAAGGTGCACAAATAGTATCGCCGCACACATCTGAACTCAGTGAAAAATTCTGGCCACTTGCAATGCTGCTGGCCAGTCTCTAGGATTCCTCTCTCCACAGTCCTTTATGCACAACATTGAATTCATGATTTCTAACATCTGCAAATTATACTGGCAGTGTATCATCATTTTCTGGCAGCTATGGCTGCCAGTGAAGGAGTGTATACCTTGCTTAAGCCATGGGCAGTTTGATGTAGTGAGGTCAATGTAGTTTATTTCAAGAATTTGCTGGGTTCTTGGCTACTACAAATACAAATAACTCTAAAAAGCCTCCAACAACAAACAAAAAATCAAAATCTAGCCAGGTACCTTAAAATTTTATTGTGTTTCAGAAATTTTTCTTATAACCATTCAGATACAAGTAAACAGCAGCAAAGAGTTTAAAAGCCAAACCTAATACTACTAGTACTAAAGAAACCAAACGGTAAATTTTGTGCAAACTATAATACCTAGCTGTTGTGTGCAGCTTCTTTCTTCTGTAGCATTTTCTCTCTAGTTTCCAGAGGAGAGATCAAAAACAAGTTTTGGTGTTTTAATCCAGTTGCTTTCAACATCACCTGCACAAAGGTAGCAGTAAATCTACCTTATTTGGCTACAAACTCCTGGTAATGTTTTATCGTTAGGGGGACACAAAGAAGGCATTTTACATCAGTACACATAGACCTGGTCTTCAATCATTTAAGGTGCAATGAACCCCAGCACTAACAGGTAAAGCAAGGAAGGCTCTCTTTTAAGAACACTCAAATAACACCTTGGATCTAAACTTAATGCAATGAGCACAGCCCTCTGTCTTGTTGGGTAGCCTAAACACTCCGAGTTACAAGGATGCTCTGTAATTTTCTCGGTATTTTCTTACTAAACTCTAAAATTGAGTTTAAATTGATGAATACTTCCATTAACAACAAGGGCAACAAGTGTGTATCATCAAATGGACTCACAAATGCTCTTTGGGTTTTGTGCATTTTTAACTAAAACTGGTAGGTTTTTGGTTGGGTTTTTTTAATGAAAAATAAAATTTAGCGCCAAAATTTTAAAAATAAATGAAGCATATTTTTCATGAAAAACAGGGTGGGGGAAATCTGGGTGTCTCTTTTGACTCCTTACTTGCAATAAAGTAGCACATTTTCACTCAACAGCACTGAGGAGGAGGCATTGCTGCAGTGTGAAGTTCTGTGGCTGCTAACTGCTGAGGTCATCTTCACTTTTGAGCTGAGACCACAGCTAGGGAACAAGGAAAAGAGGAAGCTCTTAAGAAATTTTCTGACCTGAATTTTCTGTAAAAGTGATTTATGTGTTTATTGCTACCTTTATTTGGGGAAACAAGATTTATACCAATGTCACTACAAAACCAGCTACATTGCTGATTTCTGCTTTCAGCTGGACATCAATTATTACAGTATAAAGAGAGATGTAGTTATATTTTTTTTAAAATGGTCAGCAGTGTATGCTGTGTAGTACAGGCATGGTTACAAGGATCTCAAAACTGAAAAATATTCCTATAGTCCAAAGTCATGTACTTCCTACGGCACAGGAGCCAAGACCAGTCCACATACAGAAGATATCTGTGTTCCTTAGACAGTTATTTATGCACTACTTTATTGTGGACTGAGAGTGGGATGAGCAGACAGCTGAGTCCTGAGAGACCTGCTGATGTTGGCTTAAACAGGCAGTGCTGGCTCATTTCCTCACTTCTGGTGCAGATCCAGAAGGCTTTCCACCAGGAGAGCTTGCCTGCAGCCATTCACATCACAGTTTCTGCAACAGCTCCACACTTGAACTGTTCAGATGCCACAGGTTTGCCCATCTGGTACTGTTAAACCTATGGCTGTCACTCCCACACTAAAACACAGCAATGACTTTCTCCATCCTTGACATCTTGCTGAGCTGGCTGTATCTGATAATGCAATATCTGCTCATAGCAAGGGAATATGGATTCTGGCTAAAGCACTGGAGCTCTTCATGAATCTGTCTCTGCCTGTGTCTCATTATTCACCTTTATATCACTGCCGATCTCTGGATTGCATTGCTACTGATGTTTATGTCCTAACCTGTCAAAACTAGTGTCAGTTGTCTGCTTCTGGTGTTGCATATTTGCCATTGGTTCCTCTGTCCTGTGGATAAACAGCCTTTTTGTGATTCAGCTGTATTAACAGA
Source organism: Erithacus rubecula (assembly GCF_903797595.1). Lineage (NCBI taxonomy): Eukaryota > Metazoa > Chordata > Aves > Passeriformes > Muscicapidae > Erithacus > Erithacus rubecula. Next base: position 64,275,828 of record NC_136658.1, read on the forward strand.
AATGGTTACCATTGCCAGTTTAGCCCTGCTGTTCCTTTTCCTTCTGCCTGACATTATTCTCCCCAATAAATCCTCTCACACAAACACTGTTACAAGTACACTGTAATTTGCATCAGTCAAAATGATCTGGACTATAGAAGGCTTGGTGTTTGTACATTTTAAACTAACCCAATTTGTTATGATTAAAGTGCCTTTGGAATCAGCAACTGAGAGGAGGTAGTCTCTAAAAAAAGAATGATGGTGGTCAGTTACAAGTGAGCTATGCCCAGTAGCATGCAGAATGCCTGTCCAATGTCAGCTTTAAAACAAGTCCTATGTGTAATTTCATGTCACCCAAAAGTTTTGCTTGCATATTCACCATATATTTCTCTACTGACGCACACATTTAAGAAAATATTTAATGAAAAAGTCCTGATTTAGACAGTGGTTTATTGTCAATAGAAGAACAGTGCTGCATTTCCTCAAAACTTCATTGGAATCCACTTCTGTTTGGCATTTGACACATTTTTTTTTTGGTGCTGTGTAAAGCCTGAATATGTTAATACATGGGTTGTAGAATAACTAGATAACAAAACACAGCCACCATTAACACAAGTACAATTCTACAGGAGCAATATCTGGTCTATTTTGCTCACAGGAACAAATACCTATGTTTCCTCTGCACCATGTTTACATGACATGAGAGGCTGGCTAATAACAATATTTTTTAATCTCTGCTTAAAATAATTTTGGCTACAGAATTCTCTTGGCAGTACCAAGGGATTTCTGTCTTCTTTCTGTCAGGAGTTACCTGAATGGCACAGTTGACTCAGAAAGAAAACATAATTTGCTATCTGTATAGCACAGTGAAAACCCCAGTTTTTCCTGTTGGAAAGTTCTTTGTATAATACTAAGCCACAAAATGTTTCTGGAACATGAATTTGTGGTACAGTTTGTATACTCACACTTTTGGCTTCTCTCATCTTTACCAATCCAAAAATTTAGGTGTTAATCTCACACTGCTATTGTCAATGTCATTATGCCAAGTTTAGCCAGATTAAGGAATAGTCTCTTAGGCCAAAAATAACTTCTACTTGTGGTTATTTCAGAAATTTTGATATAATACTACAAGGTTGCTACAATTTTTCTTCAATATCACATTAAGGATACATATATACTGAATGAATAAAATTCCTTTTCAGCAAGATGCAACACTTCCTTAGAGTACCAATCAGTTTTAGAAAGCATCAATAGAAACATTCCATGAGATCTTACTAATAATTGCTCAAGACTAATTTAGAGGTGCAAACAGCAACACAAAGGCCACTGTCAGTGAGCAGTTATTTGCACAGTAAAATGAGTGTGTGTACTTATTGCTTAGTCTAAAAATAACTGGCTCATTAACTTTAAATGTATCATTAACCTGATCATATTGTTAAAGTCAAATGTAAAAACAGATAAGGTATTTTTGGTTTATGTTAGCTGGTGCACGGATAAGAGCATATTCACATTTAGCATCCTTGAAAATGCAATGTGACTTCACATTCTACAGGAACCAGAAGGTTTTAGATGGTGAACAATGACAGCAAACCTAGAACAGGAGAATAGGAACAATTTTGTTTTCTCTCTATTGGTGAATCTTAATGTTCATTAAAAGTCATATATCAATATAAGGCTTAATAAATCCTGTGAGAAGGATTTTTCCACTTTGTGATTTGTGTAATTTGCCCCTATGTGAACTAATGGTCAAACTATTGGGTTAAAATGTTGGTGAAAATACTATGTGTATTAATAGATTTTTAAACAGTATTTTTATACCCTTCTGCATAACTATCAAATACCACCAAATATTTACCCTTTTTTGGGAGACACCACGATGATAGTTGGAAAGAGCTTGCTGTAGAGATTCTTTTGAGTTCCTATGCCATGGAATAGACAGATGGAAAAACTAAAGAAATCTTTGTCTTCACAGAAGGAACTTAGACCAGTTGATTATTTCTGTTAATGTGTTCACCAGGGCTTGAGGGAGAAGAAGGTCAGTCACTTTTGGAAAGAAGTTCTTGCCCTTCCTTGTGCAAGTAGCATACTGTGACATATTTTGCAGAGAGCCTTCTTATGAATGAAATAGTGCTGACTTTGCTAAGGTTAGGCTGGATTAGGACTCATAAACCCATAAGATGTCTCCTCTCAGTCTTCTGGATGCTATTGTCATTTCCAGATCCAGACAATATCTGAGGACACATGAGTGCCCCAAAGATAAGCCTAGCAGATGTGGCTGGCCATGTGTCAATGCACAGATAGCATGGCCTTTTCCAGAACCCACAAACACCAGCAATGTGCACATACACCTGAACACAGACAGCCCAGGATTCTTCCTCTTCTGTGTCTCACCAGGTTTGAAACTAATCAGTGAAACATGCACATACTCCCATTTTCTTGATTGACAAAACCACCTCAGTTCATGGGCTTTAAGTCTGACATCCATGCTTGGACATAGAGATGCTTAGGCAGCCTCAGACCTTGGACTCTGGTCAGATGCTAGTGGCCTCCTACACATGGGCTGTCCAACCTATCAGTCACTGGTGAATGATCCTCCAACACACATCACATGGAGAGAAGATAACAAGAACACACAGAAAAATTACTGCACAAATTTTTCATTTAATTTAACTTCAGAGTTGGCCCTTCTTTGAAGCGAATCCATGACAAAACAAGAATGCCATGACAAAAGTCATTGGCTTCACTTTTACAAGCCTTTTATCGAATTATAAGAGTACCAGGTCACAGTCACCTTGAAATTCTGGGCCGTATCACAAATGTGTGAAGTCCAGTGATGACTGGTGAGTTAATTTCCTCCAGACAGTGGCTGCTAGAGTAGCTGATCATGTGCAACATAATGAAATGAATTAATTAATTTTATTAAAAATAGTTAAAAATACTGTCTTATCTTTATATGGGCTTTTGTGTGGACAGATAACTCTTGTGCATGCATCTTCCCTTTTCCCCATTGTTTAAATCAATAAGTTGCTTAAAATAAATGTCATACCTCAGAATGGCCAAGAGAAAAATTTTGCTTTGTAAAGCTGTGCTTTGTGAAGATTTCAAAACCCAATCACCATTACATGATGGCAAATAAGTAATCTAAAAAGCAGAACCATAAATAGAAAGTCCAGATCAGAAAAGGATAAACAGAATGGAAGTGATTAATATATATCTTTTATTGTATACACTAATGCCTTAATTAATTCCTTCTCATTTCTACTATAAACCAAGCATCAGTATACTTTTGTGTGTGTTGTTGCCTCCATTTATGAATTTTTTTTAAGAAGTGTTTATAGCATCATCCCTGAAGATGCATACAGCAAGGTCAGAAACTGTTACAAAGAAATACATGACATATGTAATTAAGAGTGGCCTTTCTAATTCTTTCACAAACTTGCACAAGAAAAATCCATGCACAAGTGCACTACAAGAAATGTTGGGGGTCACCATGGAATTATTATGTCAAGTATTTAATGATGTGTTTGTTTATTTTTTTTTAATTCAATGGTAACTTATCTAAAACACTATTAAAGAACCATACTTTGTCCCAGCATAAGAGAGTGGATTAACTATGCAGCAGAGAATGTTGGTTCTCTTTTCCCTACCAGCTTACTACTAACTGTGGAACTGTATGCCATCAACACTAGGATAAGTTTCATGTGAGAGTCTGTGTTTTCCTTTGTTCTTATTGAAGCAAATATATTTTCAATTATTTTCTGTATGTTTCTCAAGACTGAATCACTGTATTGTAGTCAAAACATGACTTCCATGTTTGGGATACATCTTCCCTCTTTGACACTCCTTTTAGGAGGTCACATTTGTGAAGCATATTAAGGTGAAGAAATGGTCTGTGAAGGTAAAAAGGAATTGTTCATAACACCAAGGCTAGTCAAAAGTTTGAATATGCTTGAAGAAGGAAAGTAAGATATGTAGAATCTGGGGATCTATTTTAACCTGTACATTGCATAAAATGCCTGACAAAATATCAGACACTATGTACTGAATGTAAAAAAGTGAATACAAATCAGATAGGTCACAAACATTTAAAACTCAGATTTCCAGCTTTGCAATCCCTTCTGAGTATAATCTTCTTGTAAAGGTAAGATTCATTCCACATTAGTTATTCAAAATAGCCCCAGAAAACTGTGGAGTTTGGTTGATGAATACACAACCTTGAGTTATAGATGATGAAATTGTGAAATTAGCTTTCATTATTGAGTTCCAGTATTGAATCTTATGAACCTTCAAATCCACATGGTGCAGAACAGAAGGCAAATTTACATCAATTAATTGTTTTATGAAAACCTGATAAAGAAGCACTGTCCTTGAACCACTTAGATTAATGAACCTAAATAAAATACGTGCATGTATCTGTGTATATAATTCCATGTTTGAGGATGTGTTTGTGTTTGATGTCTGCCATCAATCACAAATCTGGCTACAGCTGATATGTAAAATTGCCTTCACAGAGTCTAAATGAGAGAACAGTATAATGTTCCCTTTGTATAGGAAGAACTAAAACAATAGAAGCCAGGGTTAAAAAAATGTAGGGAAAGCATCACTGCAACATCTAGCAGAAGAGCTACTTCTCAGACCAGTTTCTCACTTCTTTCAGTAAAAAAGAATATAAAAGTGATCTTTCACCCCAGCTATCTCACATAAAATAGCCAACAAGAACTTCATTATTGAAGAATCTGTTTGTCTCTGTTGTGTCAAAACTGGGACTTCCAGCCACAGGTGGGATTCAGCTGTTCTAACTTTGATAAATGTGTAGAGACTTTGTAAGTTTAAGACACTTTTTTGAATAGTTAGACCAGTTAAGTAATGAAAAAGGAGATTTTAACAGAGATAACAATGATATAATGAATTATTTTTCTATTGAAAATAATCTGACAATGATTGCTACTTTTGCACCTGTTACTAGGACAATCCTAGTAAAGAAACTATTAGTCTTTGTCTACTGTATGAGTCAATATATGCAATTTATTTTTTAAACTGGCTTTCCTCCTCAGTACTCTTACCTTCTTATTCTATCCTCCCATGAAAAACTGAAGAAGGGTCCATCAGAAGATGATATGTTGAAGCAGCATCTGCTAGTAACTTTCCAGTATGTTCTACCTCCTCTCCTTCTCTTTAGTCTGACAGTACAAGTATCATGCCTTAAATATAGATTGTATAGGATATGTTTGTCCAGATCCCAGTTTTTGATTAAATGCTGTAACAGTAGTCTACTTAAATAAATATCTGTGCATGTTTGTGTGTTTCACACTATCATACACATGCATATGTGTGTGTGTGTATATATATATATATTTATGGTGGTATTTTTTTCTTGACAGTAAAGTACAAGCAGTGTGGTGCATGAAGTGATCAGGGCACAGAATCAGGACACTAAATTCCTGTCTTCAGAGACTTCTGTCAACCTCCTGACTCCAAGATTAAGTTGTTTACACTGTTTCTGCCCTCATAGTGCTGTTTATTCTGTTTATTCATAACATAACTCTTTGGGTGCCAAGGAATGAATCTTACACTTACTCTAAGTTTAGAAGTACCTACAACTGTGCCTGAGTTAGTCATTCTGACAGGGAGAAATAGGCAGCTCAGGGGCAGATGCTCTCTTAGCAAACAGCTACACCTGGTCATATGACTTTGAGTTTAGTAAGTAGCTCTTGAGCTTTAATTATTTATCAAAACAGGCAAACATGAGTTAACTGCTTTGGTAACAAACAGCCCATCACAGATGGGCATAAACAGTACTGTAATGCACATGTAATGGACATTACTCCTCAGATATTGGGAAAAAAATGCACCAGAGCTGAGAGGTAACAGCAGAAAGTCAGCAAATTGTGCCCAGTGGCTAAGCAATAAGCAGGTGTATATTTTGTTATTTAAAACTTCATTTGCTGTGGTTTCAGTGATGATTTGTTCAACCTATATGACTAACATCCTAGATACTCATTGCCAAAAATCAGAGGAACAGTTCTTTGAAGGAGCTAAATGGGGAATAACAGTGCAATAACTTCATTCTGGATATTCTTTTTGTCTAATTGATCATTTTCCCTAAATTTCAATAAAATACTGTTCTATTAGTCACACTCTTCAGGAGCCAGTCTCATAATGCGTTATTAGATGTACTTCTGTATTTTTCTTTCTCTTGCATTCAATGAAAGGAAAGGTTGGACAGTGAAAAGAACTATGAATTAATGCTTATTTGCAGCAGGAGTTGTCTTATTTTTCCATGTACTAGATAGGTTAGTATGCTACTACACAATCTTATAAAATCTTGGTAACACACTTATTTTTAACTTTGCTTTCTATACAGATTTAAGAATTATATTCCAATAGAAGTGAAAGAGTTCCTCTATGACTCTCCATTACTCTGGGCAAATTAATGTTTTCTTGGGTTTTCTGTATAATTGCATGTCTTCTTTTTTCAGAGAACAATTATTCTAGGTAAAAATGCATGAGAAGTATCAGTAGTTGTGACCTCTCTGTCATTGGCCCTTGCTGATAAATTTCTCGAAGGACTTCTGTCTATAGGTTTAGACTGAGGAGAGCTAAACTGTAGAAGGAAATCTATCACACAGTGAACTGTGCTTAGAGCTTACTTATTGTGAGACATGAAAAATAAATGGTTTTAGTATGAAGCACATTTTTTTAACTCGAGAATGACTTTGGGCATAATGGATTGCATTCAGGAATCTTCTCTTATTTCAGTCAATGTTTAATGTATTTGCTTTTTTTTTTTTTTTTTTTTTTTTTTTTTTTTTTTTTTTTTTTTTTTTTTGCCAAAACACAGTGCTAACTTTCAGTGTTTGCTTTACTTTTAGTTGTAACATAGCATTTAGAAATGCAATGCATTTCGCCCCTTCTAACTTAAGCCCCAGAACTTGTATCACATATTTGTCCACAAGAGAAAGTAAGTTTTAAACTACCACGAAACCTACATGATATATTGTCAGAACATCTTGTGGTAGGTCAGGATAATATGCATTTGGCTTAGCTTTAAAGGATGCAGTGTTTGAAACAGCAACATAACTTGCAAAGAATATAAGTAATTGGTAAGTAGAGAAAACACTGGAATTGAGCTACTTTGTCTATGGAGAATAAAGGGTAGACCACAGTCATTTTATGACACAAAATTCCCATTAAATTAAATAGTAGCCATGGGAAGGCAAGGTAGAATAGTATATCATCTCTTTTTATTCAGACAGCTAACATGGGTTGATATTGGCACTGAAGAGACAAAAAATAAAGACTAAAATGTAAAATAGTTTTTTCATATAGAAAATTAGAAAACCAAAAATTATTGGCTATTGAGAAACTTAAATACTAACTGCTTTAGAGAGTAATATTTGATAAAGGACAAAAATGTAGAAAGCCAGTCTGCAGTTATTCAGAGCAATAATTTTTGTCATTTATCTTCAAACATATTTTTCAATTTCTTAGAATCTGATTAGCAATTCAATACAATTTTTACCAAGGCATGAAATGATAGGACAAGAATGAACAGCTTCAAATTAAAAAAGAATAGGTAGAAGTTGGATGTTAGGAAGAAATTCTGTGCTATGATGATGGTGAGGTACTCGAGGAGGTTTTCCAGAGAAGTTGTGGATATTCCATACCTGAAAGTGTTTAAAGCAAGGCTGGATGGGTGTTTGAGCAACCTGGTCTAGTGGAAGGTATCTGTGCCCACGGCAGGCATGTTGGGACTAGATGATCTTTCATGTCCCTTCTGTTGAAATCTTTTGGCACTTGTATGATTGTAAAATTGTGTGATTTTACATACCTGACTGCAGTATGATTTTATATTAAGCCTATAGTGTATTTCATTAGTGAACATTTATGGTCATGCTTATGAGTTTATAAAGTCACAGATTACCTCCAAACATGTGACAAGATTTTCAGTAAAACTGGTATTTTTAGGAGTCTTGTCATTTAACACTGCTTTTCAGGCAAAAGCTGACTACTTTCAGTTCTAAAGATGATAACAAAGTTATAACTTTCTTTTTAAATTAATCTGAGTGACTACTGGGGAACAATATATGTGATATTTTTAAAATCTAAACATACCATAGCTATCTCATTGACCAGTATGGCAAAATTATTAACAATATTTGACATGATTCCCAGTTTTGCAACAAGTCTACAGTGTTGCAAAAGACAATGTAAAACATCAGCCATCCTCCCTAATGTTAAATAAAATCCTCTCTATTGATTTTGGCATGTGGTCTAGATTTGGGAAAAGGCATCTCTCTAATAACCCTAATAATCAGATCTTAACAGTAGGAATTATTAGCTGGGGTAAATTGTGGAAAATGAATTGTTTATCTTTAATATTTAGAAATGGGAAGGAGCACCTTGGGGGTAATGGAGTCCACCCCATCAGACCTTGATAAAAAGTCAATAAAATCTTCCTGAGCCAAATTTACCTCTTATACTAATGCTGATGAGGTTTATCAAGCCGGGCATTACACTATGCAATAACAGAAGTTTTGCTTCTCAGTAACATTTATATTGTGCCTGCACAGTAAACTTAGTAGGGATTTCCCTGGCTGCGAGCCAGAATGGACATGAGGAATTCATGGAATTCAGAGGAGCTGGAACCTTGAGCAGTGTCAGTGTGAAATGTGTGTGTGTGTCTGTGCGTGTGCACATCTCGGAATACAAATCTTAGATTACAAGGTTGCTATTCAGTCACTGTAACCATCCTACTGAGCAAATAAGGTTTTGATTGCATGTCTGCACTGAGTGGTGCAGTTTTGTTCCTGCCACAACCCCACTGAAGTTTCCTTGTGGCAAGCAATGTACAAGACTAATGTCCCTTTTTCCTGTCTTCTTTCCTATTCTTCTCTTGTGTTATATTAATAATGAATAACCAACAAATTTCTTGCTTTGTATAATATTGTTCTCCTAGACTTCCACAGTGTAATATGCATATGTATTGACATGCACATGCACACACAGTGAATAAAATCTATGCAAAATTTTCTGTTGAAATCCCTACCAGCTAAAAAAACCCATTAGAATTGCCACAGGTAATAGGATTCAATATATCACTGATTCTGTTAATTCCTTTATGCTTAATAACATGAAATTGAAGACATATCTCTTCTATACCCCTTTCTCTCACCTCCTTAGCATCTTTGCTTAGTGCCTCTGGTGACACGTTTAAAACTTCTACTTTTATTATTGTTCTACAGATCAAGTAAGATGCATCATGTGATGCAGGAACTCAACAATGGTTTTTCTCTGCTGAAAAATTTATGAAAAATTATAGTTATTAGGGGTGGTTACCTGAATTTTGTTGTGTTGCTATTACTGGAAGCAACAAATGGTGTGCTAAAATTAATGATACAAGTAATTTTTGGGTTTCTTGGGATTGGCTTCTTTTGAGGAAGTTTTTAAACTGGAAATACATAAATATTCAATTATATTCCAACAGATTCAATTAGATTTTTTATGAAACTAGATCAAGTATATCTTTTTTTCTGGTCTCTATAACAATTTGATTTTGCTTAAAATTATGCACTGAAATTTTGAACACTACTTGGGCTTTACTGTAGCTTTAAATATTCACCACCACCCCCTTGGAAACCATTACAGGTCAGTTATGAATTATCAGTGTGCTTGATATGCTGAAGAGAGTGGGTGCCAACATAGCATGCATGGCTACAGCAAGAACAGTAAAAGAAGAGTATGCCTTTGGATCAAAGGTCAATCTGTATATCATGGATGTCAGTATCATGATTTTTGACATTGCCTAAGAATAAATGTGTAGGTAAGATTATAACTACAGGGGAAACAGCCACATTTCTCAAGTGATCTTGCTTTTGTCATGTAATTTTCTGATTTCTTCACATACACACACACATACAAACACCAAAACAAAACATAAAACCAAACCAATTAACATGCCATACAAACAAAAAACCCACACCCCCAAAAAGCAAACAAAAAAAGGAAAATAGACAGGAAGATCCATTTAGAGATAGAGGTCATAAGAAAAAAAAAGGTCTTATTTTATTCTTTCTGAATATGCTTTTACACAGTCACATAATGATCACACATATGTAAATATTTTTTTTCTAAAATTTTTGTATAAAAACTACCTTTAACTAAGTCTGAGGTCTTAATTTCATATATATATATATATATATATATATATATTTAATAGGCTATTTCTTTAGTGCAAAGAGATCCATTTTGCAAGACTAGGAAATATTTTGGGCTTTATTTTCCCCACATTTTCTCTCTTTTTCAGAAAATAATACCAAAATACGGTGTTTTCAGATAGGTATAGAACTCCTTTATTTTTGTCTAATTTTAAGTCTAATTCTTCACAGACAGTATATGTGAGTGTAAAGTATTTAGAATGAAAATTCTAACTCAACAACCAAATGAAATCTTGCTAAAACCTTCTTCTTCTTTCATGTTGTACATCTCAAATGCATGTAGGCAGTTTGACATTGAAATGCCACAGTACTCCCTTGTTTAGTGAAGTTGGCAACAGAGAAAATATTATGCCAGCTCTTTAAAGATAGGAGTGCTTCCCTCTGCACTTACACATGCAGTTCAAGTTACAGTCACATAATTGGGTCTCAGAAATTGCCTCTCTTTCTTGAATCCCCATGCCCATGTTAAGAACTACTATTAAAGGTCTCACTTTCATTCTCCAATTGCTTTTCTCTCTGAAAGCTTTACTGTGGATCCCTAGCAATTTGCTCCCTTTTATCTGTTGATTTTCAAGTGTGTTAAATCTAAGTCAGAGAGTACAGAGCTAAGCTCTTTCTCAGGTTTTTCTTATGCATGAGTTTTGGGTATCTTATGGTATTTTAAAGATACCATTACCAATATTTAGCAAAATGTTATATAATTACCTATTATACAGTCCTCTACAAGTATTATTTTTCAGTCTATGTGCATATGACTAGATTCTCTCACTTGATATTTTTATTGCTCACAGCACTGAAAAAACAGAGACAAGCTGAAGATATTTGGGGTCATAGTCTTGTTGGGTTCTCTGGATTCATCTCAGCTGCAGCTCTGCTCTTTTCAGGAGGGTAAACATGATTGACATCTGAGTTACAAAACAGATGTATAGACAGACAAATTAACCTCTTGCCTCATAAGGGCTGAGCCTACAATAGTTTTGAACAAATTCTTTTTCATCCATAGTTGTTGGCATCAATAGCTGTATTCATTTCACGTGTGTGTATGTGCTCTGTGGTGAAAAGACTCATTTTTCAATATGAATTCATGTTTTATATGAGTGAGAAGTTCTTTTTCTTTTTATTTCAAAATTAAGCAAACATTTTATATTGCTCAAATAAGTGGGTTTTAGAAAAGCTGGGTATTCAACATTCTAAAAATCAGGTACCAGAGAAAAGTAAAAAGTCTCTAAAAGCAACAATGGGTTTTATCTCTAAATAGTAATCTAGAAATTAGGCAGAGTTTTCTGAGCTACCTCTATATTCACTGGAGAAAAATGAATGCTGCTAAATCTGAATTTTTGTCTCAGTTATCTCAGTGATGTCATGGCCTTGTGAACTCATAGAATCATAGAATGTTAAGGGGTTGCAATGGGCCTTAAAGATTGTCTAGTCTCAACCCAACCTGCTACAGGCAGGGACACCTCCCTGTAGACCAAGTTGCTCAATGTCTTATCCAATCTGGCTTTGAATACTGCCAAAATTGGGGAATACATGATCCCCCTGGGAAATATGTTCTGCTGTCTCACCATCCTCAGAGTCAAAAGTTCTTCCAAAATATCTAACCCAAATTTCCCCTCTTTCAATTTGTACCCATTGCTCCTTGTCCTATCACTGCAGTTCCTGGGGTAGTGTCCTTCTCTGTCATCCCTGGGGCCCCTTTGGAGGTCTCCATGCAACCCTCTCTTCTCCATGCTGAATAGCCCCTACTTCCTCAGCCTGTCTTCACATAAACGGTGCCCCAGTCCTCTTAACAATTCTGTGACGCTGCTCTGGACCCACTCCAACAATTCCATGCCCTTCTTATGCTGAGTGCACCAGAGGTGGAAGTAGTACTCCAGATAGGATCTCACAAGAGCAGAGCAGAGGGGCAGAATCACCACCTTTGCCTTGCTGAGCACACTGCTTTTGATGCAGCCCAGGATACATTTGGCTTTTGGACTGCAAGCGCACATATCAAGTTTTTAATCAACCTTCACTCGCTTCACACCTCCACTTTCCAATGCTGATTTCCTAGACTGTATACACCAAAGGCGAATTTCCTTTCACCCTACTCTATAATTTCTGAGATCTCCCTTTTCCCCATCATCTTGTCCCTTTGCTTTCCAGCACTATTGAACTCTACTGCACTTTATCATGAGTTGTGTTGTTTCTAGTTTAAAGGTCTCCTCATCACTTTGGATGGCCTTTTGCAAAGATTATCTTGGCCTGACTTTGTGAGGAGTATCTCCTCTTCCTCTTCCAGTCCTCTGTCCTCAAAGTGGGTCCCGTGGTTGTGAAAGCCAAATTCCTGTCAACATCACCAGCTGTACAACCAGACTGTCAACCTGCAGGTGTTGAAATTAATGCAATTGTATGACTTTGGTGTGGCAGGACTCAAAATTAGCCAGGGTTCTGAGGACAGATGTATTTAGTTTTTCCTCTGTCCAAAGAAAGAATGATATTCAAACAGAATTTTATTTTTTTTTATTAGACTAAATCATAGAATATATACTCAGAATACAGAAAACATAAAGTTGCTTGAAGTACTAAAATAACCCCTGCCAGAGAGATCTCCTGAGTATCAGAACTTTATTTCCTGTGATGTTAAATGTTAGAGAGGTCTCTAACATGCTTTAGGCCAAGCAGGGCAGATGCCCTACCAGGGCCCTAGTAAACTTTGGATTTAGCACAAGTCAGACACATTTCTCAACAGAGGACATGCCTCCAGCCTACCTATTTTGGAAGCTGGAGAGTATAATAGAATGTTCATGGGCCATTTCATGCCTAAGAAGAGTTTAGGGAGCATTTTCTTGCCAGTTTAAATTTGGTAAACATGATTAGGAAAATGGAATAAAATGTGGGATAGGGAGGAGCATTAGAAACTCTTTTTCTTCTACTGGCTGTGTCCTTGCAGGCAGGTTCTGGCTCATAGCCCAGCCACTGAAACTTAGTTTTTTAACTAAGAGAAAACATATTCACTTCTTCGCAGTTTTTAGGAAATTATTTTCTAACTGTCACTTTTCCAAATCTGTTTCATAACCCACAAACAAAAAGTTAATTTTCAAATCTTTCTGCATTTCTAGAGTCTTTCAATCTTTTTCTATTTGAGCATGCTCATTTATTCTCATCATGTATTTCCATTCCTTGTTTTTTTGTTTGCTTTTGTCTTCTTTTTTTGGTGTTTTGTGGGTTTATTTGGGCTTTGGTTTTGGTTTTCCTATTTTTCTGGAAGGTTCCAATGACTTCTTTAAGTATGATAATCCAGGAACATATAAAACATATGATACCTTTCCTTAAACAAGGCATTATGCCCAAGTTAATTGGCTGATACTCAGCAGGGATATTTAACTTGGGCTGAGCTGCATGGTGAGAGATATGTTCTCTCTGATTCCAGAGCACTGTTTGGGGCAGCAAGTGTTCTGCACAGGATTGCCCTCAGCAGGGTAAAACCTTTCAGCCTATCTTCATAAATAAGAGCTATGGCAACCATCTTGAAGAATTTGGCTCATTTGTGTCTTTTAACTGGATTCAAATAGGTGACTTCTTAATTTTCCTTTAGGCATGATATTTCCCAGTGTAATTCCATTAATCACTTTAGAAACCAGTTTGTGTGAAAGCTGAAGCATGAAATGTGCTGGCAGGGCATTGCAGCAGGTGCATAGGCACCATGCTCTATCATGTATAGTTGCAGAGATGAGAAACACTAAAGACTTTGTTAAAATTGTTATCTGTAATCTGTAGGCAGGGGGTAGTAGGCCAAATTTTTTCTCTCTGTTGAAGAAGAATCTCTTTGGAAACTAATCCAAATTATTGATGGGTCATTTGAGGATCATTCCCATAACTCTAGGCCTGGATTTTCGTGACAGATGGATGAGTTGACATTCTTGATAGGAGCTGTGCTCCCTGCAAATACATAGTATGCATACATGGTATTTTGCCTCTCTGAAGTCTTGAACGTCTGTTTGGATGGCATTTTGCCTACTCACAAGCCAGTACAAAAGTCAAGCAATGGTAGGTTTATGCGGACAGTTGGCATTACCCTGAAAATGTCACTTTTTTTTTTCCCCAGGAATTCCTCATTCTGTGCCAGTATTGCATATTAGCACCACATGCCTCTTTACACCTAATTACATGAGTTGACACTTACATGACAGAACAGAAATGGTTGATCTGTGGAGGCAAAGAAAGGTTGAAATCTATGGCTGCCCTTGCAAACACAGGTAATATGTTTTCAGACTTGTTGCAATGTCAGTATACGGGAGGAGTCATGACCCTTTCTCTCTCTCATGTTCAAGTAATTTTCCTAAAAGTTAACAATTGTAATTGTCTTGTGTTTTGGCACAGATTAATGTCTGATAAGACCTTCTACTAGATTTTTAGTAGATGTACTAAATTTTTAAATGGAAAAATCAGAAAGATAATTGTTCTGTTTCCTGTAAAATCAGGATAAGGAATAGTTTTCTGTTGCAAAATCCATCTGAAATAAAAAGAGAAGGTAATATTGGTAAATGTAACACACAGATGCCTGCTTTGAGACTTCTATAGTCATGCTCATTTTTTTCTAGTGCTATTTTCCATCATATCTATGTACAGTCCAATGGAGAAAAAAAACATGTTTAAAAGAAATCCTGTACAGTTACCACTACACTTATTGGTCAGGTCAATAGTATTAGCATGCTCCTCCTCTTCTCTTCTCTCTTCTCTTCTCTTCTCTTCTCTTCTCTTCTCTTCTCTTCTCTTCTCTTCTCTTCTCTTCTCTTCTCTTCTCTTCTCTTCTCTTCTCTTCTCTTCTCTTCTCTTCTCTTCTCTTCTCTTCTCTTCTCTTCTCTTCTCTTCTCTTCTCTTCTCTTCTCTTCTCTTCTTCTCTTCTTCTTCTTCTTCTCTTCTCTTCACAATGTTGAGAATGTCTACTACTTACACTGAAAGATTACAGCTGACAGACAATGATCCAATTAAACTGTATAATTTCACAGAAAAATGACCAAAAATTTCTACCAATCATCCTGCCAACCAAAGAAAAATTAATAGCTTGTTTTATCTACTGCTCACCCATTCAACTGGGGCCATTCATTCAGATGCTCATACCCTCATTGCTTCAACTAATTCTGCAGTGAAGATGTAATCATACTTAATCTACTATAAATAATAGTAACATTAATATAGCAACAAATAAATTTAAACTGTTATTAGTTATGATCCAGTTGCTTAAAATTGTTTTCTTTCAATTTTGCCCTTCCACTCCTCCCAAAATCATCAAAGGAAAGTAAACATTGGAGAGGAACATGCATCTTACCTTTTCCCTTTTATTAATTTGTGGTATGGATTTACTACACAGAGGACTAGAACAGCATCCTACAGTGGTAGCACTGTAAATTAATAATCTTAGTTCCCACAACCCATCCCTAAAACTTACTCTTATGTCTGGGTATTCTTTCTAAAAGGGATGTAAAGGTACAACTGTATTTTAAGAGTAAGCATTTAGTATGGGTTGCAAGCAGTGACAATATGACTTTGTCTTAGAGGTCTATTGAAAAGTCAATATATGAATTATAAAGAGCTTGACTGCTACAGCTACATTTGTTTAAGAAAGAATTACCCCTCATCCACTAAACACCTAGCATATCACTCTCATATGTGAAGCAGTGTTCAAGACTTTCATTTATTCTAACTGTAGGCATAAACTTGTATGCCCTAATGATTGCTCAATCTAAACTAGTAGCTCAGACTTTCTCAATAGTTGATAAAGAGATTGAAATATTTACAGGCAGTGATTCAGATGGAAAGAATGACCTTCTAGAGGTGTTCTCTTTCTCTTCAGTATCTGTATAGACTCCTGTGATTTTTGTGTTTTCACTGTAGTGGAATTAGATGGGATGTAAGTTTCTGAGTTCATTCTTAGTTCAGTTCAGCACAAGTAAATTAGATTTGCCTAAATTACTCACATTGCTTCCTTAAAACAATCTGGTTTATTTGGCCTGAAATGGACCAGCAGTAGTCATGAATCCAGTTATCATATCTCAATTGAGGAGTGATAACTAACAGCTATGGAACTGTCATCTACTGAATAGCTCCAGCTGTTCTGTAAGACAACATCTGGCTATACCCCAAATTAACATAAAAGTATGAAAAAAAAAAATCTAGAAATATTCTATGCTATTCTTTTAGTTGTTTCTGGGCTATTTTTTTTGTTAAATATAATATGTATAATGTAAAAAGGTGCTACTTTTCTAAGATGTTTAATATTTAGTATATAAGTTTAAAGGTCTAAGAAGGTAAAATTAAATATGTATGACTTTGTTAACTGACTTTTAAAGCCTCATTTGTCTCAGTGAGTGAAAACAGACTACTTCCCAGGCTTAAAATATTATCTTTGCAATATATTTATTTGCAATCATTTATTTTAAAATTATTTTATTAATTTCTCCAGTAATGCCTTTTGCCTAAGGCTTCTGTAAAAGTAACTGTAAAAAATGAGGGAAAACCCCTTAAAAAACTATGTTAATATTTGGTCAGATAGATATGCATAATGTTTCTGAAGACGGTCCTCTTTTATGAGAAATATAATTGCTACAAAGGTAGCTCTCTAAACTTTTAAGAAAGATATAAAGAAATCTAAAGATCAAAAGGAAAAATGCTGTTTTGTGGGAGAAAATAGGTAGTATGTCCTTTAAACTGCACAGGAGCCCAGATCAGACTGTATAGGTTGGGAAAGAGTGGTGTCAAAAAGCACACCGATGAAATATAAGCTGCATATAGCAGTGGCTCCTGTGGCTCCTCTGTGGTTCCTGTGAACTTCTAGGGAGTTCAGTGGTGTTCCTGTACAAGGCAATAAGGATGAGAAATGAGTAGTGTGTTCAGCTCCTCCAGCATTCATTGTTCAGCTCTGAGGGCCCCAACATAAGAAGGCAGACTCTACAGCAGCCTTCCAGTACCTAAAGAGGTCCTATAAGAGAGCAGGAGAGGAACTTTTTCTAAGGGCAGTACTTATAGGACAAGGGAGAATGGCTTTAAACTTAAAATGAATAGATTTAGATTAGATATAAGGAAGTAACTCTTTACTGTGAGGATGGTAAGGCACTGAAACAGCTTGCACAGAGAAGTTCTGAATGCCTCATCTCTGGGAGTCTTCAAGGTCAGTTTGAGTGGATCTTTGAGCAGCCTGGGATAGTGTAAGGTGTCCCTGCCCATGGCAGGGAAATTGGGGATAGACAAACTGCAAGGTCCATTCAAACCCAAACCATTCTATAATGCTACTATTTTATGAAAGTGTAAAAACCCCCACTTCCGACCCATAGAATCCCATCTTATGAGAAGTGTTACCCTTCCTAGTTACAATAGGGTTTTCAGTAGATACCCTGCTCTGCCCTTAGAGCATCAAGCTGGCTTTTTTTTTTTTACAAATCTCAGTTGGAAATATGTTCCTCTTGTGACCTCACTTGGCATTAAAAGTGCCCCAGAAATCTTTTAAAGTGAAGCAAGTGAGCTACTGCAAGTTCTAGCGAGGAGTGAGATGAATGATATTTTGAGGGGCAAGTCATTTTTTATAAAAGAGTTTAAAGGTGACAAAAGCTTCCGGGCCAGAATTAAAGAGTGTGCTTTGAGAAGTCCAGATGCATTTTGCTAGGATTTACAACTGATCAATAGTGGGTTGAGAGAAGAGAAAAATATATTCAAAGCCACTGAAATACCATCACCTACATATTCATTAGAACACTAGCTGTTCCTTGGTATGATAATATATTGAAGCAATTCATACCTAACCTTTCCCCAAAACAGGCCATGCTCTTTAAAACCTAAAGCTGAATATGCACTAAAAAAAATTGTGCTGCTTCACTCTTTCCCCCTGAGAGTTATGCCAAATCTCCATGGGAAGCTAATCTGTTTCACCTTGATAATTATCTCCAGTTCTGGTGACATTCTGTGTAAATGTAGTCCAAAACATCAAAGTGTTTTGAAGATACCCAATACTTATACAAACTAATGAAAAGGCATGCTTTCTTCATTTGAAGAAGGGAATACTAGATCATATTCCACACACTATCAACACACTATCAAGAACTACCAACAACTGATTTTCTACTGGCATTTTTGCTTTTGGTGTTCATGATGTCAGTTTGTTTGTAAACTTCCAGGGTTTAGAAGGCTGACAAAACTTCAAAGTGCACCCATCAATTCCTTAATACATGAATAAGCTTTAGAAACATGGAAAGAAAATATCAGCCACAAGACCAAAGTTTCATGAAACAACATAATTTTCCTCACTTTAAAATTTCTTTTTGCTCTTACCAGATGTTCTTTCCAGGTTTCATCGAAAAAAGTACATCTAAGTTGTGAAGTTATCTGCACATCTCAAAATTTGTAATAGATAATTTACTACCTACTGAAACATTTCCAGGGCATTCATGACTCACAAAGGCATTCCTTGGGTCTGGAACTTCTATGGGTGTCTCAAAAGTAGTTCTTCTTTTATCTGTAAGTGTTAGTTTGATGTGGTCACATTCAAATGCACCAAACTACTATTTCTCTCCTGACAGTTTAATGAGTTGATCAGCTAAGTATGGAAATGGGTAGCTGCCTTCAATTGACTGAAGTTTTCTGTTGTCAGCACAATCATTTACTTGCCGTTAGATTTATTATTTTTTTGCAGATTGTGTTTAAGATGTTCAAATGTTATGTATATTGCTTATCTGAGCCAGCTTTCAGAATATGATTGACTACCATTTTATCTTTATCTTGTTTAGTAAAAAGCTGGGACTGTGGTCCAGTCTTGCATCCAGCAATATTTTTCTCAATCTTATTTTTGGGGAGCAACATATTGATATCTGCTTTGATATCTGCTTTTTTCCTACATATAGGTCCTTTTCTCTAATACTGCTTTTAAACACCTAACTATGAGTATCTTAAGGATATTAATAATGTCAGACACTATTCTATGTTCCTATTTCTAATTACTTATATATCCTCTGCAGTCATAATGGTAACTTTACCCAGTATTCTACTTTTTACTTTTTTTGAAACAAAAGTCTCATGTGAGAATTTATGGCTTCAAACAATTTGCAAGTTCATTTTGACTGTGCCTTTTCTGGACATTATGCTTGACTGAAGGAAGGGTAATTTTTCCCATTCACATATTAGCTATAGGAAGTGTCTTTATCACTACAAGAATCTAAATTTCCTCACACCATTCACTAGAAGTTTATAAATATTTATCAAAATTAAGTCTATTACCTTATCATAAGACAGATTTTATAAATACATTTCCATTCCTCTCTCAACACAACCTAAAAAAATATAATTTAGCATAAGAAATATCCATTAATATGCAAAACTCACAGATTCTGTATGAGATGGATTTTTCTGTTATTCATGCTACCTGGCTGATGATGAGCAGTAACCTACACAATTTTTCCAGTATATAATTTCTTCCTTTCAGCACAGCTCACAGGCCAAAGATTGTTGCTATCATGAGTTCAGGGTTACTTGGCTTTTCCAGTGTCAGTGGCCTCAAGCATGGAAATGGATA
Source organism: Erithacus rubecula (assembly GCF_903797595.1). Lineage (NCBI taxonomy): Eukaryota > Metazoa > Chordata > Aves > Passeriformes > Muscicapidae > Erithacus > Erithacus rubecula. The sequence continues at coordinate 64,295,565 of NC_136658.1, forward strand.
CTGAATAGTTTTCTTAGTTGTCAATTATATTACTAACTTCTAATTTCTTTCTGGCTTCCATAAGACTGGGAAATTGGCTCTTCAGCAGCCTCTGCCTCTACTTCATGTGCAAATGTCATCTGATTTAAGCTAGTTTAGGCATGGAAAATGGTCTAGCCACAGCAGTGTAAGACTCCACAGGCCAATTTCTTTTTATTTCCCTCTCCCTGAGAAGCTTGTTTACAGCTACTCAGTGTATGGCTTTATGGTGTCTCAGCATAGAAATACTATGTGGTCTTTTCCTTTAAAAACACAAGGTGACTATGGACTGGGGAATTAGTGCTACCATGAAGTATAGAATGAGAATGTAAATATAACTTTGAGGATACTACTGTTTACCTCATTCCAGTAAATTTAGACCGGTAAGTTCCTTGTTAGAAGAAAACAACACTTAGTGTCTCTCTGTTGCTTTTATATCATGTGTGACTTGCCTGCAGGGGACAGAGTGAAATGTAACTTTATTTACTTTGTCTTAGGGAAAAACAGAGACCTGATTAAAGAGGAGTAGAAGAAGAAAAGCCTCTCTGGGCTCTGTTCTGCAACATAACATCTCAGTGGTTGCTGGAATCACAAACTCTTTGGGTTTCTCACGCTGTTAGTTATATATCTTCTTCTTTAGACCCGGAAGCACAGTTTAAAATCCAGGGAGCTTAGAAATGTTACCTTAATGCTGTTCCCTCAACAATGCTGAGAGGAAAATGAACTTCCTTACCCTGTTTATTCCAAGCCATATTCTGAAGTCTTTTTTACATCTGCAATCCTATAATTGAGCCAATTTCTGTGAGTGTTTATTATTTAGCCCTGCATTCTGAGCTGGTGAGAGACAGCATTTGAAATATACCAGTTGCAACTATAAAATGCTCCAATGGAAAAAAAGTCCTAGTCCATGCCAAAGGTTTTGAGGTTCAAACTACTGATTGTAATTCAGACTGATTGAAGCACATAGAAAGGACAATAAAGAACAAGTTATTTCTATTTCACACAGAAACACCTGCTTTTAATAATTAATAAGCTGCTAAAGAATCTAATAAGTTTCTAATGTAGAATTTAAATTTAAAAGAAAGAAAAAACTTATTTTAATACTACATTTTAAACTTGGAAATCACTAGGTTAAAAGTGGATACAAAGCTACAAAGACATACATATAAGATTTATTTCTAATTTTTCCAACTAAATATTGAGATATAGTTTGTCTACAAGACAGATAATAGAAAATATTCCATTTCTTCAGTTTGTCTATAAGCCAGATGATAGAAAATTCTATTTCTTCAAATGTATGCTGACTTCAAGGGGGGAAAGTGATAGGAAACCCCAAGAAGTAATATTAAACAACAGAATGATCTGATAAACTGATATGATAATCTCCATGTTCATGCTAATTCTATTTCTAGGATAAGAAAATAATAGCACTGGTCTTCTGTTAATGATCAGGTAACCAGATCTAGTCTGATATTCAAAATTAGTGATAACTATCAGGACATTTTTTTATCCTTTTATCTTTTAATACCTTTTCTTTGCACATAATAAGAATTTGCATGTTTCTGAAAATTTTAATTTTAGTTTAAGAACCTGAGGCAGAGCAGTTGATTCATCAGGGACTGTAATCATTGATTTATGCACTAATAAGGTCAGAATGCAAGATGTCACTGAACCAGCTTTCTTATTCACTCACATTAGTCATTGGCCTAGTAATGATAATAGCAATAGAAAAATCTGAGGGATAATAATTATAATAATAATGGTAAAATCATTCAGTGGCTACAGCTTCAAAGTCAGCATCACAATGTGAATCCTGCACTCAAGAGATCTCCTATATAAAGGTGCTATATACTAGCAGCTGTACACACATCCTATTACCATGAAGAACCACATAACCATGAAGTGGAATGATTGTATTTGACTTTCAGGCTCCTATACCAAATGAATGCAATGCTAAGGGGTAAAACAACATTTGTGACTCAACGCCAGCACTGCTCACGAGTACAATACTTACATCCCATCGAAATATTTTTCTTTCACAGTGTAGAATCTATCAACAACAAATGACTGGAAACTAAATTTTCTAGTATCTGACTCTTTTATGCAGTATTTTCAATGTGTTCATGAGTCAGAATGATTTAGCCATTCAGAATGACAGCTATTAGCAAAGAAGTAGATTATTGTAACAAGCTGCAAAGCATCAAGCATATTACTTCTATCTCTATTTACTCTTACACATCAGGTATTTCAGTGATTAGAAAGTTCCATTTCAAAAAGCATCTGAAAATCCCAAGACATGTTCTGTGAAATTTTCGTGAGTTAGAGCTTGTGGGTAGTTTGTTGCTTAGCAAGAGACTTATATAATTGCAATCCATATCTCCAATAAGCTGTTATTATAATTAGCTCAAAAATATTAATTAATTTTATCTTTATCCCATTTTTATTTCGCTATAAGAATATCGGCTCAGTAATATACTGCTTTAAAAAGTAGTACAATTGCTTATATTCAGGAAAGACTTATGAAATATATATGCAGTAGAGAAACTAGCTATATTTTAGGAGAAAAATTCATAGTCAAAAGAAATTCATTCATCATTTACAAATACTAAATGGCTGCTTAAGTTTAACAAATAGAAAGAAAAGAAGAAATCCATTTTGAATGTGTGAGTTTCTTTGTTGCATTTAACGGAGGAAGGCAGGCATGGTAACAGAGATAGAGAACACTAACTGGTTTAAAGGTATATTTAGAAATTTCACATGGATAAAATTTTGTTATGTTTTGTTTTAAGATTTTTTTCTCAATTTCAGTATTAGTGATGTGTGGAAAATATTTATTTTCTTTTGCGTGATATGTTTTTCTTTTGGTTAAAATCCGTTGCTAGGTATTTCTATTATAAAAATAAGAACACCTGAATGGTGAACTTATGACCAAAGAAATATGCAAAAAATGATTTCCACCTGAATTGAATTGGAATTCATGATAGAAATTGTAGGCATGCTCATTCATGGAATAAGACAGTCATGTCAATAACGACACAGAGTTATGTAGGAATATTAAATTAAATTAAATATATGCCTAATTTAAACTTTTTTATGTAGCACATGAAATACAGTGGCCTGATGCCTCTATTTGAAAAAATCAGACTACACACCAAAAACCAACACTGTCCATCCTAGGTATATTTCTTCAGACTGAAACAAATCCAGAGAGGATTTTAAGGCCAGCACAACTTCTCTAAGTGGGCCATCCAAAACTGATAATTTATGTGTCATTTACAAAAGGAAAATATATGTGTTCTACAACTGGACAAGGTCATACCTTGTTGTCATGGCTCTATGACCAACTGTTTCAGACTCAAGAAGCAGTTCTTCTTTGGGACTGCAGAAGTCTGGCTCAAATTTTGCCAATACCTTGGTAGATGAGTACATATACAAGGACAAAAAGACCTTGATAATTTTGCAGCCTTACAAAGGTAATATCTGTGAAGTTCCTATATATATAAAACAGCTCCTATAAAGACAGATTTCACTAAGTATTATGTGCTTTCAAAGAGATTTTATTTTTTATCTGCTGGATAAATTTTCTATTCTTTGTATCTTATAGCAAGTGAATAATTGCTCATTAATAACAGGCTAGAAGAACAAAATGTAACTGAGAAGTCCTTTTGTTATGCAGTGTCTAAAAATTACATTTAACATAAAAATAATTCTGCTGGCAGCTAAAAAGAGACATTATCTCTAATGAGCCTGAAAGCTCTAATCATGAGAGGACACCAGGTGAGTACTGTACAAACTGGAAAAGAAGATGGATCCTGACGATAAAACAAGTATAAATTTAAGATGAGAAGCAGAAACCAAAAATCTTAAGGAAGAAACAAAAAGAAATAGAGTTGATAAGTGCTCTTGTAAAGGGTCTTGAGAAAGAGGTCTTGATTCTGCAGGAAGATGTCTTAACTCACAACAGTTAGCCTTTTGATCAAAAGATATGAACCTGCACAGTGTCTGGTCTGTATTAAGGAAAGCTTAATGTAAGTAGACCAAAACCATCCTTAAATGTACTATTTAGAGGCATAAGTAAAAGATCTGATTCAGAAGACTGATATATAAGCAGTTAAAACACATGTGGGTTAAAGAAGTTATAATTAGCATCGACTCTTATTCAAGTTTTAGCTATTTTAGTTATTTTAGGACAGCATAAGCTAAAGCTAGTAGAATACTTATATGAATGAAACACCATAGTAACATCATGACAATGCACTGATGTTAAGTTTTAATGGTAGCAACATAAACCAGTTGAATCCAGATGAATCATCAACTGAAATTATGGAAAATAAGCTTAAAAACAAGAGAGTTACAAGGCTAAATAATTTGTATTTCTTCTGATTTAAAAAAAATGAGGCTAAGAGAATTTTCAAATAACAAAGTATAAAGTCTAGACTTCTTTTGTTATAAAAAGAAAAAAATGTAAACTTATTATTTTGAGATTCTCATAGTCTTCATTCTGAAAATAAACTCTAGGAAAGCATCTGTAAATTACCTACTCTGTATTCTTTTGAATGTCTTCTACAAACTTACCAGTAAAGAGTTGCCCATTACAGTAATTTGAGGGGTTTTTTTTCTTTTTGTCTGTTTTCCAATCTATAAATATTTTATTTCTGTCTGCAACAAACAAAAAAACATTGTTCTTGGACTGTCATGACTGATTTCTCAATCTAATTTCAGAATTTAAGATATGTTAGAGCTGCTTTCCTGTATTGGAACCTACATTGGAAGTTAAACTAAAGTGTAGAAACTAAAATAAATTTTTCAATTAGTCATATAGATTGAAACTAGGAGGTCGACAACTTGATGGAGGATAAACACAGTATTTGTAGGGTGGTGGAAAATTCGTGTCTGAAACAACATTCAGCAGAAAACTCAGCATAATGCTGAAAACTTTGTTAGCAAGTGAAGAAGGCTACAATTTTCAACAGATTGGAGTTTGTAACACATACAATTTTTAACCTATGTATGGTTAATTTATATGATTTTGGGGCAGAGGTTATATTCAGAATAGTTCTGATCCAGGAGTCCTGTTATTCTAGTGTTGTTGAATGTTAGGTACTGCAATTGCAAATGAGATACTAACTGGGTGCTTTTTTGGCTCATATAAATCTTAACCATATGTGAACATAATGGAGGAAGTGGGTGACTTTACATATGGAAGAGATTGGCATTTCATATGCTTCATATATACTTATGCTATGAATTTTACCATATGAAAATTCAACACAGAGGCAACCATGGGGTTTGCATTTTACAACAAAAAATTTGTTTCTGCTAAGATACTTTTTATTAAAAATATAATCCTTAAGACTCGAGCATCTGTGACGTATAAGATTAATTGCAGCAAAGATGAGATTCAGGCAGGTAAGTTCTCAACATAAGCATAAACTAAAACATAGAAATAAGCACATCTGTTCTTCACTGGTGTATATATAATAACAACAACAATCTTAATTTACAGAACATTTTTCTAACAGATATTTCCTTCTTTAATTCTAGACATTTTTTCTAGACATAGTTGCTATCAATAGAAGGGAAAGGAGAGGAAGAAAGAGAGTTTAATTAGGATCATCTAGACTTTTATCATCTAGACTTTTTGTAGTGGTTGCTGTTGAGGTTTGTCTCGGCCCCAACTAGTTTAGATTAGCGTTTTTGATGATATAACGATGTTTTCCTCTACTAACTCCTCATTGAAAAAATTAAAATTACAGAAAAATGTGCACAATAGAGAAAGATCCTGAATGGTTTTTTCTAAGGCTCATTGCAGACCCATCTTATACACAAATTGCAGAGATTCATTAGCAATGATTGATAAGTTTGATAAACATATTTCTACTTCATACTATCCTAACCACAGAAAAGTTAAATATTATATAATAATAAAGACTTTTTGTAGAAGTTCACATTTTGACTCTGGATGTTCTCTGTTACCTCCCAAGTGGGATTTACTTTATGTACTTTGGCATCTAATGTGATATCCACCCTAGTCATGTTAGTGAGATTACTTTTGCAATTGCTAGAGAGAAGCAGATTCCTCTAATACAGATCATTCCATCCTGAGACAAAAAATGTGCCTTTCTCTTCATTAAAGGTCTTTAGGAAGCTAGCATAGATGCAGAATATGGTGAAAATGGTATATACTTTTCATATGCTTTGCATACACTTTTCTATCTGAACATGTGCAGGCTACAGTGGAAGTTTGGACTTATTGTCTTTCTTGCAGTCTGTGCAGCTGAAATCTCGAATATATTGCTGACAGATGGGAAACAAAAATACTGTACTGAAAATTAAATTTTTCCTCCAACAGAAATGTGACATTATATTTGTTTCATCTATTTGATATTCAGAAAATAATTTAAATGTTCCGATAATATTTAAAATGTTGCCATAAATGTCAGTTTTACATCTTAAAATTACAGTATTTCCTTGGTGCTAGTGACCCTAAGAACTTTAATGATTGGGTTGGAATCAGGGACTTGATTTCAAAAATACGTGTTCACATTTTTATATGTCAACTTTTAAAAGCCTGATTTGTTCAATATTATTTATAGTACCTGATAATAAACAAATAAATAAACTGTAAATAATTCCAAGCACGAGAGAAAGAAAGAGGAAAATAAAATGTTTATAGAATGTTTAAGTCAGATGAAATAACATTCTTGCAGGCCTAAGTGCATTTCCATCATGGTATTTATTTATTTGAAGGTTAACACATAAATATATAAAGCTTTAGGCATCCTGAGTATGCTTAAACAAAATAAACCAAAAGAAATGGTGAGTGTAATATATGAGGTGAAAGTGTTGTGAAATACAGGAATCAAATTCTCTTTGCTTGGGGCAATGCAGATCTCTTTTCCTTTGGCTTATATGTGCACTAGTTGGAATCTAACTTAGAGTGAGGAGTATACTCCTTAAAAGTAATCTTTAAAGTTATTTAATTAAATATTGCTGGGTTTTTTTGCTTTAAAGGTTACTGATGAGATTATTTTCCATTATGATGAAACATAATGCTCATCTGTATTCTAACTTTTCCAATTTTATTGCATAGATCGAGAATGATCTGTACATTTATACATAACTTATATTCTGGAAAAAAATGGCTGTAATTTTTTTTTTTTTTTTTCTTCCAGTAGACCAACATTTCCTTTGAGCTACTTTTCCTTTCTCTGCTTCCTCTTGCTGTGATGAACAACTTCAGCTAACCTGTTACCTATTTACTTATGCACTGCCTCTTTATAAGAGTGCTCTGATGATATTTCAGTGAGCAGGCTTGAAAATAATTAATTGCAAACATCAGAGAAGATGCACTAAAATACCTAATGAAGTCTCTGAAATATCAAAGAAAAAGTGTCTGGGTATCCCAGGAGGTTGATTCAGAGGTTAATAATCAACTCAGTAGTGCCAGAGATGGTCCTTCAACACTAAAGCCAACTCACTTACTTTGATTGGACATGCCAAACATTTGTGATTTCTATTTGCTTCCAAAACAGACAACAGGACAGAGAGGTGGAATAATCACATCCTTTTCTGTGCAAACCATCCAGCCATCCTGTGAGTAATTTGGGAGGGGATGAAGTGGTGTAAGCCAAAACAATACTGCTCAGAGACCTAACACAGCAATGGTAGAGATTATCAACTATCTCCACACCAGAAGTATTTGTGATTTCATTTGCCAAGACATATCTGCTCATAGAAGCCCAATCTGTTCCGTTAATGGACATGACAGTGTTACTGGAAGGATTCAAAATTTAAAAAAAACCAAACAAACAGAAAAATGTTATTTCATTTGCTATTGACTGTGTAAGAAGGTCTAGTGATTCAGTGTTTCCATACATTGCTGTTGATAGTCAAAATATAAAGAGATTTTTTGTCTATGCACATTGATGGCTTTGTGTTTACAGAATGCAAAATTCTTATGCTGGGGCAAAATAATCCTGTTGTCTACCCTGCTGCAATGGGGCAAGTGTAAGGCAGAATGAAAAATGTATGAGCTCAGAGACAGAAAGCATACCCAAGAGAGAGCAAATTTGGTAGCTGCTGGGAAATATTAGACATGGTGGATTTTCGTGGAGGTTTTTTTTTTTTTCCTTTTGGTTTTGAAGTTTTGGGATTTTTTATTTTACTGATCAGCTTTCTAGGAAAAGAAGCAATTTAGATTAAATTTTAGCATCTAGAAATGTGTCAGTCTCAACAAAACTTTTTAAAATAATTTCAGTGTTGAAAAAGTCTGAATATTTTGCATTGGGAAAATGAAACATTTTTACACTAATGTTTTTGTTTTCTTTTTGCAGTGAGAGGAAAAGAGTTAGAGAAGAAATATATGTATGTACTTGACATAAAAGTGAAGAATGTGTGAGCAAATATGCAAATTTTATTTGCATTTGAGGAAAAATGAGGAAATTATGAGAGAAACTGAAAAAGGAAGGGAATTACTTTTAAAAGAAAGATGTGATAAGAGTGTAGAGGGCACAAAATTCATGCCCATGGACTATTTAAGGCCTTAGTTTTAAGGGAGCACCAATCAGATTTTCCCATGTATGTGAAAATGTGTATGCAAAAAGTCCTGGTAGATGATTTTTTTTATATATTTCCTGGGTTGAATTTTCAGTGCAGCCAAGTGGTCGCAGAATGGTTGGGCATCACTGGAGGCCATCTGAATGAATGTTTCTTAATGCCAAACTAAAAGCACCTAACTGAAAATTTAATTTTGTTTAGATCTACTTGGCAAGATCTGAACACATGGGCTTCTAAATCCTTTAAAATTATTAAGACTTGAAAATTTGTATTATGGCACATTTTTATAAGATTCACATTTGTAACTGCATATTTACAGCATTCTAAGTGATTTGGTCTTTTGGTGGCACCTTGGTATATGCTAGTTTCTCTTCTCTGTAGATGAGTTTTGCAGTTCACCATTCAAATTAAACATCACAACAAACAGAAGCCATTCTCTGGAGAGGCAGCCATGACTAATTGTATAAATCCTACTTCTTCCAGGGAATATCACTATAAAGCAGCACACTCACACACTTATGTCTTGTAGAGAATGTCCAGAATGTCAAAACTATTCTTTTCACCCCATGGTCATCTGTTGAAATCCTCATACTTCTTCCAGGATGTATAATGTTTCTTTTTTATTATGTCCATTCCCTTTAGAACATGGTTACACAAATATCAAACTTGCAAAGATGTTAGAGAAGCAACAGGAATGGGTAAGGAATAAATTCATCAATGTAAGGATGCACACTTATCAACAAAAGCTTTGATATACTTGCAGTAGCAAGTGAATCTATATATATTGCAATATAATTCTGACATAAATTACTTCTATAGGGTATATATATATATATTACTGAAAAGACAGACTATGAGCTTTTCATTGCTATATCAGACCTTAAACCATTTGATCATTGCACTGGCAGGTACTAAAGTCCATTTGTATGGAACTATTCATCCAGAAGTCCTTTGCATGTTGAATTAGGAATCTGCATCTGAATTACAGCTGAATTGCAAAGATCTTATTTTGAGATTTTGGAAAAATATTCCACCATTGACTCTGATATTTACATTAATGTCTTCAGTCTTTATGGAAGTGCTTTGCTTTGTTTACATGTGTGACTGGTACTTGATATCCAAGCTAATAAAATACTTTTATAGTCTTACTGACTTTTGTGTTTTTATAGTTCATATTTGGCCTTCTTTCACTTTAATTGTGCAATTTTTAACTTATCTGTGTTTAAAATTTCTGATTGCCTTCTTTTAGAAACATATTAAGCAAATGAAATATAGAAACAAAATTTTATTGAGTTAAATGTTGAAGTTCATATCCTGGGAGTAAAGAAAGGACATCACTGAAGAATTAGTTGCCTTTTTTACTCTTTCATTGGAAATTCTAATGAAAAGTAAATATGGTAGAAAGAGCTAATGAGTATCGTCAGCATAGGGAGGCCAAAAGACTGCTTGATGAAGGTATGGAGCTCTTTCTGTAAGTTCATGATATTTGGTAGTCCAGCATAAGTTTCTGAACAGGTCCCTTAGCCACTGAAACTCCTTCCTTGAAGCAGAGGTCTTAATGATAGATATTGCTGTTTCTGGTTGACAGCACTACTCGCCAGTCGTTCAGAGCAGTCCTGTCAATGGGCAGTGTGATTGCCTCAGGCTGAATCTGTTTCAAACATCTCAGACTTAGAACTGAGTAACTTCTGTTTGTAGTTTTGTTTTAGAGGTGTCTTCTCTCACTTTTGCAGGAAGAGATTAATTTGTAAGCCAGCTTTTTTTTTCCCTCTTTGAGTAGGGAACACCTCAATTAAGTCACTTAGAAAACCCATTTTTGAATGCAGTGGATGTCCTGGAGATATCACTCTTCTATTATGGGAAAATAGAATCCAAATATGACACAGTAGGAAAGCCTGCAAACTGATCTTTTGATGCATAACTAATACACAGAGAAAAACCAGGTGGTGCTCTTATAAGTACAGCATGATAATGAGCTCATTACAAGGATCTTCAGTTTTGATGTCAGCACTCTAAAGACACTGATCAATAATAAAGGCTTATTTTGTATTAGTTCAAATATGATATTCAAATATGTATAACAGGACAGATGTTTCTGGAATATCTCAGGTTCTTCACCAGTCAGTTTTTAATTGTCTCACTAATCTTTACTCTTTTAAAAGTTAAGCACCTGGTCCAGAGATTATTCAGTGAAAATGTCACTTCCCCTGACACTGATTTTAGGACGGGACATAAAGCCTTTTTACCATTTTACTTCATTTTTACCTTTTACTTCATTCCTTTGATCACAGAAGAAACCTTGATACATGCTTTGTCAAAATTCAGCTTAAACAAAAATCATTATCTTTCTAGATAATTTATCAAATGAATTCACATGAATTTTTTCACTAATTGTTTTCATGATGTATTTTCATAAAGTAGCAGTATTAAATCTCATTTATGCACATATAATGAGGTCATGTGGCTGGCAACTGAAACTAGATGTATTCAAAATGGAATACTAAACATGACTATTGAAAATCTCAGTTAAACTAGAGATAAGTTTGTTCCATTGTCATTCATTATTTCTGTATTAAGCTCAGCTGCCTGAAGCATTCCTATGTGATAATTTAGGTAAATGAGAAGTACAGACTTGATAGAAAGATTACATATAAAATCTATTATCTTTTTTAAGTGAGAGGTCTGGTGACATTATATGCTTAGCTACTTCTAACCTTAAGAGTCCATAAACTAATTTTTAAAACAAGTTTTTCTTTTAGACAAGGAAAATTACAGTCAAATTGTCACAGTGATATAGTTTATATCCAAATTATTCTAGCACTTCACAGAGCTTGCATTCCTCATATCCTTTACTAAACCTTAAAAATTCATAATCTACAAAAGTGTCTTTTTCTCTTCCATAGATGTATTTAATTTTTTGAAATTGATCTGTTTCATTTATTTTATTTTATGAGATTTATAGTGATATAAATCAATATTCAAGATCTTTTAATATGAGATATATATATTAAAAGACAATTCAGAGTATTATACAACATTATAATGATCCAGGCAGTAAGGAAAAAATTGGCTGCACTTGGTCTAAGGGTTTTTAAAAATATAAATATTTATTATCTTATAATGCATTTTGGGTGTTTCTTCTAGAGCATTAACAGGCCAGGGATTTGGCAATAATCTTCTTTAATACACATAGGCATTTTGAAAGATATAGATATAGCCTTTGAAAACTTGGTCCAAAAATTTACTGGTGACCTTCTCTCCAGGCAAATCAAGTGCAAAAATGCACACTGAAAAGTGATTATTGTAAGCCACTTTAAGAACACCTTTCTATAAAATGATGAATGAATATGAAATAATCCTGATTACATCATCCATATAATGAAAGTTTAAATATAGATATGCTTGCTTGGAAAGTACCTAAGATATCTTTTTTAATATATCTGTAATTAAATTTATTTGGAAAAATTCTAGGTAAGATTTGGGCTGTTGAATTCATCACCAATAACTCAGAAGTTATTCCCTCAGTGTTTCCTGTGTCTTACAATCTCTGTCTTCAGCTGGAGAGGAGAGGAGAGGAGAGGAGAGGAGAGGAGAGGAGAGGAGAGGAGAGGAGAGGAGAGGAGAGGAGAGGAGAGGAGAGGAGAGGAGAGGAGAGGAGAGGAGAGGAGAGGAGAGGAGAGGAGAGGAGAGGAGAGGAGAGGAGAGGAGAGAGGAGAGGAGAGGAGAGGAGAGGAGAGGAGAGGAGAGGAGAGGAGAGGAGAGGAGAGGAGAGGAGAGGAGAGGAGAGGAGAGGAGAGGAGAGGAGAGGAGAGGAGAGGAGAGGGAGAGGACTAACATATTTGGCTTTCAACACAGAAATATTTCTGTTCTTAGCAATTCCACTGAAAAGACTCAAAGTTATTGAATTTCAAATTGCAGTTTAATTCATTGCTCTCACTGAGATCATCTAAAGGCAAATCATAAATCAAGACCATGATGATCTTTCTTATATATATATTATATATATATATATATATATATATATATATATATATATATATATGATATATATAGTAGTAATGTTCTGGTCTGTGACATCAGTCATAGCTGTTAAATGGCTCTCAAATTTTTGCTTCACTTTCTCATAGCAATATTAACTAGAAAGACTGAAATAAAACTGACTCCAGTTAGAATCTTAGCATTTGATTCTTTCTTCATTAGTAGAATTTATAAAACCTGGAAATGCCTTCAAAGTCAGAGCCTGTCATTTAGTTTTCAAGGAACAAAAATAAAACTAAAAGAATCTTCTCACTCTTAAAATTTTGTTACAGCACACCTAGGAAAAGGAACATCCACGGTAGATTTATGCAAAATGCAAGATGTGATATTATTACACCAGTGAGATAAGCAATAAAAAACTCTCATGAGGTTCAAGGAAGCTAGAATTTCAGGAAAAAATAAATAACCTTTCCTGATAGTCCTAAGAATTTTCAGATTTCTGTACAGTTTTTGATATATTATTCCTATGCCTTTTATTTGGAGTTAAGCATCCTTCACGGGATTCATCAGATGCTTAGAAAATATTATGAATACAAGATTATTTTCTATATATGCTATTGGAACATGCCAAGAGGTTTATACCAAACATTATTACATTACTCATGTCTATTTACACCTAGTAAAGAATCACTGTTTTTAATGTAAAATTTCCTCTGTAATATCAAATAGCTAACTGAAAAAATTTACCAAAAATGTTTCATATATGCAGAAAGAAGATTTTTGTTGAAAATGTCTTTTCTCTTTCAATCCTATTATAAAAGACAGAAAACATTGCACATAATAATAATTGAATTGTTGAACACTAATCATTTAAAGAGAGATTTAAACTATGTAATCCCCCTTTTAGACAGAAAAAGCTTATGTATTAGAACTGTATTTCTTTTCATATTATTCACATCATCTTGTATTTGAGATACTTAGCTTATTTATGCTAAAACTGGCAATACTGATAAGGTTATCATTTAAAGATCTCAATCCATTATGTATCCCAAATACCCTTTTCATAATTATCTGTATTGTTTTATATCATTCTTTAGGGAACTGTCATTGTTTAATCATTATAGTTTAAAACAGAAAAGTAGCAAAACCCACAAAAGTAGGTCCTAAGTGCAGTTCCACATAACATCTACAAAATTCTCTCTTGCAGAGAGTGTTGTTGGGATGCACATTGTTTGGATCTCATAACCAAACACAGACAGTGGACTCTGAGATGGTCACCCCAAGGCCTTTTACAACGCTTGGAAAGAGGCACTTTAAAGATTCTACTGGACTTGGCCTTAAAATAATTTCTTAAAACCACATCATGTGATTATTAAGTAGTTTTGATCTCACAGAGATGAGAATTCCACCTTTTGTGTGAAGCAATCATTTGGGATTTACAGCATTTGCTTTCAATTTTCAGAAACTATTCATATATAAAATAATTTTTGTTTGCCAAACATATAAGGAGGCTTTTTTAGGCTTCATATCACAGGACTAAGAAGACAAGTCTAGCTGTGTCTCCAAAGTTGTTGGCAACAGCAAAAAACGTTTCTCTCTGAACTTGTGCAAGCAGACACAGAAGGCTGTGGGATTGCTGTGGCTCCCTGATGTGCTCAGACCACTGTAGGTCTGAGAGTTATAGATGTTTCTTTTCTGAGGATATTACAATGTACAGCAAGCCCTAGATACCTCATCAAAATTTGTAGAGGCAAATTGAAATGCAGTAAATTATTAGAATATTTTCTAAAAAGCACACAAGCACAGAAAAATTCATGCATCCACAGAAATAATGTCCAGCTTCTGGACTCCCTTAACTGTTAAAAGAGAACATTACAAGGAAGTATTATTAATGTTTGGGTTGATCTTATTCTTCCTTAAGTATTTCCTGATAACCATGTTTGAAAATGGGATGCATGATATGCAGCTGTTTTCTGAGTTTTAAGTGGTGACTGTAATTGATAATCAGAAGAAAAAGACTAGATGGTCTAAATTCTGGAATAGATAACCAGAGATGCTATTCAGTCCTTCTGGCCTTGCCTATATATTTGGTATCCCAGACAATCTGTTTTAAAATATTAAAAGCACTTAAAAATTTGTATTTATCTAAGTGTTAAGTAGCAAATATTCACTATTCTGGCACTGTCTAAAATGAAGAGCTGGCATGTAGATGTAAGTTAAATATACCCAGATGACTGCAGTGGGGCAAGTGAGCAGCTTAGAGAACAGTATTTGTTCTCTGCCTTGAATGTGGCATTAAATAATGAGACCTGCAACACCGAGGAGGGATAAGGCTAACACTGTGCTGATGTAATGGGCCTGAGAAATAAAAGGTGTATCCATTTAGGTGCATGAGCACTTTATTTTTTCTTTTGTTTGTTTTATTGTTTTAAAACTTACACTGTAACACAGAGGCAGATATGAAGCAACTTGGAAATAACAATTATTAGCAAGAGTAAAGAAAAACTAATGATGCAGGCAGTGTTCTTGGGTAAGTAGAAGTCTGGACAAATGATCTTTCATTACAAAAGCAGGAGAACATAATAGTCTACACTTCCCAATCTTGAGACGAGCCTGAAACTTACTAACTTACTGTTAAAACCAAAACCAAACCAGATATTGTTAAAAATAATATTCCAACCCATTATCAGATCTAAGATTGAACATTTTCTTGATATTGAATCTGAGATGCTGAGATGCATTCTGAAAGGCAGAAGTGTTCTGGTCAGCCAAGCTCCTACAATTTCTTCAAAAGAAAATAATCTCATTTCAGGAGAAATTCTTGGAAGCAACTCTTAAAAAAGAAAAAAAAAAAAAAAGATTGGAGCACAAATTGCGTCTCTTGCAGAAGGAGCAGCCTTTAAGAGTGAAGGACTCTGCCCTGGAACATGGATGACAAAGAAAAGGACTTGGATTAAAAAGGACTTTGTCTTATTACATGGACAATGATTTTGACCTAAAGATTTGATTGTTGTTTGATATCATTAAAGAGTTGATGTTCATCTGTTTGTTTTATGGCTTATATTTAATATGCCACTTAATGGACCTTCAGATTATACCTGTATGGAATGCATGAGGTTATTTTATGTGTACTGAAGTGCATTATGGCCACTTACTGGCACTTAGCAGTATTCGCTGCCTCACTATTACTAATATTGACCTTTAGCTTCATGTTGTGAAGAACTGAGGAACTGCCAAGACTCATTTTTTTCATTACAAAACAGAGAACAATCTGTTTCAACAGTTGCACTTCCAAGTTCAAATTTAGCTCCAGTGTCCTCTGCTACCCTGAAGTTCACACACTGCAAAAAGTGTGTGCTTGCAAACATAGCCCAAAAGGAGATTTATAATTGCCTCTTCTGAGATGTGTATTTTGTTGCTGTTTTACTTCCCCCCTTGCACGGGTTGTTTACTACTAGAAATAGTATGAGTAATATTAGTATAAAATAACTCTTATCTAAGCCTCCTGAGACTTTCAAGGCCAGGCTGATTCTTTGGCTTGGAACAAAATCTCAAACATTCAGAACAGGACCATTCGTATACAAATCCCTAAACTTCTGGAGGAATGTCCTTGCTAAACAGTGGCAGCATTTGGATTTTATAAAGTTCTTTGCCCTGGCTTAATTCTCATTTTTCTCTCTCTTTAAAAAACAGCATAAAGAATCACTAGTACAAACCACTGCAGGTTATCTGTTCTAGAATTGAGATACCCTAGCATAAAAGATTATATTATATACTGCACCAAAGAAAAGATACTGAGGAGAAGACTGGCCTTTTGCTCAACATGACTGTTATGAAGTATATTTTTATTGTAAAATAAAAATTTGAAAAATTTCAGAAATTTCTTCTTCTTTTTTTTTTTTCTTCACACTACAGTATCCTGTTTTATTACATCTTATCTTTTATATGGGTATGGATTTTACTCAATTGACTGCCCATAGTCATCTGTTGCCATTTTAGATATTTATTCTTGACATCTTGTGCTAGTTTTGTACACTAGGATAGAGGCTAGACTAGACTTTGTAACTCTAGGATAGAATTATTTTATTCCTAGTAGTTTCTGTGGTGCTATGACCTGGATTTGTAAGGAAAACAATGATGATAAAGCAGGGATGTTTTGGCTACTGGTGAATAGTTCTTACACAGTGTCAGTTTCTTGTTTCTCATATTTCCCTATCAGCAATGGTAATGGTAATGCACAAGGAGTTGTGGGGAGATACAGACAGGACAGCTGACCTCAACTGGCCAAAGGGTTATCCCATAGCACATGGCATCATGATTAGTAAATACAGCTGGGGGATGAAGGAGGAGGGGCAGATGTTGGAGTGATGACCTTTGTGTTTCCATGGCATGGTTACATGGCATGGAGGTCCTTTTTCCTGGGAATGGCTGAATGCCTCCTGCCTGCCCATGGGAAATGGTGAATGAATTCTTTATTTTGCTTTGTCTGTGTGCATGGCTATTGCTTCACATATTAAAATGTCTTTACCTCAACCCATGAGTTTTCTAATTTCTTACCCTCTGATTTTCTTCTTCATCCCACTGTAGAGGGTGAGCAAGCAGTTGTGTGGGGTGAGCTGCAAGTCCAGAGTTGACAGAGACACATGCAGAGGACATGTGGTCTTTGTAGTGGCACCTAATGCTAGTAGTAGCACCTGGATGCTAAATAGGACAGATTTGGGCATTTCAAGTGGAATTTCCACGTGTGGAAAACAAAACACCCTATACGCTTGGCCTGTGTTCAAAGAAATTAGAAATTCTGGCTTGCTTTAGTCTGACCATTTTATCTTTTCAGATGCTTCACAGAGAGTTTCATGTGAATAAATAAATAAATCCCACAGCAAATTATGAGGGGAAAAAAACCCAAAACCCCAAACAACAAAATAACAGCAAAAACAATCCCACAGTAATTCCATTATTATCTTTTTTGACATTTACATTATATATTCTTTAAGGAATGACTCATCTGTTTATCATTTTGGTTAGCACATGGACTCTCAGAGAAAAAAAAAAATTCAAATTGTGTTTAGTTACAACGAAATCCTGTTTTGGGGGTGGGGGACGAAGGGGAAGGAGGAGTTGGTCATGCTTGTGTGCACCCAATTTGCAAACGTACACTTCTAATTGGTTTTGCACAGCTCCTGGGTTAGGCAAAGGTCTCAGATAGCAGGATACTCATTAAACTGATATTTGAAATTGCTTCCTCTGAAGAAAATAAGGAGGGGGCAAATCAAAATTGTAACCTATGTTAGTAAATAGCAATGAACATTCTGGGAAACAACTTTTAAAATAATTGGTACAGTATGTTGATGTTAAGAAGAAAAAAAAAGTTAAAAAAAAAAACAAACCTAAAGAAAAATGTTAAGTGCTGCAAAACATATTATTTTTGTTTTTTCTTGTGAATGCTCTTGGACAGGAATTAGCATTCTCAGGAAAGCTAATAACCAGTCATTTGCATTTGTCTAGTCATTTTTCATCCCTGTGCTTTTATTTTGGCAATAGATGTCCAGGAAGACATACAGAACTAAAATCTACTTAATATCAGCAAGGTTTAGAATTTATGTTGGCCTCTTTTTACATAAGAATTATTTGTGTAGGAATGTTGTTGGACTTAAAAACCTTTACAGGTATCACCTTTTCACTTATGTCTGTGGGCTTAGAGTGAAAATGTCTTTGCTGGTGTTAGTTTGGTATGCTCCATTATTTGATGCTAACTGGTCATGAAGCAAAGGGTAATCAAAATATATTTATTCATATTCTCTTTGCCAACTCACCCTGAAGGAGCTCCACTGCATTATCACCAAGAACACTAGAGAATCTCAGAGCAGAGATGTTACACTTGTGCTGCTGTTCATTCTTCCTACATGCAGAGTATTCTAAACTGGATTTATGCTGTGTGAACATAAGATTAGATGGTATTCCATGATGCTGGAGTCAGTATCTTAAAGACAAACATGTCTAGAGCACCCTTATAGCTTATACCCCCTGTTCTTCTAAACCAACAAGTGCAATGCTGTAACTGAGCTGCCTGAACTTAAAAAATAAAAACTAAATTTAAAAAAAAAAAAAAAAAAAAAAAAAAAGAAGAGGAAAAAAAAGGCAGCCAGGAATACACAATGTTTCAGAATACCAAAACAGTCTGGAATGCCTCCATCCTTCCTTTGGTTCACATTTATTCATTGTAATTTGTGGCAGTCTTCCTCAGAAGTAATATCAGAAGTAGTTATATACACCAAAGAATGAAATATCAAGTAAGGGACCCTTTTAGTTATTCATTCCTTTAATCCTGAGGCTGCCAAATTTCCTTTGTTTTCCGTATGTTTCATACAAAATTAATCTATTTCACCCACCATAAAATATTTGTTCTCCTGCAGTTCAAGATCTAGGGTATTACCTATTAATAAAATTTCTTTATCAGAAGTCAGTTGTTCATGATATTTTGCATGGGAAAGCATATAAATATAAAATTATCTCCCATTTTATGTCTTTTACTGGAGTATTAAGATTTCAGCAAGTGCAATAGGTATCTAGGATAGATTCTATTTACAGCAATGTATAATGCTTTTCTGGAATGGCCATTAACTGTATGAATACACCTAATGGCAGCAACAGTTGAGAAGATATTGAATTACATGACTGAATTAATTGAACCAGTAAATTACTTTTTAATCCTAGTCATATGTTGTACAGGCAGTCAAGGGAACTGCACAGCCACCTGTATAAGTTAGCTTTTGGTCTTTTTTGTTTATTTGTTCTAAAGGCAGAAATTGACACTCTTTTGTAATGAAGCCAACTTGCACGAATCTTGGATACACTGAACATTTATTTGCTACTTCTTCCATAATCTATGCTAGGAAAAAAAGTAAAATTATAGTTTCATTTTTATAGTTTTCCTCTGGCTCTGAAGTGTTTTCATGTACATTCCAGAGAATTACTACTTTTTTTCCAGGTATTCTCATCTGATATACTGTACCAGAACATTACCAGAACTCAACAATTACGTCTATTATTCAGAAGAGGAAATCATTTTCTCTCCCTGTCTTTGACAGGAATTCCTGGAAGCCAAAGTTACTTGGGTTTTTAAAGCTTAGTCTCAGTTTATGAGACATTTAGATAACTGTAGGAATGATTAGTGATTCTCAAATGAATCATCTGAACATTCAAAATGTTGGCTATATTTGCAAAGAAAATATAGTTGCAAAACCTCAATTACTAGTATTGTTTGAAAGCTGCTTTTGAAAAATAAGTGAGGTAGAGTCACCTAAAATTCATTTCTGACTATCTCTATGCGATGTGTGGATATTATCAGACACATATTAGTTAAAAGATTGCACATTGTTAGATTTCATTAATAAAAATTGAATTTAGAAGTAAAAATTTTAGGAAGATGAATGGGGATAGCTCTAAAAATAGCATTTTCAAATGTTAAAACATTCAAAATGGCTAGAACCAAGTAATTTGCCAATCATTTGCCAAACTACAGAATTGAGGATTATAAGGACCTCGAACACTTATCTGATTATTTCCATAAAAAAACAAACAAAACAAAACAAAACAAAAAAAAAAAAACCAAAAAAAAAAACCAAAAAACTGAATAAGAAGAATTTGTCAGGAATCAAAACTGCCTCAAATATCTAGGAAGGATTTTTATTTTGGTACTATACTGTTAAATGCCCAAAAAGAGATTGCATTATCTTTCTTGGAAGGCCACTTTTGTGCACAAAACCTTACCATTTCAAAAGTGCTGAATTCTAATTTAAAATTTCTAGTATAAAAATTAAACCAATTTATCTGTTCCAGTGACCATGAAGCACAATGGAGACTGGGGGAAAAAATGCCTGAGAAGCTGCTATTATGCATTACTATTCATTTATTTTAATCCTTTAAAAAACTTTACTTTTATATAAATTTTTCATGGACACCATAGCATTCTTGTGGCTGTCAGTTGGGCTCTCTTCTGTTTTCCTTTATCCTTAAACTATCTTCCCTGAAACTGGAAAGAGTACTCTGGCTGAGGCCCTTATCAGTGCTGAATATAGTGGAAAAGTTTATTTCAAGTATCTCATTTACAATTTTATTCCTTTAACCGTAGAGAAAAATGGATTTAGTACATATCAAGACAGAGCATACAGCATGGTAATAACCTATGTACTAGATTCACTCAGATGGGTTTCACCCAAGGCTTAAATGAGAAAATATTTTAAAGTGGCTTAAGCAGAACTTTCTACTGCACTTTCAGATGCTAAAGAATACCTTTGGGCACCTTTGCAAGACCTTTGGTTCTTTGACTACAATCATAGACCCTTTAAGGGTAGATGACCTTTGAAACAATCTTTTTTTTTCTAGTTCAATTTTAACCAGTTATAATGTTATTTAGAAATTTCTGATCTATCAAAACCCCCCCAAAACTATTATTCTTGATAGACACACATTTTACTATAGAAGAGTTTTTCATTCCCTATACTTTTAATATACATTATAACTTCTCATTCTCTATATTTTAAGTATTTCAAACTTTCTAGTGCCCTTTGATAATGTAGGCTCATTTGCTATTTTTTTTCTCTACACTGATGCAAAAGCAGCAGAGAGCAAGCTGACCAGATAAGAGAGGGATTTTGTCAAGCAGTACAGACATATTAGGCTTTTTTTGCACTCTCTATAGATAGTTTTCTGAAAGTTCTTCCAAAGCTTACTGCCTACCATATAATTATTTTCAGTTGTTCATTTCTGCACAGCTCATTCTGCAGATGTCAATAGAAAACATGTAAGATTTTACTCATCCCAAATTCTTATTTAGATGGATATTGATAAGTTATTATTTTTATAAATTTCTCAATGTATTTCTTCTCTGCTTTTTACTCTGAAAGTCTGAGTGCTTTTCTAGAGATAATGGGTATACCACATAGAGGATCAAGGCTGTGTCTGTCAAAGGAAAAAGCAATTCCCATAAAATTAAGGAACGACACAAACACACCTAACAAAAAAAGCCCAGATGCCAACAGGACTGTGAAATTCTGCTGCCTGTGGACTGGACAAAACATTTTCTGAAAGATAGATGAGAAATGTTTGCATACATAGGGAGTAAATTTTTGCCCAATGGTTTGACAAATGTAGAGTCAATTATTTTACAATTGCTGATGCTTCCTTAGTCTGAGTTTCTACTGGGTCCTACAGGTTCAAAGGGGGAATATTTGCTGCACACAGGTATCAGAAATATGCATCCACCACATCCCCTGAGCTCAGAGTGTACATGTGGTGAGCACAGAATGAGCCACCCACATTTGAATCACTGCTGGAAGCTGAAAGAAGCCATTTCTTATCACTTCTGCAGAAGTTCTTGGACATAAATTACCTCAGACAAGAAAATTATATTTAAGAGTACTCAGACAGCATAATCCTTGGATACTGAAAAGATAAAAACTATACACATTCTGAATGCATACTTATAAAATTTAATTTAATTCTGGTTACCACTTTAAAGGTTTCCTCATAGCTTGCGAAGATATTAATGCCTCTTTTTCAAAAAGTGAGAGTAAGCCACCTATTCCTCATTAAATAATGAAACTACTTGTTTAAATCAAATGAAATTTTGAAAGCTAGGATTATAGGGTACCCAGAAATCATTAAGTTGAGGTAGGGGTTTAAACCTCTTAGGTTATGTGACAAAAACCAACTGCCTACATACAAAGGAACTCAGAATCCCTACAGCAGGAGGGACACCCTAAATAATACTCTGCTGAACTATTCCAAGGTGTCTCACAAGGGGCCATTGGCTCATCAAAGGTTCATCTGCAGAAATCAGAGAAGCAATGGGAGGCACAATGACAAGTTGGAACCCAAATTAAGCACTCCTGGGAACAAACACTCCATAGATGCCCCCACCAGGGCTGTCCCAGGAGAACCTCAGCCCCATTTTACAGACATGGGAACCATAATGAAGAGTCATTTGGAATCACAGAATTATGGAATAATTAAGGTTGGAAAACACATCCAAAATCACTGAGTTTAGTCTTTAGCCATCATCTTGTCAACTAGACCATGGAACAAAGTGCCACCTCCCACATACAATCATTTCTTGAACCTCCAGGCCTGCTGATCTAATCACTTCCCTGGGTAGTCCATTCCAATGCTTAAAATCCCTTTCCATGAATAAATTCCTCCTGAAGACCAACATGAACTGCCCTTGGTGAGGCTTGAGGGTGTGGCTTCTCCTTTGGTCACTGGTTACTTAGGAGAGGAGATTGATCTCTACCTTGCTACAACCTCCTTTCAGGTGCTTGTAGAAAACTGTGAGTCTGCTTTTCTCCAGACCAACAACCTCAGTTCTCTCAGCCACTCTTCATATAACTTACTCCCTTCACCAGCTTCATTGCCTTTCTCTGGATTTGATCCATCACCGCAATGTATTGCATGAAGTGAAGGGCCCAAAACTGAACACAGTACACCAGTGATGAGTACAGAAGGAAAATCACTTCCCTCGTCCTTCTTTGCAAACTATTTCTGATATTAAATCAAGCCAGAGCAATTATTTGGATAATCATTCAAACTAATGGGGTTGCTACCTGGGAGTGTGAAACCTAAAGGTTTCCCTGTGGGTTAAAAGGAACTCACCATGACACAGGACTTACTCTGGAATATTTAGAGAAGGAAAGGAATGGGGAAGGGCAACAGGGTTGTATGATGATGTGTGTCCAGAGTCAGACGAGGAGACTCAAATGTCTGTGATGCAGCAAGAGGAACAAGTGCAGGTGTACAAGGAAATGTGGGATCTCTAGCAATGGTTAAGACAAAACATCTGGGAAGAAGTGGATGGATTTGTCAGCCTTCATGAATTAGAGAACAGGGAGTCTCACTATAGGAACCAGGGAAGTCCTCATCATTTGTTTGATTCTGCAGTGGTCTATATTAGCAAAAGGAGTAGGACTGCAGCCTCAGGGGCTTGAATGTCCAGATGTCAGCAGCTGGTGAGACTTCATGTGGTCCACGAATATTTACTCAAGAGAGTGTCTGAGCCCAGCTGCTGGAAAGATCCATACTGTGTCTATGTATGTATATACTGCCTCCAGTGGATCCCCATCTCGCTCTCCCACAGAGGAAGAAGGATGAGGCCATTGATAGTGTCTGTGTTTTTGTGGCTGATGTATGTGTGTGTCTGATCTGTGTGTCTGCCTGTGTATTATGGATATACACGGTGTATCTGTGTGCTTGGTGTGTGTGCCTGCTGAGAACACATCTGCAGTCTCACTGCTGGTCAGACCTGGGGATACTAGAGTACATCTGCTTTACCTCTCTTCAGCTATTGAATATATTTTCCATTAGCAGAAACTACACTATGCAGATAAATCAGAGAAAAACAGCAGAGGTAAAGAAAAAGCATCATGAACTAGAGCCTTTGGTGCCCTTTCACTCAACCCTGACTCACATGTTCTTGTTTTTTACAAGGATTTTATTCTTGCATTTACATTTGTCAGAAATGACAGATGACACAGTATGTCAGGTCTCCATTATCCCCTTTTTTGTGGTAGCTCTTGTAGCTTACACAAAATTGCTTTGTAAAGAAATGTTAGGACAGACTACTCCACATGCATCTGTGAAAATAAAGGCCAAACAGTATTTAGCTTTCCATTATTAAGTTACTGAATAAATTCCAAATAGAAAGAGAAAAGCAAAAATTACACATGTAAAGAAAGATACCCTTAAGTTTTTCAAAGTTTTAGAGGACTTGTCTCTAATAGGAAGAAAGTGTGTTTAGATATTAAGAATTTCCATTTGCCACCATCTGCCTGCAGTCTAGACTTTGTTTAAAACATCTAGCAGCTTAATTTAACTGATTTTTGGTCAGAATTAGGAAAGTTTTATTTGGATGAATAAGAGTCTTAGAGGCAAGGCATGGACACTTGAATTTGATTTTCTCTTTTACTTGATCTCTTCTTTGCCACGTTCTGGGTCATTTGCAACACAACACTTGAAAAACTGATAGAACACCTCATGATGTGCAGCCTTGTAGTCACAGATGTTAAAATGTTAGATCCACACTCAGAGGCAGACAGATGTGTTATAGACTTCATTTTTTAAAATGCTTTGAGCTGAAAATTCACAAAAGTAATAATTACACGTTGTGTTGGTAGCAGCAGCACACGGATCCTCCAGACGTGCAGGGCGCAGAGCTGTGCTGTGTGGGCACCAGGAGCACGCTCCAGAGCAGGCTGGTCTCCATCTGCACAGCTGCAAGGCAGCTTGTGTCCCCTAATCTCAGGACTTGTGTACAGCACCTTGCTCCTCTGTCATCCAGCAGCCACACTGATACTGCTAATCACTGTCAGAGCACAGGTTCTTATGCACAGACATCGTGTGCAGGAACACACTCCTAGATGGTTATGGGTGGTAAACCTGGGGCAACCTCCCTACATTCAGCTAAATCCTCTTTAACCTTTTTGCCCTCCTCAAAAACAAAGTTAAAATTGATCTCTTTGGAGAGCCTTTCACTGAATTCATAGACTAGGAATCAGCAGGGGCATATTACAAAGGGAAACTGAAGAGTCTGCTGTCACCTGTCTCAGACAATACAACTTTTTTTTTCTGTGGTGTTAGAAAGAATTTATATTCCTCTAAATGAAAATAATGAATGAGATGAAGAGGGCATTCAGCTGCAGGATTGCTGAAGATTGTTTCAGTTATAATAAAATTATGAAGTCCATGTCTCTTGGCTTACTTATAAACCTTTTCTGAGCACAAGAACAAGAGGTAGTAAAGTCAGATGCATGTCTGCAGAACTAGGTCTACTAAATGCAGCCTCAATGTGTTGCCTTCCTTTATTGGAGCTGTAGAAAGAACTCTCTTGCTTTTTGGTAAGAAATAGTACTTACACAAGTCAACTTACCACGTGTGAAGAGACATGACAGGCATGGGAAAGAATTAGCTCTGTTTTAAAGGTAGAAAACCCAGAACAAGTGATTTTTTTATTCCTATCAGTATACCACACCTAAGACAAAAATCTTATTTGCTTCAGCCTGCAGATTCATCTGTTTTGTCAGAGACAGAAGAGTATAGGAGTTTTCATCATCTTACCCAGTTCCTCTGATTTGGGCCAGAGTACTTCCATGAACTCCTTTTTGGAGCAGTACTTCTCCAGTATATGTCTCACATGCCAGACAAAAACTCAAAGGTACTGTTTAGCCAGGATAATCGCTGAGCAATTCTTCAGATTAGAAAATGTGCATTGGAGTGTATTAAGGATTTTGTAAAATGACACTGCAATCCCAACTAAAACTCTACAAAATAAAGTCCAATACATTACTGTTCTGGAGAATAATGACTATATCTACTAGAGCTAAGAGTGTAATTTATCAACATTAGCCTTGATGGGGCATCCAGTGCAGTGTGATTGATTTAAATGTGTAGATTTTTAATGTTTTGAACAGGTGGCTAACTTAAAACAACAGTTTAAACTTTTATAGCATCTTATCATGCTGAGGCAGCTCATGGTGTTTTACAATGACATTAAAATTAAAATTTAATCTATCCTGCAGAGTTAATAATTAGCTAATGTCAGTTAAAAGTCAATGAAAACAAATCAGTCTTAAACGTAGGCTGAAAAAAAAGGAGAAAATAGGGATCTCCTGATGTCAAGAGCCAATGAGTTCAATCAAGCAGATGCCTGGCAGTGGAAAGAGCAAGACCCCTAAGTGACATTTTAGAGGGGGAAAAAATTTTAAAAGATTAGTTTTGATCTTGGCTGCCAGGCCTTTTTATGGCTTCACTCACTTTTTGATTTATATAACTGTAACAATCCTTGGGGATGGGGTCAAGAGGTAGGTGGCCTATCTTTCAGCGGTCACTGGGATTCCACTTTTACTCTCCAGCCCAGCGTATTCCACATTTGTTTCTGCAGAGTAACACAAAATGAGAAAATGTTAAGATTCCTCAGCATCTCACAGCCAGTTACTTGGATTTGAATTCCTTCAGTCTAAATCCCACTTAAACAGTAGAAACACAATCCCCTGACCTCTATGTTTTACAAGGAACAGGTGCCTGTTATTTTGAAAGGAGGAACACTTTGCATTAGTGCAAGAGAGGTTTCTGCGTTGTAAACCTGGTCTGACGTTAGTGCAGGATTTAAGTCTTGACCTTCTCTATTATATAAATCTTGCACAGCACGCTGTCTGTTCTGAATCCCATCTAATCCTCCTGGTGCATTGTATAGAGAGTCAAGGTATTTTACTAAAGGCTATGGATTGTACTTAAGAAATGAGTTTTGTTTCTGCTTTGAACTAGTCATTGGTGATGCATTTCATTCTCTGTAAACTACTGAGAGATCCTAAGAAACTAGTTTACTTTAGATCCCCAAGAACGTGTTGTGAGAGTTAGTGTTACAAGGTCTCCTTGCAATCTAGCCTTCAAGTCAACCATCTTTTCCTTTTTCACCTGTAAAAAAAAGTGAACCATAGTGTTTTCCATATTGGTCTGATTCTTATTCCCACCACAACTGTCTACTACTTGCATGAAGCTAGTTAATTACCCTTAGACTTGGTTAAAACTTCAAGGAGAAGTGAGAATATAGCATGCTATCCTGCATTTGGCATCTTATTTCAGCTAACAGATGTAATGAAAGATGACAGTATGATTATTTGCATGTATATTCCCAGAACATCTGGAGAATTTGCTTTTACTCCTTGTTGTTATGTGTGCTAGCCCCATTAAGCCATCACAGGTGTTCTACAGAACTGTCAATTCTCAAACATTGCAGATGTAACTCATAGAGTTGACTTGCACTCTCACATTCTTCTGTGGCTTTGGCTGCAGCTTCTCATGGATAGCAGGGTGAAGCACTAGCAGATGCAGCTGTTCAGTGGGCAAAATAGAGGCAGCCAAATAAATAAGGATACTGCCAGCTCACCGAGGTGAATGTTTACAGCCCTTCATGTCCCCCTTCTGCCATACTACTTCTCCAGAAAGAAGAATGTATTTCAAGCACATGTACAGAGAAATCTGGGAAATGCCCCTCATTTACAAATTCTAAAATCCCACTATAAATCATCACACAGGTGTACATTAGTCAAGAAACATTTGTGGGAAAAAACAGTGATTTGTATTTGTTCAGAAAAGTTGCAAATGTATGAGTATCCTATGGGTTAGTGTATATTTTAGCAGGAAAATGCATGTGAAAGTATGTGCTAAAGAAAGAAGTATGTGCTCTCTTACTCTTGTCAAGCTGCCAATATGGACATTAGTCTTGTAAAATTTGGGCACCCTGTAGGGTTTTTATATGTCATCCAAAATACCTAGTTAGTATTATAAAAATTAGCTGATAATAAGTTCAATTAGGTCACGAAAGAGATTGTATCTGTGAAGTGTCTGATGGCAAGATCTTTGCAAAAGGAGACAGCTATTCAAGGGAATATCAAGGAAGATACATGAATGCATAAGTAAGGGGTGACAGAGGTCAGCAATTAACACTTGGACATTTGTATTTCTTTCCTCAGGACAGGACATTAGAATCAGAGGAGAAATTAAGTTCAAAACTGACACAGGAAGAAGACAAAGTGAATTTCAATTGTGCCTTAAAAACTATTTTTATATGCAAGTTACACATTTTATTCCTTTTGTGTTATCCATTATCGAACTGAAAAGATACAGACATGTATTTATCACTAAAGCATATACAGAGCAGATGATTTTTCTATGTGATAATTACAAGTACAAAATGAATCTTAACATATTAAACACCTTAAGTACTATTTGCTGGTACTTGTAGTTTGGAAAGATATGTATAGCAGGAGAGTTTGCTATAATTTAAAATGCTTATTAAATGTCAGTAGTTCTAATAAGTGATTGATATCTAATTAATGTGTCATATGTGATAATTTTTAAATGTTAATTAATGCCTGAAGACTTAATAAGTGCTGCTTGACCTATTAATTATGTTAGACAAAAACTTACAGTAATTGTTTCCTAAATGAAATGCTTAAATAAAGGGTTTAAAGTGTTACCATATGATGCTAACATGGTGGCAGGCTGATTTTATTCAAGGCTGTGATATGGGGATAACCTTTGAACTTCTACTTCACACATTCATGTAGAACAGAGGCGCTCTATTTCCAGTTTCATTGAAAGATTTACTGCCCTCTTCACTCTTTTGGAAGTGAGAAATTAATACAGTGGGGCAGAGCCTGCTGTAATTGAGCCAGGCACAGCAGAAGTGCTGCCTTTTGTGCCTGTCAGCGCGGATCTGTCCCTGGCGGCGCTCAGCTGATATCTGGCTCCTGTTATCTCCTGAGCATGCTGGCAATGGTGATATGTTCTGGGGTCCACTCTCCCCTCAGAGAGACATGGGGCCTAAGAGAGATGCAGTCATTAAGCAAAGAGAAGGAGACAAAGTGTGGTCCTGTGGATTAGTCATTATAAAGGATGGAGGGCTGCTTCACACATTTCCAGGTGGCTGAAAAAAAAGCCATGCCACTTTTTAAAAGATATTGTCACCTATTGTTTCTTGCTCCTTTTGTAACAAAAGCATAACATTTTTCTTCCCATACCAATGTTTTGAAATTTAAATCATTAAGCATTGTAAGGTGTTAATTTGCTCTGATAGCTGGGAGCCAGAAAAGACATCACAGTTTCTTTATAACTACAGAGGAAAAAAGTGATTACTGTTAGCAGAGTATTCATGGGAAGCTTGTGAGTCTTCTCAGATTTATATTTATAATGATTATATATGCATATATATTTTCTCAACTTGATTAATAAATAATATGATTTGTATCTAAATATATAAATATCATTTACTTGATGCATAACTTATGAACAGTTTCATCTTTGTATCTAAAATTTAGTAGAAAAAAGTCCTAAGTTTAAATTTCATTTTAAAACAACTTTATCTGGAATTTTTATTTTAATATTAAAATTGCAAGCAATTTTTAAAGAACAGTTCCTGGGTTCTGGAGGATTATCTTTTCATATACTTTTTGGTCAATTGGTGCTGTAAATGAAAAAAAATAATGCAAATATTTTGAAGATATTTGTCTTTTATGTCCGCTGTTCAACATAAATTCCATGGCATGACTTTTGTTTCTTTTAATCTCTCCTATCATGTGTGATTCCTATCATCCCCATGTTGTTTGATGGAGCCATTTCAATTAACTCTTTATAAATGTTCTCTATTCTTTCTTAGAAAGTCCTTTGCAGAAAAAGATTCCAATGAGCTACCAAGAACAGTTAATCTTCCTCAAGGTTTAAGCTCAAAGATGAGCACTTTCCTGTATGGATGTTGTCCATTACTTATAAAATGTACTGAAAGGAGTGCACCCTTTGAAGCCAATATTCTGGTATTCCGACTTGTGTATTCAGGTACCATGTCACTGTTTATGATACTCTGACTCTGAATATCCACCAGTGGTCAGCATCAGTGCTAGAAAATAATTCTGGCACTGTGGTCTGATATAGAATAGCAATTTCTCATGTTTTGTGGCCTATCATGACCTATATTGGGTGATGACGGAAGGATTAGTTATAAAAGCTTTCTAAGTGTATGAAAGATATTTATTTACCTTATTATGCAAGATAGTTCTTTACAATCATAGCTCTTCAAAAATATTTTGTCTCCCAGAGTGCTATTGTACATTGGCTTTCATACAAATTTCCCTTTAATTGTCTACAATAAATTGTCTACAATTTTTTTATAATTACTCTTGATATAATACTCCTTGGCATTCAGAATACCTTATTGCCAAGGACAATATTGCAAAGAAAGAGACGAATGGAAGAAGGAAGGAAAGGAGGGAAGGAGGGAAGGAAGGAAGGAAGGAAGGAAGGAAGGAAGGAAGGAAGGAAGGAAGGAAGGAAGGAAGGAAGGAAGGAAGGAAGGAAGGAAGGAAGGAAGGAAGGAAGGAAGGAAGGAAGGAAGGAAGGAAGGAAGGAAGGAAGGAAGGAAGGAAGGAAGGAAGGAAGGAAGGAAGGAAGGAAGGAAGGAAGGAAGGAAGGAAGGAAGGAAGGAAGGAAGGAAGGAAGAGGAAGGTAGGAAGGAAGGAAGGAAGGAAGGAAGGAAGGAAGGAAGGAAGGAAGGAAGGAAGGAAGGAAGGAAGGAAGGAAGGAAGGAAGGAAGGAAGGAAGGAAGGAAGGAAGGAAGGAAGGAAGGAAGGAAGGAAGGAAGGAAGGAAGGAAGGAAGGAAGGAAGGAAGGAAGGAAGGAAGGAAGGAAGGAAGGAAGGAAGGAAGGAAGGAAGGAAGGAAAGGAAGGAAGGAAGGAAGGAAGGAAGGAAGGAAGGAGGAAGGAAGGAAGGAAGGAAGGAAGGAAGGAAGGAAGGAAGGAAGGAAGGAAGGAAGGAAGGAAGGAAGGAAGGAAGGAAGGAAGGAAGGAAGGAAGGAAGGAAGGAAGGAAGGAAGGAAGGAAGGAAGGAAGGAAGGAAGGAAGGAAGGAAGGAAGGAAGGAAGGAAGGAAGGAAGGAAGGAAGGAAGGAAGGAAGGAAGGAAGGAAGGAAGGAAGGAAGGAAGGAAGGAAGGAAGGAAGGAAGGAAGGAAGGAAGGAAGGAAGGAAGGAAGGAAGGAAGGAAGGAAGGAAGGAAGGAAGGAAGGAAGGAAGGAAGGAAGGAAGGAAGGAAGGAAGGAAGGAAGGAAGGAAGGAAGGAAGGAAGGAAGGAAGGAAGGAAGGAAGGAAGGAAGGAAGGAAGGAAGGAAGGAAGGAAGGAAGGAAGGAAGGAAGGAAGGAAGGAAGGAAGGAAGGAAGGAAGGAAGGAAGGAAGGAAGGAAGGAAGGAAGGAAGGAAGGAAGGAAGGAAGGAAGGAAGGAAGGAAGGAAGGAAGGAAGGAAGGAAGGAAGGAAGGAAGGAAGGAAGGAAGGAAGGAAGGAAGGAAGGAAGGAAGGAAGGAAGGAAGGAAGGAAGGAAGGAAGGAAGGAAGGAAGGAAGGAAGGAAGGAAGGAAGGAAGGAAGGAAGGAAGGAAGGAAGGAAGGAAGGAAGGAAGGAAGGAAGGAAGGAAGGAAGGAAGGAAGGAAGGAAGGAAGGAAGGAAGGAAGGAAGGAAGGAAGGAAGGAAGGAAGGAAGGAAGGAAGGAAGGAAGGAAGGAAGGAAGGAAGGAAGGAAGGAAGGAAGGAAGGAAGGAAGGAAGGAAGGAAGGAAGGAAGGAAGGAAGGAAGGAAGGAAGGAAGGAAGGAAGGAAGGAAGGAAGGAAGGAAGGAAGGAAGGAAGGAAGGAAGGAAGGAAGGAAGGAAGGAAGGAAGGAAGGAAGGAAGGAAGGAAGGAAGGAAGGAAGGAAGGAAGGAAGGAAGGAAGGAAGGAAGGAAGGAAGGAAGGAAGGAAGGAAGGAAGGAAGGAAGGAAGGAAGGAAGGAAGGAAGGAAGGAAGGAAGGAAGGAAGGAAGGAAGGAAGGAAGGAAGGAAGGAAGGAAGGAAGGCATTTTCAGCCAAAAAGTGGTAGAGATTAATTTCAACTACACATAAAACCTGTGTGATTGACTAGAGGCAGACTCATGAATAAAGCCAAGTTAAAAATTAACAGCTCTGAACATTTTTGTGTTCTTTAACTCACCAATCAGTTTTTTTAGAGAGAACAATGAAATTCATTCCTGTCACATGTGCAGAATGATCAGAACTTTTTCCAATTTTAGCAAAGACTAGGTTTCTCACATTTATTGTCTCCTGCTATGATTACTGTGTCTTTTTCCTAATTACTTAGGATCAGACAAAGTATCCGCATGGGTTAGAAAAGGATACAAAAGAGGCTCTTTCAGGTCCCAGGTTTATTTCATGGCGATGGTGTGGCAGGAAAGAGACAGATTCTCTCCGGGAGCGGGGTATTCAGGAGAAGGTAATGGGAGTGGCCTTGGATGGCAGCCAATGGGGTAAGGACACAGGGGGTAATACAGGAACTTCAGGTGGGCTACAAGGTCACAGGGGAAGGTCACAGGACAGGAAGAGGGACAGGGAGCCAGGGACCAACCGGAAGAGACGGACAGAGGTTTGCTGAATCATTCTTTATACCTCATTACAACAGTCTCCTTGAGAGAAATGTAGAGGTGTCAGTGACTTTCATGGCAAAGTATTGCAATCAGGAATCTTTAGAAGGACCATCAGCCCCTGCAACACTTACTAATGGAAGAAAACCATTCCCTGGGTCACAAAAGAAAAAAAAAAAAAAGTGTTCCTTTAAGGTAAGAATGATTTATGATCCTGAAGTTCCCAAGGTCTCTGTTAGTTGCGCAAGTTTAAGTAAGAGGTAGTTCCATTTAAATCCTTTGGTTTACTTTGGATAGGTTTGATCTAAATTAGGCAAGAATTAGACCCCCTAGATAGTTTTCTCTGTGGTGATATGGATTGACAGAGGGTTTTCTTAGGGCCCCTGCTTAGTCAATGGACAGACCCCTCCAGCTGGTAGAAGAGTATAGACTACGAATATAGTCTGTGAAAGGAAAAGAAAGATCTGGAAGAGTGTTTTTCCCACAGCTTACTAGAAACCAGCAAAATAAAGAAGTAATCAAGCTTTTGTTTCTGCCCCCTATGGTTTTCTGCAGTCTGGAAGTGCCACAAAGGTTGCATGCAGACTTGCAGTGCCACCTCTCTGCAAGGATAACTTGCCCTGATGACTTTGTACTACGATGTGCAGAGATTTGGGTTAACTTGCACCTTCACAATGCATTCCAGATGGCAGTAGTTACACAGGCCAGGGTATGAGTTGGTTTCTTAGAAAATTATGTAGATTCAAGGGGCCAGAATAATGCAAGTCACTGTGTATCTCAAAAGAAGGTGAGGAAATACCATAGGATGTCTGAATATTAAAATCTTCACAGAGCTTCTGGTATATGAGTGGAAATAACAGTAACATAGTGAGCCAAGGAAAAATGCTGCTACGAGAAAGGATGAACATTTCCCTTCCTTATTAGGTTTCCCTCCTCCAATGAAAAACCAATAGTATGTTTAACAACTGTAACTGTAGTTAAAATTTGTGCCCATAAGTGCATTTTAAAATAAGAACTAGTTTAATTGAAATGTTATGTGCATTCTAAAATTACATGCATTTTGGCTCATGACTGACATAACTAATAATTATTGGTTTGTTTTCACTGTTCTTAGTGGAATACTAATGTTGGAATAGATTTTTGGGCTAAACATGTTGATAAGAACACTGTTCAGTGATTTTGCTGATGACTCTTTTGGTGTTCATCATTTTTCAAGTGTGCTATATAATGAAGCTGGTCTGAAAGCCTTGTGTGCTTATTGGATGCATGCAAAGTTATTTGAAAATAGGTCAAATTGTGTTCGGTTTATGGTCTACAAACAGTGGAGGAGGAAAGATAGTCACTCTGATGTTCCCAATTCAACTGTGCAGCCTATTTAACAGGTAATACACGTGCAACAACTTAAGATGAGTTAGTTGGTAAACTCAGCAGATTTGACACAACTTGAGCTATTAGCACCAGGTAAATGAGTCCGTAATATTTGACTGTTGGCAGACAAAATATTATGACTTAAAAAGTCATAATGAAAAATATCTCCAGGCTTCCTTTGGCTGCTTGAGACACTTCAAGTTATTTTGGGGGAAAATAAAACAGCTTGAGGGTTACAGCAGAGGTGCAAATATCATTTTCCAAATGTTAGAACTAAATAATTTTGAAGTGGAAATATTAGAAATAAGCAGAATAACGTTTTGTATGTAGATGTTGTAAGGATTTAGCTTTTGATAAAATAAGCAGAAAATGTATGATTAAGTAAAAGTCTCTAGCAGCAAAGTGGGTTAGAAAAAAGACAATCAGGTTTCTTTGATTACACTGGTTATCTAGCACATTGAACTGGCAAGCAAGTAATTAACAGTGACTTACGTAATTGATAGTTTAAGCTTTATATGGTTTGATTTGGGCTTTTGCACATTTAGAAATCATAGGCCGCATTTCTGGGTTCTTTGTTTTGGTTTGGGGGTTTCTGTTGTTTGTTTGTTTGTTTAATTTGGGTTTTATTGAATTCAAATGCGTCAGAAATATCTCTGTACGCTTTCTGCTAGCTAAACTGCTTGGAGTAATGTACAGAGCACAGACAGAAACACATAAAGCAGAGGCTATCTTTGTACAGAAGATAACCAAACTCTATTGAATGGATGTATTGTCTGTGTTATAGAAGGCACATGACAAATATTGAGTTCAAGTAATACACAAAACTTTCAGACCTCCTTCACTAATTTACAGAACCTAAAAAAGAAGTTTGCTTCTCATAGTTCCAAATGAGGTTAAAATACATAACAAAAAATTAAGCATCTTACTCCTGAAATATTTCACAAATATTTATGTTTTGCAATCCTAAAGGATTCAGATGTATTTTCATGGCTGAATTCACTGATGAGATTAGGAAGCATTAGTTTCAGCTTTGGGATCTCTAAAAATACTAATGGAATTTTGAAACATCGTTTTGCTGAGAGTTGCCTTCCCCTTTCCCCCCATTAATACTCGCAACTGACAAGTAGTTAAAAAAAAAAAAAAGTTTTAGAAAAGGAAGAAGGCATTTTAAGTAACAGTAATTTTTACTTAGGAAACTAAATTTTCAACACCGGGGTTACATGTATAAAAGCATTGATATTAGAAGAAGGAGGAGAGGAAAGGAATGAGGAGATTAGGACATCTATAGATATTGTAGCAAGAATATGTACTAAAATAAAAAAAAAACAAAAAAACCTTCATGTAATAGTTGCTCCCTTTGCAGCTTTATCCTCTTGTGAAATACTTTCTTGAACATGACACGTGGCTGATTCTAACCTATGTGGAAATCATGCAGGTCATTGCCTCACATATATAGAAAGCTACCAGAATCTAATACAATTTCAGAATCAGAAAACCTGCTTCTGTGCACCTGTTTCAACTTCATATTCCTGGCCCACCTGCAGTTCACCAGATGTTCTGGTATTTCATTGCTTGCATGTCTCTATGTGTGCTTGATTGTGTTTACCAAAGAAAATGCTTTGAATAAAGTTATTGGAGACATTTATTTATTTCCCTGCTGAGTGGCAAACCAGACTAGAGATTTGAAACAGATTTTCATCATACTCTTTCCTTGAAGTGATAAAAAGAAAAGCTTCATGTTAATAACAGAATAAATGAATCAATATTGTGTGCGACTTAATATAAAATTTACCAGTGTTCTGTCACTTTACAAAATTCATATTTCATTGCTTTTACATAAAGTAAGAAATCAATAAACAAGGAAATAAAATGGATATAGAAGCTTACAATTTAGAGCTGTGTAAAGTTATATTCCTGAAAATTTCCTGAAAGAATAGAGAAAATGCTCAATGAGATACTATATGAAAATGGAACAAATAGAAAAAAGGAGTCTGGTATGCCTTAGGGTGCCAGAAAATGTATGATGAACTAGTTATATCAATATGCATGCGATTTTCTAAGGAGGTTAGAGTTGCTCTTTTAAAAAACCTTCTGGCAAGTAATTTTAATTTAGATTGCTACCTTAAAGGGAATATTATAAATAATTACAGATCACAGTTAGATCCCAGATAAGTTCTGTACCACTAGGCATAAATATATTGAATAAAACAGTACTAAGAACTTTTAAAGTCAATAGGGTCCAAATTGTCAATTACTGGCATTGTATGTGCACTGGAACACAGTACCCCAAACAAACACACTGGAACTGTGTTACTTGTGTTGATTGCTTTCTAGCTGCCACCCTTTCACAAAAGAAAGTACAGAAATCTCACTTATGTTAATTTATCCTCTTCTTCTAAATTACCGTATTTCTGTACTCGCTGAGTGTTGATTAAAAAAAAAATCTCAAGGCATCTGTTAATATTTTTGAGATCTAAGTTTGCTCAGCAATTACAAAATGCCCTTATCTCACACACCAATGTATCAGATAGAGCTTTCTAAACAAAACCAGTTACATCTATACATTGATAGGCTACTGCTAGCACTGCCATACTAATCAGGGACACATGTACTCACATCTATATCTAATTCTGACAGACAAAGGCCAGAAAAACATATGAGACACATGTACCTCACTTCAAAACTGTATTGTTGAAAATATCAGAAGTATTTCCACAGCAATTATAGTGCTTGGGTTTGTTTGAAAATTGACCTGAAAGCTCCATGTAATTGAATAAATAATCCTATATCATATATCCACTGTGCATATTTGCTGCCTTGTCCAGCCCAAGGCATGAGTAGACAATGCTTGGTGCAGATCCTTCAGAAAACTTTGTCCACCTATAAGAAGTGTAAATTTTGTGGCTTACTCTCAGTGGTTTTTGTTACTAAGAAGAGATTTATTTACTAGATATTGCATATTTCACATCTGACAAAGGTACCTGAAGTGTCTGCTGTCAATTTCTTTTGTCATTGTTTCTGTATCATCATGCTGTTTCTGCCAGCATGCTGACAAGAAAAATAATTTCCGATTTATTGTAAAACAGAAATCACTGCAACAATCACTCTAGTCACTGTGTGGTACAAGTGCAAACGAAAAACAAGGCACTGTCATTGTTGACATTAATTGTAGTATATCTACAGGATCCTTTCACCAGGAGCTTTTTTTTTTTTTCTCTTATTCCCCCTGAACTATCTTAATTGTGTAGATATTTAGATTGGGAAGTTCAGAGCTCACTGAGAAAGCCCTGCTGTAACAAGTTACTACCCAGCACCCCTGTCCAGTTTCCAGCCTCCCATGCTCACCCCATGGGTCCCCAACCCACTGGCTTGTCCTGCTGGCTATTCTGCACCTACTCAGCACTCACACACTCAGCCCTTGGGCACCCCAAACTCATGGGTTCCCCCAAAGGCCAGTGTGTGCCCTGGCCCACCTGAAACCCCCGCCCTGATGTAAGGTACCTGCACTCCTTTGTAAAGATTTTAACCTTCACAGATGCATATTTGACTCCTTCTCACTGCTCATTCCAGCTTGAAATTTCCTATTGAATTGCATATACTTATCTATGGGCATCAATTAAAATTCATTAGGGAGAAATATAAACACACTAGACCCCTCAATGAGCACCAACCCTTACAACTCCCAAATGGGGCTTATACACTAATCTACAGAGTCATTGGCATACAGAACTGGAACTCTGTCACCCATGGCTGCTTTTCCATATTCTGGAACCTAGACCTTGCATCACTTATGTATGTGATAGACAGTGACATTACATAGAAAACAGTAAAAAAAAAAGCCTTAAGGATAAATATAGAGTAAACTGCAGTGGTCAGGCAGAGGGCTCAGGCAGATGAGTACTTATATTATAAACCTAGGAATGAATTTAAGAAAGGAGGGGTGAGAGGAAAGCATTTTAACCTTTTGTTTTGTTTTGTTTTGTTTTGTTTTTTTCTCATTGCCCTACTCTTATTTGATTTGTAATAAATTAAACTGATTTCCCCAGTTTGAGTCTGATTTGGTGAGAGTGCACAAAGATGAACAAATGATTTTCTGTGATTATGTATAGGAAACCTAATTTTCTTTAATTCTTCTTGTACTTTTTATTATTCATTTTTGGTGGCTCTCCTCTGGATTCATTTAAGCATGTCAATATCATCTGGTAATGCTAGAAGAAAATTTTAACCTTGTGATTCAAATGTGCATGGAAATCCTCTTAGTTATTTTAGCAATATGTAAATAATTTCTAATCCACCTTATTGAATTACACAGCACATGGACCATAGTGTTGACTCTAAATTTTGTTGTTTTTCATCTGGAGAGGTTTTTTTTGCATTTCCATATCTGGCTTTTGAACATAAAAAATAATTTAAAATCTTTCATTGTATATGTTTTTTAAATCCTGTGCGGTTTTTTTGTTGTTGACAGGAGCATCAGTAATATCTCAGAAAACATCTATTTTCCCCATATCTGTTCTGCTGCTTATGTCATGGAAAGGGAACTATGCTGGCTGCAGATTCAAGGTGATTTATAGTGTCAATGCATTACCCAAAGCTCTCACTGCATTGAACTACTACTTCCACATTGCCTAGTGTTCACTTGGGCTTTGAAAGCAATTTAGATGACAGGTGCAGGCTCTCTGCATGTGCCCCATACTGTGTGCAAACATGGCCTTAGGAAAAAATTCCCATAGATCTGAAAAAAATAGTATAAAGATCTGAAGACACATAACAAGTCTCATTCTTTCCTCATCACTTATTTAAACATAAAAAATATTATGTTAGAAAAATCCACAATAAAGACTATTTAGTATACAAAAAGCTTTTAGGTATTTGGGATTTGACTCCACTATATGACTAGTGCCATAATGAGACTGAAAATTCTGTGATTAAACTTCACTTAGAAGCACCTCAATTTAATTAATAGATGCAGGTGCTTAAATGGATGCAAAGATGTCTAGCTCCAGTTGTCATTTATAAGAACTACAGTTTGATTTATTCAGGTAAAAACAGGTGAGAAGTACAGAGTATCTAAGACATAGGACCAGCAGAAAGGATTGTAGAAGAGTTGTTCCTGTCTGGAGCACAGTAGGATGCCAGCTGGGAAAGCCTAGAAAATCTAAATGACCCTACAAGTCTCGACACATGACTGAAGATTTTTTGGTTTGTTTGTTTGTTTATTTTTGCCAGTCATCTTAAACACTTTTTCATTGTGTTGGCACAAAGTCCATTCAAGGCCTAAAATTTGATTTTTTTATTTAGCAGCATGATTACAGCTGATTATTTTGCACAAGAAAATGTCAGGAAGCTGGCATCATTTATTCAGGACCAAGCAGCAAATTCTTCCGAAAATGTATTAGGAACAGAATAGTGAAATACTTGGAAAAAGTTGAACTGAGAAACTTGGCACCTCTACAGAAGGTGGGGTCTTCAAAGGATATAAGATTATTTAGGTTGGAAGGGACTTCAGGAGTACTCTACTCCAGTCTAGTGTTTAAAGAAGGTCCATCTGTGAAATCTAATAACGTGGCTCTGCATTTGTCTTTAAAATGTCCAAGGATGGAGATTGCTCAACCTCTGAGCAACCTGTTCCATGGCTGGAATCTTCTCAGGGTGAAAAGGTTTTCCTTTACATCCATTTGGAACACCCGTTCTTTCAACTGGCCCATTGGCTCTCATCCCACAGCACTGTGAAGGGCCTCTCTTTGTGTTCTGAAAATCCTACCCATGTGTATGGACAGGGAACTCTTAGATCTGCTCAGCAGCCATCTTCCCTAGGCTGAACAAGGAACACTGTGCTGCTGCAAGTGTTATTACTTCCTGAATGTGGAACTCTGCATTTGTATTGTTTAACCTCAGGAGGTTACTATCAACCCAGTCCTCCCACAGTTTATCTAGGTCCTTTCAAATGTTCCTTCTGCTATCAAATATATCAGCTTGTTCTCCACCAAGATTGAAGAGTCCATCACATTGTCTTTTCTGTTGTGTCCAGTGGAGATGGTATGTACAAAGGGTCTAGAGGAAGACTCTTGCAATACTCCTGTTACTGCCCTCCAAGAATAGCCCAGCTTCTAATCAATTCTATCCTAATCGAATTTAAGTTTTTACTCCCATAGTTGAACACCCACTCTGACTACAAAGTCTCAATTTTGATGTTTGAAATAGTGTTAAAAACCTTACTAAAGTCAAGATGAATGAAATCCACTTTCTGTTCTTTTAAAAATTCGTGCATTTTATCAAAGAAGGCAGACCTTTTGTAAATCCTTGCTGAGTGTCCCCAGTTACTTTCATGTGCTCACAAATATACTCCATGATTTTGTCTAGGCAGAAAATTAGGTTGACTAGAATGCTGTTCTCTGTATTAACTCTTTGGAAAAAAAATATTTTTTTTACAACTATTTACATATTTTTCTTAATATTTAGGCATCTGAATCACCTGAAGTTACAAAATTATGCCTTCAAAAGACAACAAGCCATGGTGATTGGCCAGTGGAATAACAACAAGCACAGAACAATCAAAAGTTTAGGCAGAGAAAACAACTACTAGCTATGACAATTTAAAGAAAAAATAATTTTGTTGTTCAGCTACAGGCACAAGCAGGACATGCAATCTGGTTACATTGAAAATCATTGTGAAGAAGCCAGTATTGAGTATTTTGAAATACCTGCAGTGAATATCTTCAAAATTCCAGCAAAAGGATGTTTTGTGTTCAGGAAAATATTTTCTGGTGGCAAAAAAATATCAGACAGGGATAAAAGCAACTTGTAACCTAAGAGAATAGAGAGTTTGTCAACATCCTACAGGGTTTTCTTTCCTCTTTTAAGGGTTGCCAAATACTTTATGAGGGTTCCAAATAAATCACAAAGAAAGAGGTGAAACAAGGTCAAAAAGAGACCTAATCCTATACTGGTTAGATATCAAGGAAAAAATGCTCAATTTTGACAGTATAAACTGAATTTTGAATCAAGACAATTTTGTGCTGATTTCAGTGCATCAAAGTAGAATATCAAGGAGACATATTTTTATCCCAGGTTCACCTCAGAAAAGTCAAAAATATAATCTCCTAGTCAGAAAATAATGCCCAGTTGTTAGTATGATTGGAACAATTATATATTCTTCAAGATTGAAGTAATTAAAGAAAAAGGATTTTATGGCTTAAGGAACCCCATCTTGCTTCTGAGACAGAATGAAACCAAGAGTTGTATTGTACTCAGAGAATAATGTGGTCAAGTAAGCTTGTTCTTCAGTTTTCAAGAAGGAGAGTAACTGCATTAAGGATATTGAAAGTGAGTATGACAGTATGTCTCTCTTGGTATGATGGATGAGTGTAAGAAGCTACAAACTGTTTAAGCATCATTTAAAAACTGCTATAGTGGTTGGGAATTTGAATTCATGGTACCTTCCCTTGAACATTTGGAAAGGAATAATTTAGCTGAATGACAAAGGCAGGTAATAAAGGAAGAGCAAAGATTTCTATATAGAAGTGTTTAGTGATGCAACTTTTCTACCATTAGGTTATATAACATATTTCAGGGCTTGATGAAATTAAAAACTTAGACTGCATTTCTACAAAGTCCACAGGTGCCTGAACAAAAGTCACAAATCAAAACCTGATTGAAAGAATATTAAAAAATTATAATGAGCCTTGGAAGAAGTTGTCAGCCTTAATCAGGCTTGGGCAGCATTTATGCAAATGCTGAAACGCCAGCTAAATTTTGCAATTTTTCTTAGTGTAGAGCTAGGTTTTAATTTTTTATTGTTATAATTTTATTTATTTATTTATTTATTTATTTATTTATAATTTTTCTTTTACTCTTAATTTTTTTTTTTATTAGTAGCCAGCATGTAGTGCATGATACTATAAAAACAGGACTTTGAGATCAGATTTCCCAGCCTTCAGGAAAAAAAAAACCAAACAATGAATAAAAGAAAAAAAGCCAGTTCCTGAAATTTCTGAAAGCTGATTAAAAAATTTAACTGCAGATAAAATATAATTAAATAAGGGAGTACTTATATTTATCTTATCTCTTATACCAGTAGTCAGGTGTTATTCATAGAACTTCTATGTTCAATGCTACTCTCTATGAACCTTCATATACCTCTGTGAGAAAACTAAGCCCTAAAATTATTTTAGGTATTCAAAAATGATATTCTGCTTTTAGAAGTAACAGAGGACGTGATGTAACACTGACAAATATATCCTACAACTTCCTCATTATAATTTCATACTTTTGCCTCTAAATCTTTAATTAGAATTTAAAGTTGACATCTAAGCAGTAGTTAGAGAAAAATTACAGCTAGATTTCCTGACCTTTAGCTGAGGTGTCCCTTTCACCTGAAGGTTTGGTAAGTTTTTTACTTTTCAGGAAAGGAACAATTTGCTCTGGATTAATGTAATTGTTTGCCTCAAGGCAAATTTTGAAAACATATGTAGATGTAAATACTCTATTTGTAAGACCCTGCATTTCTACAGGCAAATTGACATTTGCAAGTGCAAATGGAATGGCAGAAAAAGGAATTATCCAGTTTGCACATTAAAAAGTTGTGAGTTCACTTGGACAGACATGTAGCACCAAACTAGAAAAGCATCCTGGGGACGGTAGTTTACAAAGCATGCCCAGAAAATTATATCTTAGGCAACCAGAATTGATAAGAAAAGAAATATAGATTATTTCCTTGTAGGTGAGAAGAAGGAAAAATCAAAGTTCTTTAAAATTCACAAGGAAAAAAAATAAAGGAATTACTGGAAACAGGACCAGCAGGTCCGTCTTACTGAATCACTATTTTATTAAAGAAGACTAGAAAAAGGCCAGAAACAAGGCCAGGAATATTTATTTTCCCAATACAGAAAGAACGAAAGAAGGAGTCTTCTGTATTAATCTAGCCTGTGGTTTAATAAATAAATAATTTGTCATTAACTTTGTAAAAACCTAAAAGCAGAGAGCCTTTTGAGAGCTTCTTTACCCTGAAAATAGTCAAAATTAATTGGTTGTGATGACTGTCAGGGCACTTCTGCCCTATGTGAACAGGTAAATTTTAGTAATTTGCATCTAAGGTGCTCTCATGGCCTCTGTTACATAACTGCTTCAAGAGGAGATGAGTTGCCCACTGGGACTACCTTCTAACTGATAATAAAAAGTGATTGAAGTGATAAGGTAGGGTTTTATTATTAAGTTTAGAATCTAGATTATCTAACTATTAAGTATCTAAGTCAGGAAGATGAATTCTACCCAAGTTTGCAAGTGGACATCTGGAGAACAACAGTTGCACCAGATGCTGCAGAATTCTGCTTTACAAGCCAAATGAGAAAGCTTTGGCTCCAGACTTTGCTAGATCTGAAACTGTTGCAAAAGTCTGTTTGTACAAACTTGAGGCATTGCCTGCACCTACAGTATTTTCTGAGATTAGACTGAGACTATCTTTTCACATTATTTTCTTTTTTTTCTTTTTTTTTTTTTTCCCTATAAGTGAGTTATGTTTGTATACAGTTACACCAAATTCTTTCTTTTTAGAGAGGCATAAGGAGAAGAAAGCCTGATTAAACCAATTTTCTCTTAATAATGGTTCTTGCAACTCTGGAGTGTCTCCTGATGTCTGCTAGAAACTTTTCCAAGTTCTTTCTATTTTTTGCTTTCTTTTTATTATACTGTTAAGGTCTTTTACATTAATGCAGATTAATTTAATGAGGTTATTCATGGTCACTATTCTTCCTTGTACAGGTATATCTTGATATATGTTGTAATAAAATATAATCCTATTTTTTTCAAAAAAGAGTGCTCTGGTAAAAACCATGTTTCTCCTGTACCATTGTCAAAAAATTAGCAATTAACCAGACTGCAAAGAACTCACTCTTTGTACTTGCGCCATTTCTTAAGATGTCCTTTTAATACTTTTATTCTTAGTAATTTTAATTGCTATATCCCTGTCTGCTTTTTTCATAAATTCCAGTCTGTTTTCCCAATCTATACTCTGAGAAATGCTCATTATGTTTTTTTTTTCACTAGCTTTTATTTTCTACCATCCTACAGAAAAGGTTTTCAACTTTGCAAAGTACAGATATTAATGCCATGTTCTTTACTATTTATCAAATTCCACTTTCTCCCCTCCTTTTGCTGTGAGGACTACCACAGTGGTATCCCTCTTGTATATTTTATAACCTGTCTTTGTCTGTTGGACCACTGAGGGAAGTACCTCAAAAGTGCATGGCATATCAACCAGATAAAATAATCTATGATGTTGCAATCAAGTTTTCATGTAAAATTCTTGAGCTTCAGAGACCCAGTGTAATGTGAACCTAAAATTAATTTATCACATCTCCTCATCTGATCTATACTTAATTTATATTTGCAGCCTTCATAGCAAGAAGTCTTTCCATAAAAATATGTCTTCAGAGGCTTACCTAAAAGGAGTGGG
Source organism: Erithacus rubecula (assembly GCF_903797595.1). Classification (NCBI taxonomy): domain Eukaryota; kingdom Metazoa; phylum Chordata; class Aves; order Passeriformes; family Muscicapidae; genus Erithacus; species Erithacus rubecula. Next base: position 64,339,923 of record NC_136658.1, read on the forward strand.
TTGAAAATCCTACTTATTATGTTAACCCTGAGAGCATAAAGGACCCTGTGACCTTGTTTCAAATTGTTCAATTGAGTTTTTCTCACCTCTGCTTCCTGACCCTTCACAGTGCATGTCTAGTCAAAAAATTGATGGGACTGTATCTTTCTTCTGGATTTGCAGTATTGCTGGCTCACAGGGAATCAAGACCTTTGGGGTTTAATCCTTTGTTTGTATTTTTAAGGTGAAATTATGAAAAGGGAACAAATCTCAAAACACATATTCATTGTTGCTTCTTTCTTCCCATTTTCCTTTGCCATTTGTGATTCCTCCTAATTTTATTAGTAAAACACATAAAAACTCTAAAAACTCTGAAAAGAAAGAAATCTAAAGGGTCTCACCTCAGTCTAATTCACATTACTTTTATTCTTCAGGTCTTCTATTTTTCCATTTAAATTTTACTGTAAAGAGGTTCTAGAAGGTTAACATTTCACAAACCTGTGTAGAAATGTCTTCCTATCCCAGAAAAAGGGAGGTTTTCTAGGTGATAGTAATGGATTTTGACAACTATATCTCTGGGTATCCTACTCATTGCAGACACAAGAAAAAATCTTCTGTATGCCCTTGTAGTTATCACTTTCTGGAGTTGCCTGTTAATAGCTCCTTAATTGCATTCTGTATCAGGCTTGACACTTTATTCCTTTATTTTTGCCTCCTGACATGACCTCCAAATTATTGTGCTTTTTTTCCCGTTCTGGATTGTCTAAACGAAGTTCTGTAAGTCTTTTTCGTTTGCTTTAGCTTTCCGTAATTTTAGCATGTCAATCAAAGTTTCATCAGTGCATCCTAGTTCAGGGCATTGTTCTTGTTTCTTCTCCAGTATGAACTACTACTACTTTCTGGGTGCTGTTACCTTCTGCATCTACCATATTTTACCTTTATTATCTGACAGAATTTATTTGACAAAGGAGAACGATCAGGAAAGGCCTTTTCAGCTTTCACATTTTTGGCATCATGTCTCATTTTTCATTTGACTGGAAGGCTTCTTCAGTCCCTCTTTAGGAAATAATTTATCTTTATGCTTCTAAGAGGTAGCTTGTGAAACTGTCCACTGTTATATGTTGCCAGAATGGCCTTAGGTCTTCTGTCTTTGCTCTGTGTCTATACAGAGTGTCATAGTGTGGGATATCACCAGCCTTCAGAAGCTTCTACTAAAGGCAATGGAAAAAAAATCCTATATGGAATTTCCATTGTTTTTGTGATGAACAAAGCTAGAATTACCCTTTGTTAGTCCACATAAATACAGATCTCCCTCTCTGCATCACTAAAATTGTGTGGTTGCAGGTATTTAAGTGCAACAAGCCACTGAAGTGTAGCCAGGAGATCACCAAACACCATAATCATTCAGCCATTAGGAGACTCTTATCATGGTCACATGAAGGATCTTTTATTTTCAAATTACATTTTTTCATTCTTTCTGGCCTGTCTCCTCAATCTGCTTGCCTCCCTGCAGTGATCCCATTGCAGGCATAACTTTTATCTCATTGCAGGCATGAGATAAGCATCTTGTGTATATAGGCTTCTGTACAATTGCAAAAAGAGAGACTGTGGTCCCAGAGTCGTTGAACTTTCAGTTTCACAGTGGGCTGCATGGTAAATTTATTTCAAAAATATTTTTCTTAGAATTCAACTCTGGCTTCCTTCCCCTTTACAATCATTATAGTTCAGTGACAAAAATCCAAGGGAGCTTGAGTAATCATTAGTGATCAAGTTTTTTAAACTTCTGTGCCCTCTATCTAGTTTCAGCCCATCAGCATTGATGTTCCACCAAGGACCATTCTTAGCCTCACCTCACTAATCTTGAGTTGATGAAATGCATCTTAGGTTCTACACCTGCATTAGACAAGTTCATTAAATTTTGTGCAATGCTCAGACAGTGTGCTAATAGAGGGCATGTAAGTATGCAGATAGAGAGAAACACCTGCTGATTGCCTGAAATGTCTGGTCAGCCTAATTCTGGCAAAGTAGAATTTCTGTTCTGTCAGACTGGTTCCTTTTCTGAAGTAATGAAAAGGAGCTGAACTACTTTTGTGCATCCTCTAGTCTTCAAAGTACCTGATACAGTGTTTTGCTTAGGATAGTGCTCCTATTTCTGAGAACACAAACGTTGTGTTTGACTCTATATTTGAAGAGCTGAGCTATTAAGTTTGGGGTTTAATTTCATTTGCCAAGATTTAATCTAAGTTATGTATGGCATATGATATACTTTTTCACATTTGTGAGATTATGTGCTCTCCATCTGTCATGTGAGGTTTGATTTGAAGAAATTTGAACAGTTTGAGGTAGAGCAGCTATTTGGAGTGTAATTAAATTACCTCACTTTGCTCCCCTGGAAACCTCAATTAGAAGAGAGATAATTCTGTTGTAAATTAGGTGTATTTTGCTGATATGTAGAAGAAAGAAGAATAAATATGGAAGGGAAGCAGTAGTGGTGCCAAATGATGGGGGGGAGTATGTATCATACAAAACTGAGAATTTTCCATTAAGAAGAGGGTGTTACAAATAATGGCTGAAATATACATGATACTTCAGGAATTACTATTATTGTTAATGTAATAAGAAATAAGTCAGTAACACTTCAGCACCTTCTAGCAATTCTGCTATACTTACTTTATTCAAGTGTCATATTATAGTGATGGAATATATCACAGATTAGAGTGTCACACTGACAGTGAACAGCTTCCTGTGGAAGGACTAACATAAGAGGATCTTTGTCATAGATAAGGTCTTTTTCTCTCCTATTATGTTAATTTTAAAATGATTATTACTGTCATGGTAAGAGGAAAAAGGAAATTATTCTTGTTCAGGGAAGAGTCTTCTGGATTCCAGCAAGCTGGCAAGCACAACACCATTTTGAGGAGGTACAGAAAGAATCCAAACAGCTCATCCTATTCTGGAACAAAGCAGATTCAGGACATTTAGTGCTCTTGAGCTACTTCCTTAATATTTTTGTTCCCAAATTCTGTCACATGTCTAGAGGGGTGAGCACTTTATAAAGAGATGATGTAGCTGAAAACTGCTGCTACTGGTGGGAGACCCACATATACAGTGATCAGCAAAACATATGCAGTGATGACTGTAAAAAATGTGTCATTGCAATCTGAGCTGTATCTACACTGTGTGGTTGGTGCAAGCTGAATTTGCTTTCTATCTCTCTGCCCACTGCTACCCTCCTATGAGTACCTGGAAACCATCTCTGGCAAAGAGGAGGCAAACTGGAGTGAAAGTGTGTGGAAAGATGCACAAGCAGCTGAAGTCTCAGCAGTGCATTTGTATGTACATGTACTGTACTTGGCTGTCTAAGACCTGTGTGAATGCTTTCCTGACCTTCTGTGCCAATTTAAAAGCAAATAGAGCTTGCTTAATCCACACGTATTTTAAACTGACTTGTGCTTTGCAGAGTTCCAAAGTTCTATGTTCATCAGATGAATATTTAATATAGGAGTAAACCAGAAAGGAAAAATCCCTAGATGTAGTGGTTTACATTTGTCCATTTGACTTGAAACTGGAACAGCATGTAGTGAAGCCTCACCTTGGTCCAGATGTAAACCCCAGTGTACATCCACACATCCTCATCCATATATCTTCAGTAGACAAGCCCCAATGTGTGTGCATACAGACTGCCTTCTCCATCCTCTCCAGAGCTGCACCCTCTGAGTAGATCACAGTAAAACTTCCGATTTCACCAACCTGAAGTTTCAATTTTATTTTTGATGTCTGGCTTTAGTGAGAGTCAGTCCTCAAATACTTGATATACTTTAAAGAATGATTTGTAAATTGCTACCAAGCTTTATTATGATCAAACATGATTTTCAGAATATCACCAACAAATGGATCTGAGGTAAATGTTTGCCAGATTTAGTTTTCTATTTCTGATAACTCTAAGAAAAAAGACTTATCCTGGTTACATTGGCCATACAAGCATCTCTTTCTTATAATCTAAATGAATACAAATATGTGACTGCTCCAAATACAGATTGAGACTACTTTCTTGTTTCTTTATAATTGTTTTTAATGCTTCACAAGCTCAAAATACATTGGAGCTCTGAAATGAAACAATAATCTTTTCTTAAGATTGTCAGAGCAAGCCCAAAATAAGAGACAAAGACATGAGATATAAAGGCTCTAGAAAGCTTTCAAAGAGGATGAGATCTGCCTGACGATAATTTTTAAAACAAGGGCAGCAATAGACATATTTGCTAAATTTTGTCTCTTTTGAATAGATACATGTGTAACACTTACAAAAATGTCTTTTATGAAATAAGATCCTCTCTATTGTTTGGGGTTTTTTTTCTGAATCATCAAGCTCATTTTTGGGACAACGCCAAGCTTTAATTTTTAAACACCTTTGATTTTAACAAATCTTCCATAGTAAAGTTGCTCTAGGATGGAACATGAGCATGTTTCTAGAATGTATGAATTTGGAAGTTCTATGTGTTACACTAGAAGTCCTTAGCTACCTGGTGTGTTAACACAGTAATTCTATTATTCATCCAGTAGATTATTATTCATCTGTAGACTGTTATTTAACCTTGAATTCTAACATAGCCTTAAATTTAGGAACATTATAGACTATTAAATGCATGTATTGTTGTAAGCAAAGAAGGTTTTTCTTGAATTGTAGAATACCCATTCATAGTACAGTGTGAAAAATAATGTATATTTTTACATGACATATGCACTGTGTATAGCCTTTCAGGGAAAAAATTAAACATTTTATCTGAGCTGAAAGTAATAGAATTACTTTGGCAAAGTGGGTCCAGATTTTATTGTGCATTTCTGGCAGGACTAGATTTGTAAAACAAGATCGTGATCAACCATGAACCTGACACAATTTGGAAGGAGTTTGTTACCCTCCATGCTGAGCTTTTGTTGTTTATTTGGGCCCTCATTTGTGTGCTGGACAGCATTTTCAAGTCTTGAACATTTTGAGCTGTGATAATCAGCTTTTTTGCCTTTTAAAGGCAATTGTCTGTCCCTCAGAATATATCCTTCACAGAGCACAGATGAAACTTTCTCTCTTTTTACCCCTCCTCAATTCTTTTAAAAATAAATCTAACAGATGTACATAAAATTCCATTTAACCATTGCACAGGTTTTGATAAAAGGCAGGTTATTTGCTTTGTTCCCCTGAAATCCATCCAGAATGCTGCTGTGAAAGTCAGTTTTATCTCCTGAGACTCAGGCCATGAAACTCCCCAATTAAAATTCTTTCACTGCCTACCATCCCTTTGGTTGAGTTCAAGGTCCTTGTCTTCCCCATCAAGGCTGTACTTTCATATCTGCTTAGTGTGCTGCTTTTCTTGACTGCCCCCAAGATTCCTACATAGGTGCCGCTTTCAATCCCTCCTTCTACATTTATCTTTGCATTTTGTTCCCTCTTGCCCAACTTGGAGCTGCAGCTGACATTATCCCTTGGCAGAGGCACCTATAGTGGTTGTATGTCACCACTGCTCAGCCATGGTCTCCAGCCTTGCCTGCCTGTTCCTCTGGCAAGAAGAGTTTTACAGCCCCTTGCCTTCGTCACAGTGTGCACCCAGGGGACTTTGAGAGCTGGAAGCACAATTCTCTGCAGCCCAATTTAAGAAGGCTCTGTGGTTGGGACTGAGAATTTCTCACATTCTTTTTGGACTGAGTTTAGGAAAAGATCATAGCACAAAAAGTCTCATGGATTACACAGAGATTGCTTTAAATTCCATCAGTTATTCCTTCAAGGTTTCACACAGTGCTCTGGACCACTGAGGATAGCATTAGCTTTTAAAGTTCTGGGGATTTCACACAGTTTCAGCAGCAAATAGTCATCATTCCCACATCTTCATTAAAAAAAAAAAAGAAAAAAATCTTCAATTAAAATAGGCAATTTGCTTCAGTGAAATGTAGGGTTTTCATGGTTTGCTGGGGCTTCAGATCAGGATATAGCTTGCACATATTCCATATGTGGCATAATTTCAAAGAGACACTATGTGAATTGAAGATGAAAGTTTGTGTTTTAAATGTCTATCCCATGCTTGCTATCCATTGAAATAGGAGATATAAAGAGATGAACATTAGAGGGGAAAAAAAAAAAACCCTGTCTGGTTTGATAGCTCATATTCAATTTATATTGCTGTACTTGAAGGGTAATTTTGTGCTTTCAGGTCACATCTCAGCAAGATGATCCATCTATATCTACATACATTTGGATACAGGAGAAATGTATACAAATTAAAGACTAGATATAATCAGGTTAAAATAACCCATTTAATCCTAAGTGGAATTAGAAATCTATCCATTGCCTTTAATTTAAAGTTAAATATGAGAGGCAGATGCAAACTCAACCTGCTGTGCACACGTTGTAGCAATTTGTCCAAGATAATGAAGTTTTTCACTTGCATATTGCAGGGTTTTAGTAATCTGGAAAACATTAATGAGGTACTGTAATTCCTTATTAATTAGGATAAATTTGATATGAGTTGTGGTATTGCTGGAATCTAGAGAGAGGATATGAGTGATTGAAATGTTCAGATCATGAATTACAGCTTGTTCAGCAAGCCTGAGAAGATGACAAGAAGAATAGAAGTCATGAGTTTATATATAGGAACAAGATCATGGCTTGATTTTACACACAAGGTAATATACTCACATATATCTACTTTTCTGTTCAGAAGTTTTAATTTCCCATAATTAATCAAAACACAAAGTAAATGAATGAGAAATAAAACCTGGAATATACAAAGAAAAAATATTTATTACTTAAAATAAGTCTTTATATTGACAAAAGAGGGTACTTCCATGTGTAAGGACAACAACTTTGACTAAAGTCTACCTTACTGTCAGAGACCAAATGAAGTTAACTTAAAGAGATCTTCAGTTTGTCTATCTTTGTTTGGTATGTGTTTACCAAGGAAATTAGAGAGATATTTTATTAGGTCAATTAAAACCAAATTAAACAAACAAGTAGCATGATCAAGTAAGTATAATATTTAGTCTGAGAACAATCCAAAGGGGAACAATGAAAAGGAACCAATGAATTAAATTGATTGAGGAATAAAGTGCACGTATATAACCATGTACTAATACATTTTTGTGGGAAACAGCCCTTGTCAAAATTTAGTTCATTCCTTGATGCTAGAAAAAAAGTTGCTGTTAAAATTAGAAGTGCATATGTAATAATACTGAACATTTATCAGAAGTTTGAAAGCATATTCTGCTTTAAAAATTAATGCTACATTACATCAGTGTAGCATATGATATATGAGTGAATGAATGAATGACTGAATGAATGACTGAATGAATGATTGAATGAATGAGTGAATGAATAGCACTTCTCAAAAAAGTAGTGTCTTCCCCTTTCAAATGGGGATATATGTTTGAACTCCTTCCAAATTGAGTTCTGTAGCAAAATCCAATTGCCTTTAAATAACTTCATCTGTGACAAACACAAGAAAACAAATACTCCTAAGGCAGATGTTAATGTCGTCCTATCTGGTTAGCAACCCCTGAGTTGTTTAGAAGCTGTCCACTTGAAATGTCCTTACATTTTTGTGAGGACCCAACTTTTGCTTTGAAGGCAGCACATTAGTTTATTCTAGAAAGATCCCGACAGCCATTTAATTTCACTAAGGAACACTGACAGTCTAATAATAGATACTGAACAACTTAATGAGTTAGGTGTTGCATCTGGGAAAGTGGTACCCTGAAAATAATTTTAAAGGTGGTTTTGGTGGATTGACCCTGGCTGGATGCCAGGTGGCCACCAAAATCTCTCTCCCTCCCCTGTCCAGCAGGACAGAGAGAAAAAATTATTCTCTCAACTCTTGTGGGTTGAGATAGGGGCAGGGACAGATCACTCAACTGTTACCATCATGGGCGAAACAGACTAGACTTGGGGAAGTTCATCTAATTTATTACCTATCAGATTAGACTAATGAGGAATAAAAATTAGATCTCAAAACAGTTTCACACACTGTTCCCCCCTCACCGCTCTTTTCTTCCCAGGCTCAATATTTCTCCCAAATTCTCTACCTCATCCTTCTCCTCAGGCAGAACAGGGAATGTATAATGGGAGTTGCAGTCTGTTTATCACATAGCAGATATTTTCTCTTTGAATTCTGTTATGTGAGAGGCACCATCATCATTGCTGAGGAGCTCAGTCTCAGCCAGTGAGAGGTCAGTCTTGGATTCACATGGCAATGGCTCTGTTGGACACAGGAGAAGTTCTGTCACCTTCTCACAGAAGTCATTACTGTACCACCCCACAAGCTAAACCTGGCTGCACCTCCCCAATACAGAGGTATCATGCAAAGATTTCAAAATGAATAACCAGGATAATGCTTGCTAGCTTTTTCCTTATGAATAATGAATGTAAGAAGTAATAAATTGAGAGAAGTACCACATTTTTTAACTTGAAACATTTTTTGAAAGAAAGAACAATCTGAAAAAACATCAAAAGCAACATGGATAAATGGGAGATAGAATACATTGCTTCATTAATATGTTAACACTTCACACATTATTAGATGGCATTCAAATGCAGTCCCAGCATAAAGGTTAAAGTACTTTCTAGGAAACAGAGGAACAAGGATTTGTAATAGCTTTCTAGCATCAGCAGTGCAAAACAAACAAACAAACAAACAAACAAACTCCTAATTATTCTTAAAATTGTTTTATAAATAGATTATGTGTGACAAGTTTCTGTGATAGCAAGGATCCAAAATTGTTATGCCAGACCTTTTTCAGTTCCATGTGTTTGCCGAAAAAGGTAAAACATCAGGTAGAAATAAACATTATTTTGTCCAAGAATGGCTTTATGCTCCAGTTCATAGAGATTAAAGAAAAAGAAAAGCAAAAATGATATGAGGCTTTTCTCACAATCTCACTCAATGGTAGGAAATAAATTATCCTTGTATGTGAAGTGATGTCAGCTCTACTGCTTCACACTGGAGAACATGTTTGAAACTCTCCTGTACAGAGCTCTTAAATTCATTGATCGATACTGAATGTCTTTGGTTTCAAATAGTTTCAGAACTGCCCATTTCTGGCACTTCTGTTTATAACAGAATCGTGCTAAAGTTTAATTACCTTTTGCAAAAGAATTTTCAATACTTTCTTAATAGAACACTGAAAATGGCTTTGGAGAAGAAACGCTCCATACAAAATGAAAATTCGTTGTGAATCTTTTGAAGCCAGATTTACACACTTCATAAAAGTGTGTACACAGGGTAACATAACAGAGACAGTTTCTAATTGCTCACTGAAATCAGCATGGCCCATAACTATGAGCTTCAGGGCTCCAGCTCTTGACTTTTTAATCTGTTTCCTAAAGGTATCTATTTCTCATTGGAGGTGAGAGATGAATGTGTACCTGCTAAGTGTGAGGAGGATGTAATGGAAATCAGTAGTGTTAATTAAATTACAAGAATTAACATATCCAGTATTTCTTCATTCTCTAAGCTTTTGCAACTGTTAATGAGAGTGAAGAGTGCTTTATGATTCCTTCCTTCTCACAGAATAATCTATACCCAAAATCTTTGCCAAGTCAAAGATGAAATTTTAACAATTTGGTCATTTGTTTGGGGCTCCTCCCTCCATTTTAAGAGAATCAATATTTAAAAAAAAACCACAAACTGAAGAACAGACAAGAAAAATAAAAGAAAAAGAACAAACTTCTTTCTAATCAAATTTGGACCCTGTATTTTTGACCAGCAAGAAACCACCATTCCTGTTCCCAGAACAGAAGAGAATTAGTGGAAAACTTGTTCAAGAAAATAAGCAGAAAGCAGATGTGCCTTGGGCTTTTTTTGGAGGGATATTTCATTTGTTTAGTTGCTTGTGGTTTTTTTCCTCATAATTTTAAAAATATATTATTATTTCTCCTCACTGGTTTGCTTGTTTAGCATTGCATCTATAGCTGCAAAATTGATGAAATTTGGACATTTTTTTTTAATACTTTAGAAGCAACAGTTGCTGAAAATTATGATTAATATGCTCATATTGAAATATTAAAGAATTGATAGAAAAGACAGATTTTCCATAATGAGGTGCAACATTTTCTTCTATCATATTTTATGCTCATTTCGGCAACACATTTGAGGTATCTTTTAGGCTTCTTTACTTTTTGGAGTCATATCTACTTGGACAAATTGCATTTGTTTCACTACTGTGGCACTTTGTGAAATTCTGCTTATATTTGTAACTTAACATTTTGAAATATTTTAAGGTAAAATATTGAAGCAAAAAAAGGAATCTGAAATTCTAGGTTTTAGTGATTTCACATTTATGCTTTACTTAGCATATGTTCCCCCATCTGTTTATATTTGACTTTTCTTATTGAGGTTAATTATTGTTTTCCATCATAGCAAGAGTTTTGATTTGTCCTTTTTTAAAGAATTTTCTAACTGAAGCAGATTTTACATTTTGGAATAAAATTTACGCATTTATATACACACAACTAAAACTATTGTTCAGTGATCTTACAGCAGGATTTAATATTTTATAAGCTATAATGATCTTTGGTAAATTTTAATTCAGCTAAACTTTCTGTCTTTCATGGAACTCTATTAATGTGACATTTGTAAGAACAAGGTTCACACTGATGTTAGTGAGATATACTAGAGAGGAGAGGATTGAAATTGCAAGTGCAAAATCACCTGTTTTTTGTTTGTTTGGTTTTTTTTTTAACCAAACCAGTAATCTTCACAACTTGCAAAATGTCAACATGCTTCAAGAAGAATATCAATCACTGAATCACTGCTTGACCTATTATTCAAAAAGATCATAAAATAAATTATTATAAAATTCATTAGGAGAAAATTTTGAGCTGTATACGAACTAACATTCAAGTGACCTTTATTACCTTAAATAGTCTGTCTTTTTTGTCCTGTGGTATATATGAAAATTAGCTATGGTTTATAAAACATATCATAAAAAATCAATATTTTCAAATATCAATGATGAGTAGTTCATTTTCAGTCTGAAACCAAATTAAACATTTTATAGTTATTATTCAGTTTGTCATATGTAAAAGTAAAGCCCTTAGATAAGGGATTTTTTTTTTCTTGCTGCTCATTGCACATTTCTAATTTTGACAGCAATCTGTCTTCCAGAAACAAACAATTGTTGTCTTAGTTGTTTTAGAACCAATATGAAATGAGAGCTGACACAAGAAACATTAAAGTACAATGAGATAATTACATTTTATCAGTCTTTTTTTTTTCTTTCTTAAAGCTTTCTGGGGCTTTAAATTTTCAGCAAAATCTTTTTTTGCTCACCTTGAGGAACTTTTTTTTTCTATCTCATTCATAAATGTAATCTTTTTTGCTGATCTCACAGCATTAATACATTAATTTACCCAATGTATATCTTCTGACTTATGACTGTCATTATATTTTGTTCGGGGTTGAGTGTTTTCCTGTTACTGTGTCAATTGTAAGAATTTTTCCCATTATCATGCCAATGGAGCTGGCCGGGTTACACCCAGGGTCCCTGATGGGTCCAGACAAAGGGGGTGGGTGGGGACGGCCCCGGAGGGGCCTCTGAGGCTTCCGGGAGGGCACTCGTGTTTCCGGCGAGCCGGGAGGAGGACGCCTGGGATCGTTCAGCCACGCGGCCGAGCACAGCAGAGCCAGACCCTCTGCCATCACCTGCCCTGCATCTGCCCCGTTTCCAGCCTCCTGCCTCTGCGGACACAGCTGATCCCCCGGACACACACGGTGAGCGAGGAGCCGCCGCCCTCGGTGAGGGTGAGCCCGTTCCCGCCCGAGACCGGCGTGGCCGCTGCCGCCCCTCCCCCCTCCCTCCTGCCTTCGTTCCCGTCTGCCCTCTGGCAAATCCGGGCTCTGGACTAAGCACAGAGACAGCGTGCTTGCATCTAAAGGGACTGACACCGAGTTACCTATTTCGTTCTGTTAGCAATTTTAACTGTTATTGTTTTCTGTTTGTATAGTTAGATATATTAGTAAAAGAGCTGTTATTCCCACCCCACCTTATCTCTGCCTCGGAGTCCTTGATTCAAACAATCATAATACTTGGGGGAGGGGAGTGGAACCAAAGTCTCTATTCCAAAGGGAAACTTCTGCCCTTACTGGCAGACACCTGTCCTTTCAAACTAGAACATATTTTTATGCCACAGTATATATATTTTTTCATCCTCAGAAAAAAAAAAAAGAGTCTTGCTCCACTTGCATAATCAATTATTTGTCCTTCAGTGACTTTTTCCACTTTCACAAGGTAAATAAATTATTCCCATTGTAAAAATACATTTAATTTTATGATTCTTTGAAATTATGCTTAAGTGAATTCTATCTGGTGGTATATTTGTTTCTTAGTCATCAAGCTGTGAGTACTAACCAAAGTCAGCAAACAGGATAAATTTATGTGACTGTGAGTATTCAAAACAGAACTTTTGAATTCCCCAATAAAAGTCTTTTATTTGCTAGATGAAAGTTTTATGGACTGGATGCAAATTTTTGTAACACCTGATCTAAACAGATTGAGCACATCCTAAATCCTTCAGTTAATAAAAAGACATGAAAGAGAACACCAATTACAAAATTGTGCTTTTGTACACAGACTGTTTAGTCAGGTACAAACTGGAGGCTTAGGATAGAAAACAATGGGCTGGTGCTAAAAATGTGGTTCACAGAAAGAAAATGCACTTAGAAAGAAGTAGCATCAGAAAGGACATGGTGAAGTTCTTAGTTTTGCTCTGGCTGGAGGGAAAAATCCAGAAATTAGGAAACACCTGGGAGATCACAGAGATAGATGAAGATGAAAGGTGGGAGACCCCAGAGAGGCACCCTGATATATAACACCTAAGATTGTAACTGTGAGCAGAACTATGGCATGAGCTTACGTGACTTGCTGCCCAACTTTACCAGCTTTCCCTGTGGGGAAGAGCAGGTCAGTCCTACTGAATGTAGCACTGTGGGCTAGTGAGTATCTCAGGTAATCAAATACCTCTAATCTCATTGGTTTTTAAATAAATCAGAATATTCTGATCCACTAGTTACTTACTCTTTCTATCCTGGGACAGGAATGAAGGACACAGGAGATTCTCTGAGTGCACTGTGCCCAAAAGTGGTGAGTAAACAGTCCAGAAATCAGGTTTTCAACAGGCAATTTCCATATTTCAGCTATGCAGGTAGATGACCATTTCTTAAAAGAATGACAGAAAAAAGAATCAGTTTGGCTATCTCAAGCAACAAGCATGTGACAATGTTCTAGACTGCTGTTTAATCCATTTTTCTGTAGTGAATACCTCCTATTTTATTAAGTAGCAGGAGACACCTATCCATATATTCCTAAAATCAGGTCCTTAGTTAGGTAAAATCCACACTAGATTTACTCCAATCCAAATTTCTCTCTATAGAATAATAGTAGAAGTTTGCAAACTCAGGAATTCACTAACCATTAATTTTGACTGAATACCATCCTCAGTGGCAAAATACAAATAAAACGACCATGTGAGGTTTAAAAAAAGATCTTTTGTTTTTCCTTGAGCCTTAGAACTGGTCACTGGAGAAAAAAACAAAAATCAAAGAAAAAAAAAAAAACAACCCAACCCCCCCCCCCCCCAAAAAAAAACCCAACAAAAACCAACCAACCAACCAACCAAGAAAAAAAAAAAAAAAAAACAAAAAACAAAAAAAACAACCCAGGAAATCTAAGCTCCAAATGGAAAACAACCAGCTACAGTCTCAGCTATCTGTAGAAACACCAGTTTCTTCTTGACAGACTGATCAGAACCTGGTGAATAAAGAAGTGGGAGAACAATGGGTATGAAGTATTTGTCAGCAAGCTTCCCACTCTGCTGAACGTCTGTTATTTTCTATTATGTTCCCATTTTTTATGCCCTTCTTATCTTCAATGCCCCTTGCAGGTACCTGGAACAATAAAAAAATTACAATTTAATGAGTAAAGGGTCTCTTAGATTTAAGATGCTGCATTTCAGATAAAATGTTGAGATGCTTCCCACAGCATTCAAATAATGTATCAGGGATTATTTTACTTTTGAAAATTATTAATAATGAGCGTAATATTTTCAAAAATGCATTACTTTTTCTAATATCTCTGTTTTTACTGTATTTGTCTTGGACTCAATATTCAAATAGTGATAAGAAATCAAAATATTTATCTACGTTACAGATATGATAATGTAATCAGTAGATTTTGAAAAAAAAACCCACATGCAAAAAACTACTTTAAATAGTCTCTAATTTTGTCTTCATAAAATCATAGATTTATGGAATGGTTTGGGTTTGGAAGGGACTATGAAAGGTCATCTGCTCGAACGCACCTTTCGTGAGCAGGGGCATCTTTCCTTAGATTAGATTGCTCAAAACATCACCTTGAACACTTCCAGGGATATGGCATTCTCAACCTGTGTAAGTGTTTTCACCACCCTCTTGACAAAAAATACCTTCTGACTTAAACCTTCCATCATTAGTATTATAATTGCCACCCTTTGTTCTGTCACTACAGACACTTACTAAAAGGCTTCATCTTTCCCATAAGCCTCCTATATATATGTAAAGGCTTCAATATGGTCATCCAAGAGCCTTCTCACTACAGAAGACTGAAAAATCCTGCCTTTATAGGAGAGGTGTTCCATGGAAAATTTCCATGGTCCTTTTCTAGACCCTCTCTAATAGGTCCCTGTCTTTCTTGGGCTGAACACTTCTGTGCTGGATGCAGCACTCCAGGTGGGGTCTCAGGAGAGGATAGTAAAGGGGGTAGAATCCCATCCCTTGCCCTGCTGGCCACATTGCTTTTAAAGCAGGCCAGGATAAGGTTTTCTGAGGTGCAAGTTCATAGTCTTGGTTCATATTAAAATTTTTTTATCTAACAGTATCTACAGGTCCCTTTCCACATGGATACTCTCAATCCACTCATTCCTTTGCCTGTACTGATACCAGTCACTACGTCATCCCAAGTGGACTTCCTTGCACTGATTGTCTCTAATCATTTCCCTGTCTTCTAAGTTTTGCTACATCTTCCAGGACAATCTGTTCCATGATCTCACTGGACACAGAGGTAAGACTGATTGAGAAAAATCCTCCTTTTATAATTTTTAAACCGTTTAAACAAATGGTTGCAATGTTTTCTCTTTTTCCAGTCACTGAAGACTTTGTCTGACAGAAGTGAAAGGCTTAGAATTAACACACATTGGACAAAATTCCACAGTCCAGACTGTGGGAAAACCACTGATGATGACAATAGGAAGATGCTAGGCCTAGTGAGGCAAATCTGGGTAAACTGGATGGACAAAAATTCTCACCGTGGCAAACTGTGGGAAGGGAAGCAACTGCTAACACACATGCTATGGCAAGTTGTGAAAAAAGGCATGAACTCCTTGTGGATACCCAGACACAGACTGTGTAAAAGTGGTGCCTCCAGAAGAACTGTCTGGGGACCCTCAGCACTGAGAGGAACAGCAGAAGAAAGGCAGGATGCCACAGGAACCTATGTGGGGATGACTATTTTTATTCTTAATCTGCCTGTCTCTCTGTATCTTTTTCTTTTACTGCCAGCCTCCTGCTTTACAGCTAAATAAAATATGTTCTATTGACTTTGGCATGCAGCTCATTTTCACCCTAAGTTGTGTAGAGTCATCATCTAACAATCAAATCAGAACATTATTTCAGCAGACCCTAACATTATTTCAGTGCATCACAACAACAGGAAATTACTTCTGACCACAATAACACAAAAGTAGTTAAAACTAAAATTTACAATTATTTCTGTTTGTTGTTTCTCCTGTAGACCTGGAAAGGAAGCTGTGACCAGGAATCCCCTTTATAAGGCATAAGGCTTAATATATCTAGGATGTGGACAAGACAATTGTCCACAAGGATATTGCCCAAAAAATCATAAAAGAGGAAGGGGTAAAAAATACAGACTGGAGAGACAGGAAAAAAAAAAAAAAAAAAAAAAAAGGAAGAAAAAATATTAAAAAATATTTTTATAATCTACATTTTGTAGATGGAACACTGCAGCATAGAAATGGTAAACATAGGAAGCCAAAGGACACAGATAATTCATATAAACTGTTATTTTAAAGGAAAAGGTTTGTATTATTTTATGTGCCATAGCAACAGAAACATAGAAAACAGGGAAGAGAATTTTTCTGTCAGTATAGGTCTCTCTTGGGTTAATAAACTTTCTTTGTAACTTGGATTTCTTTATATACTTGCACCATCACTGTGAGAGTGACAGGACTATATCATCACATTAAATAAATTAGAAAAGAGGATTAAATTTTGTCTATTAAATTCTACTTTTTTTAGTTCCAAGTTGGTATTAGTTGATTGCTTTGCACTTGATCTCTTGGAAAATAATTACAGGAAAACATAACACCAAAAAAATCTATGTACAAAAAGCCCCAAATGACTGACAGGGTAAACTGGGATCTTGGCTATTAGTACTTTTCACTGTCTCTCAGGAATAAAAATAAAATTTAAAAAAAACCAAAAAACAAACAAAAAAAAATCCCAGACAAACAAGCAAAAAGGGCTAAAATTGTGTATGAATAGCATATCTAAAATCTACTAACATATTAGACCTTTTTTTTATATTCCATTTTTAGCTATATGAGAGGGAAAAAAAATTGTGAGAAAAATCTGGTTTAAAGTAAAGCTTGATAGAACATGAGCTTTCTAGGCAAAATATTTTTTTTCAATAATCTCAATTAATTTAAACATTTTCATTGAGAACATTGGATACAAAAGAAGACAAAGTATTAAAAAAAATCTTAATTAAATGAGAGAAAGAGAAGCCAGAACAAATCATATGCCTTTGTTACAAAGATCTACTTTTGCTAGGGGATACATTTGAAAATTTGCATTGATTATATTTTAACACCTATGCAAATTATAATAGTGTAAAAAAACCCATTTTT
This sequence comes from Erithacus rubecula, assembly GCF_903797595.1. Taxonomy (NCBI): domain Eukaryota; kingdom Metazoa; phylum Chordata; class Aves; order Passeriformes; family Muscicapidae; genus Erithacus; species Erithacus rubecula. The sequence goes on from NC_136658.1 coordinate 64,356,838, forward strand.
TTTCCCCACTGTTACTCCCTCTAGCATCCTTCCAGTTAGACTGTTGGTCCAGCATAGGAGAAGTGCAGAATGAATGAGAGTGATAATGTAAGTCTTTCCCAACTCAGATTAAAAGTTCATCTAGTTTGAACTCTGCAGGAAATATTATGGCTTTAACTGGGGAGGAAGGATAGTCTCTGCTTCTGTTTATGGAAAAAGTTTCATTATATTTGAGAACTGAAAACTAGTGTAAAGAACTAAAAGATATATTGACGACAGCATTTTCATTACTACACTTACATATAAATTGGATTTTGGAGTAATTACAGATTATGCCATTCTCTCTTTTTCTTTCTTTCTTTCTTTCTTTCTTTCTTTCTTTCTTTCTTTCTTTCTTTCTTTCTTTCTTTCTTTCTTTCTTTCTTTCTTTCTTTCTTTCTTTCTTTCTTTCTTTCTTTCTTTCTTTCTTTCTTTCTTTCTTTCTTTCTTTCTTTCTTTCTTTCTTTCTTTCTTTCTTTCTTTCTTTCTTTCTTTCTTTCTTTCTTTCTTTCTTTCTTTCTTTCTTTCTTTTTCTCCTACAAACTGATAAAGGAAATCTATTTTTTAAAAACAAATGAGTAAACAAATCAAATAATTTAAACTATTGAAATAAATAATTTTTAAAGCCATCACCAATTTCAAACCAAATCATACCAAACCTAAATGTTTAAGAACTTTAAGGAAGAATTTACTGCATTTTCCTATGTACACAGAATTCAGCTGTAAAGTCTGTTGGTATTGCACTTATTCCTTGAGTTGATGAATGAAGAATATGGGATCATTCACAAATGCTCCCTCTAAACAAGAAAAGCAGAAACTTGCTAAAGAACATTAGAAAAAAAATTTGCTTTCAATACTTTGAAGGATCAATTAACCTCTTCATCTTACTTTTTCCATCTACTCAAACTTTAATTTTCTGAACTGTGGTTTACTCCCAACCTATAAAGTAGCATCTGGAAATGAATAAATTAAAGCAGCCTGTCTCTTGCTACTGAGACTGGCAAGGGCATTTAAAAAGAAAAAAAAAAAAAAACAAAAACCAAAAAAACCAAAACAGGAGAATAACAAGCATCAGACCTGCAGCAATCTTGACAGCACACTACAACCCTGATAGGCAGCCTGTGCAGAGGGGAGAGTACAAAGACAGTTACAAATGGCAAGGTGCACATTTATGAATACCAATAAAATTCCCCTTCTGCTCTATCATCGCTTTAAGGTGCTGTTTTTCAAATAACCATTTCAGAAGTCGCTTTATAATTGCTTTCATTTTAAATACCTAAATTAAATATACATACATAAAGAATACAACATTTGTCTTTCACCTTTTTTACAGAAGCATGGCACTTTTTAAAGTAGCATTGCTGATTTATAAGCAATAAGACTGATTTTTAGTCACAGTTTTGATTTATAAGTCGAGACTTCATATACTCTGGTTATTAAGATCTATTTTATGAAATCCAGTTTATTTGTTAAAAAAGACTGATTTACTAGGCAGATTTATTAATCATGGCTTAGGAATATAAACCAAAGTCTTGGTTCAATGTTATATTTATAAATTAGATGTCTAAATCAAATTCCAATTTTTATGTAATGGGATTGGTTCTAGAGATGTGCAAATAGTAATATATATCCAATCCCACTACTACCTGAAGATAATGATCTTGCTTTCACAAGTAATTTGGTTACTCGCATCGATGAAAAAGTCCTATCGTTAATCAGATGGATACAATTCAGAAAGTAACTCCATATCAAAGAGGGAGATAGACAGAAATACTGACTTTCAGGCAGGAAATGAATAGTCTAATCTGAAATATTGTAATACACAGATTTTGAACACTCCTTTTTTCAGAGTTTTCAAGCTTCTGAATCCATTGGGACTATTGTTACCACTCCAGCAAGAGAAACAGCTTTCATTTGCTGTCATTTGTCTCATTCTGAAAGAAAATAGAGAAGTGATATTAAATTCCACCATTCGAACTTCCACTCCTAAGAATTATTCACTTTCTGATGGAAGTTTTTATATATTCAGATTTCTTTCATTCCCAGAAATACCAAGCATCTGATGGAAAGACATACCAAAGGCTTGAAAAGTGCAAACAGTAAAGTCCAAGATGGTGTATAATTGAAGATTTTACTTTTTAGTCAAACTCAGCTATCTGAAAAAAATTAGTAAAATTCTGTGAGTACTTTTCTGCCTTATTATGCAGCGCCATAGCTTGGAGTGTCACATTTAGATAGCTGAAAGCAGTATGTCTGAAAGGAGCATTTTCCAATCAACTTTCTGGATAATCTTTGACTCCAGACATAGTAATATATGTTATCAAAAATGAAACCCACCATGTCAATTTTTACAAAACAGTGGAAACTAATCTTTTTCTTTTTAGCAGCGTCTTTCTATGTTAACCTTGTCCTGTTACTTCTTGTTAATTTCCTTAGCTCTGAAGGTATGTTACTTGCAAAAAAACAGACAAAAAAATCCCATCCTTGAGCTTGACAGAGGAAGCCTTGATATGTTTCTGTGAGCTTGTTCTATACTTTCTGCATACACAGTTTCTTTTTAACTTGTGACACGGTTCATAAAATCTAGTTGACCTACTTATATCCAGACTAAACAGAAGTCTATCATCAAAGTGAAGGTTGTGTGTCATGTGCCAAAATCACAGACAAAAAATTCTTGAAATATTGGAAGCCAGACTGCTTTTCTTTCCACTTTGTAGATAGACACAGAGGGATAAAATGCCTTCTATCATGACATTCCTCAGATACCGTGTACCTTGTGCCAAAGAGAAAATCATGGGGACATAATGTCCTGGAGACTGCTTGACTGGATATTTTGAGTGGCATAGCAGAGTCCTTCTCAGCCCATCTTCTCTCCAGATGTCCTTAGTAGAGCAGCTTTCCTTTTGTGTTTCTCCAGGTTCTTTCGCCTTTCTCTGCAGAAATCCCAACACATCTGTTCAACAACTCCACCTCCAGCTGAGAAGAAGGTAGTGATGGATTGCAGAATCCTGTTTCACATTCTGTTAATTTTGGCATTGCCTTCCTCTTCACATTTGGAGTACAGTAATTTCAGATTACATTTGTTCCTCCATTTAATCATCTTGTAGTATAAACCAAAACTGGAATACTTTGATTTGACGTGAAGTAGCAATAAGGCCCATGAATCCTTCTTTTTTGAGATGATGTTGAAGTGTTCTGCAGCCTAAATAGGAGGCAATACAGAGGCATAGAGTTGAGCATACCCCTTTCAGAAGTTCAAAATTTGGGTGGCAAGTACACGCTTTAGACTTATGGCAAAATTTAGTCAGGCTCATTTTGTGAAACACACTATGACTGTTTTCAGGAACATTTCCCTCTGGCACCTGCAACATGAAAATGGAGTTGCTTTTCAAAGAGGAATATGCAAAGTGGGACAGCACGTAGTTCAAGCTGTTCAGTGTTCTACTCTCTGTAAATAAAAAGTCCTTTTACAAGAACTGTCACAAATATCAGGTTTCTCCATAACCTCCAGCTGTAAACTCCAGTAAAAATAAACTTGCATACTTCTTCAGCTTGTAATAGCTCCTTTTCTCAAATGCAGAGCTCTTTGTTTAAAATTCTTGGAAATTGTGATATTTGGAGATGTGGTGGTGACCTCCTCAGTCATTGTGAAGACGTAGAACACTTTGCCTGATTGATGCAGAGTTCTGAACCTATTAACAGTCTGACAATCCTCCCACAGTAGTGAGATTTCTATTTGCATTCTGAAAATAGAGAAGGAAAATGAAGAAAGCAGGAGTAGATGACAGTGAAGAGTGACTTAATGAAAGAAAAAGGAGAATAGGAAAGGAGAACATTTTTGTTCTTTTGCCTGTTACATAAATGAGGAATTATTCCTTAGCCACATCAAGGCATGTAATGTCAAAGAGGTAAGCACTATTTTGCCATTATAATAGTAGGATACAAGACCTATTAAAATTAAAAATAATACCCCACCTCTCCTCTACAGGTTAAGCAAATATTGCACATTATTGTGTGTTAGCTACATTGGAGAGAACCAATTATCTCATCCAGACCCAATACATGATACATATCTCTGCAACTGAATTACTCACTAAGCTTTAACAGTTAATTAACTCTATTGTTTCACTGATGTAGACATGAGAATGCATAAAACACTTTCTCCAGTTAGAACAATTTCTACAGAGATTGCCACACTGTTCACAAAGAAGGGCAACTGTTCTATTCCTACAGGACTGGGAGAGAATAGGGGCAACAGGAGAGGATATTGCAGAAGGACCTGTGTGGGCTTCATTGAAGCCACAGGCTGAAAATTGCAAGGGCCTGAGGCCTTTTTCTCCTTTCTCATGCTAAGGAGAATTTCTCTCGGGTCTGCTGCAGTTTGCCTGTTCCTCCCTGGATCTTCCCAAGGTGATAAACCTCGGGAAAAACAGGAAGGAATTCATAACAAGATTAAGCACCTGCTGTTTTTCAGAAAGTAAGGAAAAACAGTTCTCACGATCCGTGAGAACGTTCTGTTTTCTTCTACTATCCAATGGACGGCCGTTCCTCTCTTCTTCAGCGATCCACACTATAAAAGTGGTTCGCCTTCACAATAAAGTTGCTTCTCTTTGCTGCTAGCTGGAGGAGTCATTGTCGTTATTCTCCGCGGCCGTATCGCGAATAACGACAGACCTGCTAACAAGAAGAGAATTTCCAAGTTTATAACAAAGCTTCTCCTACTGCTCCCTGAATGTATCCACCTTGTCACTTTTGCCCATGTATTGACATAAAAGAAGGTCACGCTTGGAAAGACCTGGGGTTTCAAGTATGCCTAAAAACAGCAGTACAGAAGACAGTACTTTTGTGGTAGAGACTTTCCTCTTTTGTCTCTGAAGCCTTTAACACTGTCACCGTTTGAGTTAAAAAGGATCAGTGAGTTTGAAATACTAGTTGTCATGTCATCACTGCAAACTTCTTATATTACTGCAGAGATGCATTTTAATATGAGAAGCAGAGACTTTATTTGATTTATCATGAGGAAAAACACAAGACAAAATAAATATTAAAACCAACATATAAGACAGAAAAATAGTGAGGCTGATGTAAATACGTGGCAAGACCAATAAGGTAAATCCCACAGGAGAAAAATATAAGGAAAGAAAATGAAGAGAAATTCTGTTGAAATCACCTAGTAACAGAAGAATTATATAAGTGCATAAGGTAAAAACCAGGAGAAGAAGTCAAAATAACAAAAAAACAAGTGTGGGAATAGGAAAATAATAAAGTTAGGTACACCAACTGGAAATAATATAACAAATCACTAAAGTAAGACAAACATTACGCTGAAAGTAAAGGAAAACTATGACAGCTACTGGGAATAAAGGAGAGACTTGAAATAAGACATGTATATTGAAAATGTAGCAAACAGACTACTACATGAAGCTTAATGCAGGCAAAGTGAAAACAAAAGCAGAGACATACTTTTAATTAGATAAGTGAAGCTGGGAGAGGTTTGACTGACAGACACTTGATTATACAAGTGAGACAATATCTAAACTTTAGACCAAGAGAATGTTTCAAGAGCAGCTTGAGCTTTCTTCAAGTTAGCTCAGTGTTTTCCAAACTGTGATAGTGTGGCTATAATAAAAAAAAGGAAAAAAAAAAAAAAAAAAAGGAGTTTGCCTATTTATAAGATTAGAAAGGAAATAAAACAAAGCCTGTGTGATCTGAAGTGTTACACTGAAATATTCTTCCCTATGCTGAGTATGACTCCCACAGAGGACTCATAAATACTTACCCCGCTGTTGCAGTGGGTTATTTATTTTATGTTAGTGTCCAAAGGGGACTGTAAGGTCAGAGCTCTTATTGCTCCACAGACTATTTGCAGGCTTCTGAATGCGTGGGTGGTAAGAGGAGTCCCAAAAGCACCAGAAGACTGGCTGGGCATTGAAGCCAGCTGGAAGGAGCTTAATAAACCAGAAAAAGTATATAACCACAGTTTGATACATACTATGAGAGAGAGCAGCTGTACAATTTAATGGTGCCAAGATTCCTAAAATCCATGGTATGTTCTGATCTGGTTTAGGGTACTTTTAAATCCCTTGATGTTTCTAGGAACCTAACAAAAGAAAATAGCCACAGAAGATCAAATGTGGGCAATCACAGCAGTCATACGAGAGCTCTTGGAGCTCACTCAGCCGAGCCTGATCCTTTTAACTGGGAGAAAAAGCCAAGAACAAGATCTTCCCTGCAGTCAAGTGGCATGCCCAAAACATATGCACTTTCTCCTAGCAAGAACAAATCTTTGTCCAAACCTTCCAGGAGAAAGTCAGTTTTGAAGTGACAAAAGAGAAGGGCATAATCCTTCAAATATTCCAGAGCTAGCAGGAACGGCTTCCACAATTGGTGGCTAAGGAAAGATCAAAGCATGAGTTAATGCTTCTCTCCTTTCTCCCTTTGAGATACTAAATACAATTGTACAGCAAGCTGCCTGCCAATATTGCTTACTATGAATACATTTAACAACATTGTCTGGTTCACTAATTTTTTGTGTATTATTTGTTTTAATCCAATGGATAATGAATTTAAACTTCTTCTATGCTGTCATTACACAACACAGTGGAATGCAGTGCTGAATAAGTGCTGGGGACAACGCCAACTTTGAGAAAACCCCCTAAGAGAAATCAAAGCTGCTTTCGTATTGCCCAGTAATATTTTCATGGCCTGAATGCTTCCCAGTTTCAATATGCTTTTCATTTAAAAGTCTTAAAACCAACCAAAGATCTGTTTGCCTCTCTGAATATATGTTGCTTCATATCATTGCTACTCAAACAGCTGAGACCCAGCCTGCAGGCCAAAAGCCTCAGAATCTGTTCTTCATTGCAGGTCCTGGTGCACTCTATCACACTGAGAGAGAGGAGAGAGCAGATCCAGGTCAGCTTTGATCCAGAATGGGGCAGGAGATGCACAGAGTGAGCAACAAACGCAGCATCATATGCTTTCATTACATATGTGTGTCACTATGTGCAAATGGTGAGTCAAGTTAAAAAGCTCCTCTTCTTCCTCTCTGTCAGAATATTTCAAAGGCTCGGCAGTTGAGGCATTTACCTAAAATGCAAAATTTGTTATCTTCTTCCTCTGGTTTGTAGCAAAGTCTTAACCTTGAGTCTCATCTCATGCACTAATGTTATGACTACCAGGTAATCTTTGTTTTCTACCCACTCTCCTGTACAACATGTGCACCCCCTGACCACTCCCTGCACCTGACATACTCAGGAGGACTGGTCTTTGATATTTTGCCTGCCTTAGCTTAGGTGAGCTCACCCGCAAACACAAGGCCACCTGTAATCTCTGTATTAATATTTCAGTGCATATATACTTGTTCAAGTCCTGTGCATCTCACTGGAATAATCTTACTGAATTTTAGTTATCTGAAAGTATAAATATATATCTTAGTGCATAACTTCAGTGTCTTCTTTAATAACCAATGAAGACAAAAAGACATTTCTAGTGTTTAATTTGTCTGTCTTTTGTCACCTATCCACACCATGAATCTATACTCACTAGTTCAGATTTTGACAGATATGGTTTTATGTTTTCTCTTCTTTTCATCCAAACTAAACAAACTCAGCTTGCATCTTCTGCTCTATATCTCCAGAGTGAGCCTATACCCAGTGCGACAGATTTTTTGCATTGTGGCAAAACAAGGCTCTGAATAACTCCAGTCTTTCTCGTCTATTTTTAATTTTTTTCCCCTCTTGGGTATACATTGTGTTTTGTTCATCAAAACTCTTTAAAGTCAAACCCATAGCTTTGTGTCACTGTTAAATTATCCAACCTTTTGGATTCCCATACACAGGTGAGGCCTAGGTTTTACCAACTAAACCTATCAGTTAGGTTGTTAATAAGCTATGTAATCATCTGGTTTTCATTGCTAGTATGATGTCTTATAGTTAAATAAATAAGTTATTCCTAGTGATAATTTGGTTTTACTATGGATTTTTCATACATGGAAAGTTACTTTTGATATAAACCAATGCAACTGAAAACTCAGTTAAGCTGGTACTATGGAAAGACAGTATAGTTTTAATGTAAAGAAAAAAAAAAAGAAGTCAAGGAAGAAACATTTTAGCTATGCAACAGCACAGGAATTGAATGAAGACTGTAAAAACTAAGTGATAATCACTATCAGAGTTTTCTATACCTGCCTTAATATCATCGATAATTTATGCTCTAATACACAATATTGATTATATTTATTGTTGTGATATCTAGGTGACTTTTACTTCTTATGGAGTTCCTTACTTAAATTTTTATGTGGAGTGTAATGCTAAGGACATGAAATTGTGTTTCATAGGAAATAAAAATGATATAGCAATCACATATGTTTCTGTAAGGAGCACCAAGATTAGGCTCAAAAATACTTCCCTTCCCTTCCCTTCCCTTCCCTTCCCTCCCTTCCCTTCCCCTTCCCTTCCCTTCCCTTCCCTTCCCTTCCCTTCCCTTCCCTTCCCTTCCCTTCCCTTCCCTTCCCTTCCCTTCCCTTCCCTTCCCTTCCCTTCCCTTCCCTTCCCTTCCCTTCCCTTCCCTTCCCTTCCCTTCCCTTCCCTTCCCTTCCCTTCCCTTCCCTTCCCTTCCCTTCCCTTCCCTTCCCTTCCCTTCCCTTCCCTTCCCTTCCCTTCCCTTCCCTTCCCTTCCCTTCCCTTCCCTTCCCTTCCCTTCCCTTCCCTTCCCTTCCCTTCCCTTTTGACAACACCATCCCTCTGCTTATCATTCAGACTCATAACCAGGGATTCATATTCAACTTTTTCCTCTTCCTTAATTTACAGATTGCAGCCACATTTTTAACTCATTCACATTTTTGTATCATATTTTGGGTGCTTCTTTCCTTTTATGCTGACTCCTTGAGCCCTCACTCTAATCAACTACTGAAAAATCTTCTGTTCTACTACTGAACATGAGCAGTGCACCCAAGGGGACAGGAAAGTTTTCCAGACATCAGAGCAGAGATTTCTCTGCAGCCTATGTTGAAGACCATGATAAAGCAGGCTGTGCCCCTGCAGCCCATGGAGGTCCATCATGGAAAGGAGACCACTGTCCATGGCAGACCCCATGCCAGAGCAGGTGGATGTGCCTTGAAGAAAGAAATGATGCCATGGGAACAGGCTTCTGGCAAGACTGTTGGCCCCATAGAGAGAGGAGCCCATGCTGGATCAAGTTTGTGACCCTGCATGGGACTCACACTGGAACAGTTTGTTCCTAATGAACCACACCCCATGAAAGTGGCCCACACTGGAGTAGTTTGAGAAATAACAACAGCCCATGGGCAGGACTCACATTGGAGAAGTTTTTGAAGTACTGTCTCCCATGGGAGGGACCCCACACTGGAGCAGGGGAAGAGTGTGAGGAGCCCTTCCCCTGAGGAGGAAGGAATATTAGACACAATGTGTGATGAACTGACCACAGCCTTCATTCTTTGTGCTCCTGAACCACCTGGGAAAAAAGAGGTAGTGAAAATTGGGAATGAAGTTGAATTGAGGGAAAAAAGGGGCATTGAGGGGAAAGTTGAGATTTAGATTTTATTTCTCATTACCCTACTCTGATTTGATTGGTTATAAACTTAATTCATTTCCCCAGGCTGAGTCAATTCTGCCTGTTGTGGTAATTGGTGAGTGATACCTCTGTGTCCTTATTTTGATCTACAAGCCTTTCATTATATTTTCTCTCAGTTCAGCTGGAAGTGGGGAGTAACGAAGCAACTTTGGTGGGCACCTGACACCCAACCAGGGTCAACCCAACATACCTTCACTGTTAGAAATAGCACAGAATATTTGCCTTTAGTATCAAATATCCTGCACTTTTATATGGAGAAAGTTCAAGATATTTTATAGAATAGTTTAGTACAAATATCAGTCACTATATTCTAGAAAGGGAAACAGGAATCCAGAACATACAACTTCATAGCTGAATACATTTAAGCTTGAAAATAGAAAAGCTTTTCCTATTTGAATAGTGACATTTTAGAACAGGATGGGTGAGAAAACCTAAATGTAAGATTGAGGAAAGACGTTAGATGTTACATTAAATCTGGAGACAGGAGTGAAAACTGATACTCAATTGTTTAGTTCTACTCAAATATTATTATATTCCTACATAAGGTTGCTAAGTAAAAGTCGGTCTTGTGTTGACAGAGAACCTGAATTTCATCAGAGCATCTCTAAATCCTCTACCAGGATACTGGTTTTTCCTTGTCTCTTTCAATTGAGGAGGGTTGGTCTTCTCTATTTTGTCGGGTGCAGAACCACAGAGAATTCCAGTCCTGTGTCATGGCATTAATCCAACAGTTGCAGATGGCCATAAACTCTGATTACCTAAGAGCTGTACTGTTGTTTTTACTAAGGGCTTGGTCCATTGTGACCATAAAAAACAATCAGAAAGAATTATTTCGTGTTTGAGGTGTTACATTTATTATAGGTGCTACTATGATCTATAATTCAGATAATAATAGTATTTACTATGTGTCCGATTAAAAACAAATAACCTTTATTAAAATAGGAGTATTCTGAAGAGTGACTGTTATGATGAACTATATCACCTTCCATCATTACTGAGAGAAGCTGTGGTGGCCCCACTTTCCCACCCTGTCTTAGGAACTTAAAGAAGAGCAATCTCCATCTTCTATTTTTGTAGTACTTATATTCTGGTGTCTACCAGGTTGATGGGGAATACTCTTTGTCTTAGATTTTTATATATATTTATTTTCTACATTTTCTTTTCTTTACATCTTTACATAGAGCAATACAGAAACTTGCAGTGTCATGTGTTTGGAAGCTTAATTAATAAAATTTAATATTTTTCCATTAAATAGGATGTAGAAATATTAATTATTAAATATGTTATCACACTTGAAAGACAGCCTCTTATTTCTTTTAAACTTACACTGGTGTTTTAGGTTACACATGAGCACTTAAATTACTTTGCCAAGTGTTGAAAGGCATGCAAAAGTAACTGCTCAGTGCTTGGAACTGATTAAAAAAAATATGGTAAATATAATTTGAAATGTTTTATCAGTCACAGGAAGCTCTAAAAAGCAAATTCAATGGACTCACCTGTGCCCCTAACAATAATAAAAAAGAAAGAAGCCACTGTAGTTATTCACGGAATAATAAAAATTGTGAGTGTATATTCTTTAGGAAGTCTCTCATTTGGAACTGTGGTATTCATATAAATATATACTTGTAAGTAAACACTCACCAAATTTACTAATATATATGCTCTTTTACTCTGGACTGTGTTAAGGAATGCAAATATATCAAACACCATTGCACTCCTTCTGCAGAGATCATAGCTTGCAGCAAAATCATTGAAAAAAACAGAAACAAAACCAGATCACTTTTGCAAAAAGTAAAAACGGAGCTTGAGATAACTTTAGAAGTGGTAAAAATATTTGAGATTTGGAATGCAAGTGGTAGAAATACATCCTGTTAGAGACAAAAATATCTAGTGTAACAGGACAATAGGTTCTCTCTCTGCCAGCTTAGTCATCTCTGAAGTCCAGTCTTTAATGATTTCTACAATATGTCTATGTCTCAAACTTTTTCTCTGTTTTCCATTTATAGACAAAGATATTTTTAATACTATTTATTAACAGTTGTTTGTGTTAGGTGATAAAAAAGCTCAACTGCACACCCACAAAGAAGCTCAGGGAGACAATGGCACCTGGAAGACCCCTAATATTGTCCCACTCAGTAACTGCTCCACACAGTCACTGTTCCCCCACTCCCCAAATCCAGAAGAGCATCATGGTTTGTGGCACAACAAAAGGTGGAGGGAACCAAAATCATGGACTGAGGAAAAGGAACATGTTGATCAGATCTCATCCAGGGCTGCCCCAGGAAAGCCTCATTTCCAGAGCCTACACACGCTACCCATCAGGATAAGTCATCAGGGGCAACTCTCCAGAGAATCTGTTCATAGTGGGTTACAAACTGTTGTGTATGGGACATCAGAAAATCCAGGGAGAAAACAATTCAGGATTACACAAACTTGATGGGAAGAAACCAGGAAAAACAAAGATCTTGGTGAATTTGGAAATAACAAGAGTGGGAAAGCAGATAAGGGGATGGCAAGCAGATTTCTGTGTGATACATTTGAGGAGCTTGTGCCTGATTGGTGCAGTCATCCTATCTCCTCATTAAACTAAATTTCTCACTTTTCCTGTGTGTATATGGCCTGAGAGCCAGGGTCTCCTGGTCAGCTTCTGCAGAGTCTGGACTCCTGTGTTTGCATGTGTGACTGTCTATGTCAGCATGTCTATGCCAGCACCTGGAGCAGGGCAGTGGCCTTGAGAACTCAGAGGTGCATAAGTCTGCAAACTTCTAGGCAAAGATTTCTATTTTTTTTCTAGGGGAATTTTTGGTGTTTGTTTTACTTTGTTTTGCTTTGTTTTGAAGAGCTTGATTCAACAAAACACACTACTAATCAAGCTCTGCTTCTGAGTTGCCTGTGACAGAAGAATTTTCAGATATATTAAATAAATAAGGGCATCTTACTGCGCACTGAAGAGAGTACTGCACAGGTCACAATCAGTCTTTTGATTGCCACGTCTACCTTGTGCTCTTCAGAATACCAACTCTTTGATAGCAATTTTATACCTAACCTGTTAGTACTAGAAAAGTTATCTCCCTTATCAGATCGAAATGCAATTTATCATGGAAGAAGTTTTATGACACATGGCCAGCACTGTGGCTTGCAAAGTATTTTAATGTAATTCTTGTGATTTAGGAATGGTATTTCCCAATTGAGCATTCTCACTGAAACACCCCAGACAATGATCTGCTTGCTCATTTCCTCCCCTCCTCTCCCTGCTGCAGAATGGAGAGGAAAATTTGAGACACAAAAATGCAAAGCTCTTGGACAAGAACAATTCACTAGAAACAGCAGCAAAATGAAAATATGGATAGTAATAACAAACAATGATAATAACAGTGTACAAGATAGGCAAACAATTAATATACAATTGCTCATCATGAGGAACCCAGAGCTATCCCACTGTACACTCAAGACAGACAGATGAAGACATTACCCTCCCCGTTCATGGTATGAAGTCCTATAGAATAACCTAAGGGTCCTAGCTGTGCCCCTCCAAAAGTTAATCCTGTCCTGGCTGGAACCATGACAGTAGTGCACTGGGGCTTACAGTGCATAAGCATTACAGGACAGTGGAAACAGAAGGCATCTTTAGAAAGCTAAAAAATAGAAAAATCAATCAGTTTTTAGTGATTTTTCCAGCGGTCTTTTATTTCAGAAATAAACTGAATTAAAGACTTGCAGGACCAATAGAAACTCTCAACTGTCTTTATATTTCGTGCTCTTCCCTACTAACTCCATGCCTGAAGGTTCTGCAGTGCTTGTTCAAATTATATGTTTTAATTTAAGTATAATAAAGATTGCAGAATCATAGAATCATAGAATAGTTTCTGTTGGAAGGGAAATTTTAAGGTTATCTAGTTCAACTTCCTTTGCAGCTAGCAGGGACATCTCTAACTAAATCTGGTTTCTCAGAGTCATGTCCAACCCAGTTGTGAATATTTCTAGTGTTGGGACACCTACCATATCTCTAAGCAATCTGCTCCAGTATTTCATCACCCTCACTGTAAAGCCTTTCATACATATATCTGTATATATAGTGTGAATACACCCTGGTATAGTTTAAAACCATTGCACCTTACCCTGTCACAACAAATGCTGCTAAAATCTATCACCGTCTGTCATGTGTCCCCCTTCAAGTACTGAAGGACTGTCATACAATCTCTCTGAAGCCTTTTCTTCTCCAAGCTGAACAGTCTGTCCCCTCTCTCTCAGCCCTCAACCCTCTGATCAAATGGGTCCAAATCTTTCCTATGCTGAGGACTCCAAACCTGGACATGATTCTCCAGGGGGGGGTCTCAAGAGAGCAGAGTAGTGGGGGATAATCCCCTCCCTCATCCTGCTGGCCACACTGCTTTTGATGCAGACTAGGACAGCACTGGTTTCCGGGCTGTGAACCCCTTAATATTGCCTCATGTCCAGTTTTTTATCCCCCAGTACTCCAAGTCATTCTCAGCAAGGTTGGTCTCAATGTGTTCATCCCTCAGTCTGTATTTGTGACAAGCCTCCAGATGGACTTCTAGCCACTGATTACCGTGCTTTCTCTTAGGTATCTGAATGTCTGCTTCTAATTCTACTTCTCCTGTATCTGAACTTCCACTTCTACTGCCTTGCATGCTTGTAAAGTCCTTCTGTCCTAGATTCAAAATGTGGAGATCAATAGAAAACCAACTGTTAACAGGAATCTGGATGGATAGCTAAAGGTCACCATTATCAAAATCATTACTGGCAGTAACATGATCACACTTATTAATAGTGCTGTACTTAAAATATATCAGTAAAGGGGTATAAATAGTCTGTAGAAATATGAAATGCACAGTGTCTTTTGGAAAAATTGCAGTGGTATATTTTAAGTGATTCAGCCATGACAGGGACTACTAGAGATTGTATGAACTGATCACAGCATGGCACCAAGTTTTTCTGTCCTTATCAGTGATTTCAGGAAATTATATTTACCTTTTACTTATTAGACACAGATCTCATAAGATATCATTCATTAATCACTGCAAAGTGATCCAACAGTCATGAAGTAAAAATATGAAGTGATTAAGAAGAAAAAATACTTGGTCATGGGTGTAGTTAAACAGTACAGAACACAGGCTTTTTTTTTTCCCTTGTTCTGCAGAACCTTAAATTCTGCCAAGTGATTTAAACCTACATTTACGAAATGCAGTTCTCAAGCTGTCTCATTTCTAAGCAGTGCTGCTTTATGTGCTTGTCCAATTGACTTGGGAGGACAGCAGGGAAATGTCACAGCAAAACATTTCAGTGTTTGGTCTGGTAGAAAACAATTGTAAGTGGCATTGAGTCAGGTGAAGACAGAAGCCAAAGGAAACTGGGCTTTTCTTGTCTTTAGGGGGACGTTGTACTCTGAATCAGATTAGGACCACAACTTCAGTGTAACAGCAATTGACAGGTGGAGGCACAAGAAAGATGTAGATGGTATTGCAGTGAGAACTCTCAGAAACCAGATGTCAAAGTGAAAAGATCAGCATTCACAGTTGCATAGCTCTTTGATCTTTGCAAATTAGTAATTTACAAATATAGGTCAAACTTGTAAAAGAAAAGCTTTCTCCTTCCTTCTGGGTCAATCTTGTAGAAAGAACAGCTTAAGTATAACACTATTCTGTTTGTTAAGCCATGTATTATTTATCAGCAATAAATTAGGAATTTTAAACCAGCTACATTTACAAGTCTTCAGTACCAGTCACATTTAACACATGTATCTTGAGAAAATTATATTTATAAAATCAGTTTTAATAATGTTGCTGCAGGAGTAAGGACAGGGTGTAACAACAGAAATGAATTAAAAATGCTCATGTATTATTGATACTGAATACATAATGCCTATCAGGAAAGGAACTGCACTTGTTTCATAAGATACTATTCTATGGATATTGATGTATCAATAACTCTCAAGTGATTGGTATGTTCGTTCATACTTCATTAAAGATTTACTGGTGCTTAATTCCAAGCAGTACGAGACACATCTGGAAAAAGAGGCAAACTTTTAATAATATTTTCTCCTTTGTTTATTTTTGTTATAATATATCCAGTAATACTTTCTTAGGAAAGTGTTTGTCGCTCATACTGAAATGTTGTTCATAGTTTATTAAAGATTTATTGCTCTTTCATCCCAGAGGAACGCTTGCATGATATGCATTATAGAATTCTAAAGAGAGCAAAGTAACAACAAAGAATAGCCCTATTCATTAATATGCTATTGTGTGATTTTATAGTGTAACAGTAACTATGGGACATGGCATTTACTCACTGAAAATGGGATAAATGCTTTTCATATTTTATTAAGTTTTCTGGGGAATTTAATTTCTAAGCATTGTTGAGTCTGGCATTACTGACTGAAGATCCACTGTGCCCATTTATTTTGGATTGAGTACCAAAGCAGCAGGGTGGTTAATGGCACACAAGAAAATCTGGTTTGCATGTAGTCCTCTAGCCTAACTGCATGGACAGCTGGACAGCATTCAAATAAAAATTGCCAGTATTTAGGAGAAGAAAGGGTGAAACTAAAACAAGAGAAAACTAAGTCAATTGGCTTCCTTTTGTGAAGATTTGCAAATGCTAAACTGCAACTTAAAAACAGTGATACAAGGTACAGAGCACTAAAGGAAATGAAGATACCTAAATTTGCAGTTTATAGGGTCTCAGGATACAGTAGTGTGGCACAAAGCTTTTTAGGGCTTCTGGAAATAAGCTATTTTTGGTGTAGCTGGGAAATGAGAGGCTTTTGTACTGAAATGTGCTTTTCACAGTCTATCACATATAACAGATTTGTGAATCTATGTAAAATGAGTATGAAATAATGACATCTTGACGTGGCTGTATTATAAATCTAATTTTTATTAAGTTTTCAAACATAAAAAATATCTGTACCAGGTGTAAGTCAGTGCAAAATCAACCTGCTAGTATTTCACTGCATATTTTATTAAACATGCCAGATAAAGTTCCCTGTTCTGAACTGTCTTGTTTGAATCTCTGCCTACACAAAAGGATATGCAGCATTTCTGTATGTATAAGATCCAAAGGAAGAATTAATATATCCCTAGATACCTTTGTGGCTGTGCAAAAACTTTTTGTCCTTCAATGACAACAAAAAAATGTTTGTCCTTCACTTTCTTTTTGTAACCCCTTTTTAACTATGAACCTTTGTAGGTTTATTCAGATTTAATGCTTCTCAGCTACTGTGTATTAACTTCCAAAACAGTTAGCAATTGAGTGTTCTAGCAGATCTCTGTATATTCTGAAAATTCCAGCTTTTAAAAAAAAAGAAAAAAATAAGCACATCGAAGAATTCTAAGCATCAAAAGTTAAGACTGAAAAAAGCAATTTTACACAGTTTAGCAGTCTATAAAACTATGAGTAAGCAGATATTGTAAATAACTAATAGAGTTCTGAAACTTTTTAGAACATAATGTAACTAGGCTAAAAAGTACTGCAGATATAACTCTTAGCAAATCTTTCAAAGCAACCTCAATTAATCTTAATTTTTACTGTAACATTTATCAGAATTAACGCAAGAAAGATTATATATGTGAGCTATTTATATGATAATGAAATTGTATAAAATCTGCACTATGCAAGAATCAAGCATTTATGTTTGCTTATTTTCTTACTGTGTTTATTTTGCAATATTGTAATTTATTTTCGTATGTCATATTTATAAATTAGGAAAAGCAATCTGTAAAAGTTTTTATCTGTAAAAGGGTCCATACCATTAACACTTTTATAGTTCCCAGTGTAACCACACATCAGATATGTCAGTTTAGGTAAGTTATAGTCTATTTTCTGCTTTTTTTTTTTTTTTTTTTTTTTTTATTTCTAAAATGAGGGAGTTGCTTCTTTCCTTGTCTATTGCATCCAAGGGGCATTATGGGGATGAAAAAAATTCATAATGACTTTATAATTTTCAGATAGCATGTCAATGACTGCATATCTAGGTTTAGATAGGTAAAGCACTAATTTGTGTATATTTTTTCACTTTAAAAAGTTGGCTGTGTTCTCCCAGGTGAAAACATCTCTATTATAGAGCAATATCCAGAACAAACTTCCATATTCATTAACTATGCAACTGGTAAACCGTGCTGGTGAGAAAATAGGCAATTAGAAACTTTACCAGTGCTGTTAGTTTCAGTGTTATTATTTGTTTTCTTCATGAGGATTAAAACTTCTTAATGGACTGAAATCTTCATTTTCTTGGATAGTGCCAGTCACCATCCATATACGTGAGAATGGAGTCCCTCCTTTTCCCACTTTTGTTTGGCTGCTACATTTTCAATATCATGCTTGTAAAGTCATGGTGAAAATTGGTAATGGAAAAGATGAGGCACAAGAACTGGATAAATATCAAAACTTTTTAGCATTTACTGGCTAGCAAAGAATGGCCTCCATACAGTCCCAGAAGCCTCTTGTAGACTAATCACACATCATCATACTAACATGAATGTGAAGAACACATACAGTGGCAAAGAATTTGTTCTTTCTCTGTCACACATTTTTGCCAATTTTGTTATCTTAAAAAGTTACCTTCTTTTTCCCATGTGCTCTTCTCCAAGTTCCTAGATATGCATAGCAATGTCAGACACAGTTTATAACTCTTACTTCAGAGACAGAAGAATGAACAGAGTGGAAATACTTAAATATAGTGTTGCTGTGTGTCTCTTTCTCCATCATATCAATATGCTCCCATGTATTTTTGCAGAATTCCATTGTAAAAAATATTGGTTAACCAAGTTGGTCATGGATGAGTAAAAAAAAATCCCAATAAAATTACATATCTATATAGTCCTATGCATAATGTATATTTTGCTTAAGCTTTTGGTTAGCTTTCTTCTTAATATTTGTGTGACCTGTGCATTCATATAAAAAGAAAGAAGTTTTGTAAAAATAGGTGATTTGATGTTCTCTGCGGGAGATTATCTATGTCACAACCATAATTTTGTTTCTGACATTCTCATTCCACGTCTTTATAAAAATATACATAGCTTATTCTATGGCCATACTTAATTGAAGGAGTCTGATTTGAAGGCAACTTGCTGAATTCACTGCATCACAAAACCATTTTCATATTCATATCTTTCATGTAGATGATTTTGAAAGTTCTTTAAATTTCTCTCTTCCTTTCTAAAACACTATGGACAGATTGTTTCTAAGTGCCTCTTTTACTTCATTAAATTTAATCACATTATTTCAGTTTTATATTGATGTCAGGCTTCATCCTGGTTTTGGTTTAGTCTTTTTTTTTTTGTAATGTATTGACTTGTTCCTTGGTCCTTGACATATTTAATCACAGGTCAACTCTACCAGAACCTGGTAGTAAAAATAAAGAAAAAGCTTCCATCAAAATGTTGCAAATTCAAGGTCTGACACTCTTGAAGTGTTCCACTTCAATTAAATGTAGCTGCACCTAATGTGAAAGATTTGTAAACTGCAAGTTTATAATTTTCTGGAATTTAAGAAGCACAAACAAAGTGGTCTTATGCTAATAACATAACTGGACTATTAGCTTTTGTGTATCGAGCCTTAGTTGAAATTATTTCATTGCTTTTTGTCAACACCAAGAAACAGTGAACAGTGTTCCTGGGAGACTGAAAATCTGAATATTTATGAATATGGGAACAATTATTAAGATAAAAGCATCTCTTTGCTGATCACAGAGTGCTCTCTTCGGGTAAAATAATAAAACAAAATAATGGTGCTACATAAAAAAGGCAGAGCTCGATGAAGGTCAGCAAATGTGCTGCAGGCATTGAATTTGATAGTCACATCTGTCCACAGGGCAGATCGTTTCCAAACAGAATTTTAAAAGGCAGATACTCTACCATGGGGCATTTGTATGATTATACTACACACTTTCATTGGTATTAATTAATGTTTCCATAGTTCTTTAAAAGTGAAACATTAATTGATTTTATGTAATAATGGATTACCTTAATATTCTTGGGAATCCATGGGTAAATATTTTAATCATGATCAGTAAAGTTATTCTAAAATTGTAAGTTAAAGATGTCCATGAGTTACCAGGCTCACTCACTTCTGCTGTCTTGAAAAGGGAAACTGTTTTAGTTTTGTCCTAATATTTTCATAGGCCAAGTAACCATGAGTGGGCTGTTGTACATATTTAATTTCAAATTTTCCCTCCCACTCCATTTTAGTACACAGAGCTGTACCAAAGTGATATCACTGATGACTTTTTAATGGTGAGGAGAGCCTGACACAAAGACTTTCTCAAAAAGACTTTATGGTTATTTCTAGTGAGTACAGTTTGACTTACTCACTAGAAATAACCATAAAGTCTTTTTGAGAAAGTCTTTGTGTCAGGCTCTCCTCACTGATATCTTGGGCTTTTTTATTTTTTTTTTTAATCTGTTCCTACGCATTCTAAGAACTTTATGAAATCCCTTTGCTCTGTTTGTAGTTTATCACCATTGTTATTTATTGTATTATTTACAGAAAAATTGTTTAAAGTTTAAATCCATCTAGAAAACTTCAAGTTCAGTACAGGCAAAAATTGTCTTTAGATGATTTGCCCATATGTCCTGCCTCTTGGATAGGTGGATACATATAGGTGAGAGGCTCCTCTGCATTCTGTTGATCATCATAGTTTCTGCACTCTCTTTGAGAGTTTGTCCTGGACACTCTATTATCGATTATTATATGGAGAACTGTAGGGCCTACCAGCAGGGACTCAGAGGATAATGCATGATTTTCCCAATTTTCCTGTAAAAGATGTGTCTGTGTTACCCCATCTTACAAATGGGTAGTTGAACCAGGAAAAGGCAGAAACTTTCTAATTTTTAGTGCCTTATTACATATGTTGACAACACACTTTTTTGAATCTTTCATAGAATCACAGAATGTGGTGAGTTGGAAGGGACCCACAAGGATTATCTCCTGGCCTTTCACAGGACCAACCTCAAGTGTCACACCCTGTGCTTGACAGCATTGTCCAAATGCTTCTTGAGCTCTCTCAGGCTGGTGCTGTGCCACTTCCCTGGGGAGCTGCTCCAGTGCCCAGCCACCCTCTGGGTAAAGAACCTTTTCCAGACATCCAACCTAAATCTCCCATGACACAGCTTCAGGCCCTTTGCTTGGTTCCCGTCACTGGTCACCAGGGAGAAAAGATCAGCATCAGCTCCATTGTGTTCTGGGTTCAACAGTTGTGGGCTTCAGCTCTTCATACATGAACTCAGCCAACAGTTTTGCAAATCATTCCCTGCCTTATCCCCTGGTAACATGGAAACTATCAGGCAATGTTGTTTGCAGGTTTTTTTCTATGTAATTGTTTGGTTTGGTCCTCGTGGAAGAGGATAGACATAAACAAGAGGAAAAAGAAATGTTAACATGAACAAACAACATAATTTAAAAGCTTTCTGAACAAATGTTTTCTTCCATTTCCTTTCTGCCTGTTGTGTTGATGAATTACTCTTTTTATCAAAAAGCAAAATATTCCATTATAAGCCATTAGAAGTATTTTATAAATACAGTGTGAAAACAGTTGATATGCTAAATTCATCAGTCATAAATGCATATGCAACCAGCCAGAAATACAGCAAGACTAAATAAAAAAGGTGATAAATAGCTAAAAAGTTCTTAATCATAACTTCTATGTAGTTATTCTTTCAGTCTCTTTTCTGTACTGATGATATTAGAGATGTATTTGTCCAACCAGAAACATTATTCTTTCTCTCTCTCTCTCTCTCCCCATTCTCCATTGAATTCATAATTCAGTTATATCCAGCAAGATACAACTGTCCTGTCTACCTACCGATATTAATTAGAATATTCTTACTAATTTGTGCAGTCAAACTTTCATTTCACCTTCTGGCCTTCCATTCACAAGTCTTATAATCCCCTGTATGTTCTCCATGCTGGTGAACAGACACATGGTGCCCATTCAGTGGAGGAAGCAGGGGAGGAAAGAGGGCTCAGAAAAGGAGGAGAAGCTGATTTTTCTGGATTTAAATAGAATGGACAGTCTCAATAAGTATATGTTACTTTTGTTGTTCATCTTTTTCTCCCTGTTCCATTTTCTTGAAGAGGTGACTCATGAGTGTTATTTGCTGCTTCATGAGAAAAGTGGTATTTGTGTTTTAGTCTTCACATGATCAAAACTTGAAGAAAAAAAAAAGGTGTATTATCTCTTACATAAAAGGATCAATGCTCTGCAGAGGATAAGCGTGACAGCTTTTGACTCCAAGCAAAAATGTTTGAGAAGGTGACATAAGCAATGCATAAAAAATACAAGAACTTCCTTTTCCAGATGAAAATGGAACTTCTTGGTTAGGAGTGTTTTTTAAGAGGGTTATGAAACCATTAATTCTGAAACATTTGATTAGAATTCAAAGTTTTGGGGATTTTTGGGGTTTTTTTTGGTTTTTTTTTTTTTAGTTCTAGTAGTGTCATGGTTTGTGAAAGGAGTTCCATTTCAGTTTAAGGCAGTTTAGAGATTGCACAAAACCCAGCAGCAATATCTAATCACCATCATTCAAGTGTGTAGTTAGTATACACACGTCTGTCCAGATGCATATATGTAGCTTCAGGGATATTCCCCATGGATATTCTTTCCTTTGAAGCATAAAATTTCTCAGAGATATCATCTCTGTTCTCTTACTTGTTGGTGTAAAGTTCTGGTGAAGAGACACCACAAGACAGTGTATCCAAAGTTTTAGGTTCCACAACAAAATGCTTATTGGATGAGGAAGAAAGGAAATCATATTTCCATGCAGGAATGATTGTACTAATTGCTATGTCAAGTAGCTATTTATAAAGCCCATTACATTCTGAACACACAACTTCTTTACCTGTTCAAGGATTTAAAAGACAGAATTTGTGCCTTATCTCGGCAGGCAGTCAAATCATGAAATAGAGCAGCTGGGATCAGGCTTGCCCAGTTACAGCTTAAGCATCTGTAACCTGCATTTGATATGAAAGGATCACTTAGGTGGAGTGTATGCCACTGAAAATCATATAGTATTCTTGACATGTTCATTTTACAGTTTCATTGCAGCAATTTAGGGAGAGAGAAGGTCATTTGAAAGTCTGCCTTTCTGTGACCTTCATCAACAATACATGAAAGAGACTTATGAGTCGTCTGACACTTATATGATATATGAGCAGCTCAAGCACTAATATATTTGTAAAGAATTTTGTTTTGAAGTTGCCAGTTGATATATGCAAAAATACTGCAAAATATAATTTAAGGTATTTTTCATTGGATCTCCTCAAATTTCTCCTCTTTTTTTTTAACCATATGTCAAAAGATCAATACATTTAAATAAAATATTCTGCACATGCTGCCTCTTCCTATTACAGTGAGCAATACATTAAAGTTTCTATGAGTTACTGATCCATCCTGTAAGAGAACAAATTCTTCCATAAGCAGTATGATTTTTTTTCATATTTATGATACAAGCAATCTGTCCGTTTGAAAACTATGGAGCTAAGTCAGCAATAAAATTATATATATATATTTATTTCTATGTCTGTTTAACATGACCACTATTTTGTATAAGATTTTTCAATTATTAATTTGAAATTGGTTAGAGTCAAGGATTGATCATGAAAAGTAAACTAGAAAAGAGGAAGGGAAATAAGGACGTAAATGTTTATAAAGCAATGCAGAACAAATGTGATGGAGAGAAAGTATGGAAGAGGACATGGAGGACAAGAACAAACATCTCTGGGATAAGGGGAATTTCCTGCTGACTGGGAACATCAAAATCTTATATAGGACTCCTATATGGGCAAGCAAATCTTCATTACATTTAGAAAATTTTAATTTTTTTTTCCTAGATAAAGTGATGCTGACACCTTGATTGCTTTAATTTAAAATGTTATTTTTTTTCCTTTTCTTTCCCTAATCTGAATATCCTTTGCTTATATTGCGTGTAATCTCCCTGTCATGTGAAAGGCACAAGCTCTGAAGCCACTTCAGTAGCTTCATTTAGCAGAAAATGGTGCAAACTAAACTGATATAAAACAGTTACAGTGCACATGCTGGGCTCATTTAGACCCACGGAGAGCATGAAAGAAGGTTAAGAGCTGTGAGTTGATTTCTTTATCCAAAATATTTTGGACTCATGTGCAAAATCTAATTCAGAACTAAATATAAGCAAGAGTATGAAATAAAATATTTTGTGAATAGAATTCTTGCATTCATTTACATTTAAAGATGTTCTGAAAGTGAAGGTTATATACTCTGCTTTTAACCATGGTCCTGCTTTTCTGATTGATGTAGAGAAAAACACAACACAACAACCCAAATAAGTTGTCTGCAGAGACGACTGTTCATCATAGATTAAAATGAAAACTGTGACTTATAACACATTTCTTTTGGTTACTTTTATAAAAGTTTTAGGATTCCTAATCTTTCAGGTTAATGGGAAAGGAATTAAAAAGTCTGTAAATTTTATTTGTAATAGATTATTTACACAACGTGCTCAGTGATACGCAGTCATGTCTTTCACCCAAGAAGAAAAGTAGGGTTCCTTGAATAAGTTTCCTGCCAGTGTGACCTATTACACTTATCTATGACATTAACTGTCTGAAAGCACTGATAATTTTCTGTGTAAGAGATATTTATATAGTTGAAGATGGTATTTGGAAACTTAGAATATTTGCCTGAGGGTAGATCTCACCTTAAGATAAATACACGAATAGAGTAAGTATGGTTTTATTCCCTCAGTCAATAAATGTGTATTTCCATAAGCCAAGGGCACTGAAACATTGGGTCTGTACCCTAGAGGTCGTAGGAAGTTTGGAGCTCCTACACTGCAGTCTGGATACAAGTACTGTACAATTATGGAAAAAGTATTGTTAGTCTAGTCAAGTCCTTTGGCTCTCCATGTAAGCAACACATGGAGAAGTTCTGCAGATTATAGAGGGGTGATCAATCACTTCACGGTTATTTCTACTGCTCATTGTAGTTAAGTCTAGCTTAACCCCTAAAGTTTGAAGATTTTCCCACTGCCTTTCCCCAAACATCCCCCTCCCCCAGGTGCTTGTATCTATGTATTTTAACACAAGGAATGACTATCGGCATCATTTAGTCTGAAATTTTTTCTTATCCAAAAAACCTTCAGATGTCAAGCCATGGTTCTCTTGAGTTAAAGCAAAATGCTTAGAAAGAGTTTCAGCCTAGAAAGAAGTTAGATGAAATGGAGAATGTGCAGTCTGATTTAACCTTTTACTACAATACCGAGTACTTATGCAATCATTTCTAATGTCAGTGTTCAGTTTTTGACTGATTGCATTCTTACCTGGTAAATGGAAGAGCCTACCATTATCAGGACCATTTTCTTTTTTTTTTTTTTTTTCTAGGCCCTTTTATATTGTGAAGATGACTTCATCTTTGGTATGCCACAAAAAAAAAACCCAAATTAAAAAAAAACCAAAAAAACCCCCCAAAAATCTGAGAAGACCAGCTTTCTATATTCCTTCACAGTGAGGCAGACCTTCTGAAAATATCATTAAACCGATCCATCAACTTATAGAAGGTGTGAACAATTTGTGTAAAAAGAAACCTCACAGTAATAATTTAATTTCTACACATTTTACATATATACTGCTTGCGAAGCCACACTGTAAGGGGAATGTGTATATGATGTTTGTACAGACCAGGGGAAGAGATGCTGGAGAGCAGGGCCATGGAAAGGGACCTGGGGGTGCTGTCGATGGCAAGTTGAACAGAGTCAGCAGTGCCCTGGCAGCCAGGAGGGACAGCCCTGTCCTGGGGGCCATCAGGCACAGCATCACAGCTGGGCAGGGAGGGGATTGTCCTGCTCTGCTCTGAGCTGGGACAGCCTCACCTCCAGTGCTGTGTGCAGTTTGGGTGCCACAATGCCAGAAAGACAGTAAACTGTTAGAGAGTGTCCAAAGGAGGGCAGTGAGGATGGTGAAGGGCCTTGAGGGGAAGCTGCATGAGCAGCAGCTGAGGTCACTTGGTCTGTTCAGCCTGGAGAAGAGAAGCTGAGGGGAGACCCCATGCAGTCTGCTACTTCCTCATGAAGGGAAGGGCAGGCACTTTTCTCTCTGGTGACAGTGGTAAGACCCAAAGCAAAAGGCATGAAGCTGAGTCAGAGGTAGGTTTAAGTTGGTTATTAGGAAAAAATTCTTCACCCAGAGGGTGATTGGGCACTGGAATGCGTCCCTTTCAACCCAGTGTGTTCTGTGATTCTCTCACTGTATCAACAAATAAATCTGTTTAAACACTACATTATTTTTAAATACAAATATAACTGAGAAAAAAAATTCTGTCAGCCAGAGAGAACATTGGTGATAGAAGCCAGTATGTTTTTTCTACTTCCATAGTGCTAGGTGATGGAAAACACCCTGGAGAACTTTTCCACCTGATTTCCATGTTCGCATAGAATTCATGAAAGTTTAAGACTATGCAATGTTTAATGATTAACCAAATCAGAATCACGTGTGCATCACTGAATCACTAGACTCTATCCTTGCACAACAAAAACTGTGTAGACTTCATTTCTCATGCAGTGAAAGTACAAGTCTGTGAGCGCTGCTGACAGAATGGTAATATGTTTGAATGCAGCCATTCTCTAATCAAACAGTGGAGAAACCCTGGGGAAAAAATTAGATTGAACATTTTCCATTTCAAACTGGTTTTATACACTTGTCTCACAGAATACCACATGAGGATGGGAGCCTTTAGAATTTATTATTATTGCAAACACTATTACAGATGTTTTCAAAAAGCCAGAAATGTGATGGCTGCATATAATACGAAAATGACGCTTTCCTCATTTTATGCCTACATTTCTAATTGACACTTTTCAGTCACAAGAAATTAAAATTGCTAAATCCATTCCTGATTCATGGACTTCATTATTTATCTTTTACTACTTGGATTTCTGAGGAAAAGAGCATATGTTTTTCTGTACATATTTACCTAATTTAGCCAACCAGCCAGAAATTAATTTGTTATAGTCATAAAACCTTGACAATAAACCAAATACAGAATACATTTATATATAGAATATAAATACATGTAATATTCTCACTTGCTTTAATGGCATAGACCTGCAACTTATAGTATTGTCAAAATACTAAAAATTAAAAAAAAAAAAAAAAAAAAGAAAATTTATTCTGTGCCTCTTAAATTAAGAGAGAATTCTTTCAGTATGGATGCTGAGACTCACTGGTATTGTGCATCCTGATTTAAAATTTTTGATTTAATAGTTTTCTTGGGAAAGGATTCAACTGACTCTAAGTTTTTTTTTAGGTGATCACCTGCCTGCAAGTGCTGATAGACACTTCCTGAAGACATATACTGTTGGTTTGGAACTGTGACAGTAAATGCAGATAGGATTTTTGTAATGTTTTCAGGAAGAACTGCTAATACATAGAGTATTAACACCATTCACTGTTGGTATGCTGTCACGTGGTAAAAGGTCCTCCCAAACACATTAAACATTGGTTTTTCTTCTTAGTTTCTTCTTGTCTTGGTAGTCTTCACACTCTTTCTTACCCTTTTCTGTAAACAGTCACCCTTCAATTGCTACACTTAAATATAGTCAAAATCTTTTTTGGCAATTCAATTACAAACAAATCTTCTAGATCTCTTTTGAGGGAAGGGTTCTATCAAGCAGCAGATGGAAGATGAATCCAGGCCTGAAAGGATTTTGAATTTTTTTTTTACAATTAAGAACTAATAGGAATCTGAATGAAACTCGTTCATGAAACAATGAATGAATTGCCAGTCTTATTCTTTTAGGAAGTTAGAACCAGAGAGTACATTCACTTTTCATATTTGATAAAGGAAAAATCATGCCTCTATTGTGAGCTCTATGGAATAATAAAAAAAAAAAAACCACACTTTTTGCTCTCAAAAAGCACAATTCTTCTATTCTCCTTACTTAATACCCAGTTATATTTAAGTTGTTAACAGCTTTTCCACTTTTTTTTTTCCCCGCTGCTCAGTGGCTCAGGAGTGAATTATATTTTGGAAGCTGACAATAACTTCCTGTAGTTAAGCTATGGGTTTGGAATATATTGGAAATGGAAATTTCATAATGGAAAACTCCGTGAAGCTCAGTTGTCATTGAAGTTTTCCTATGGGGAATGAAACACGTTAATGGGAAACCAGAAACATGTAGGAGTTTAATGTTTCACCACAGTGAGAACTGAAAGATTAAGGAATCAAGAAACAATATTGATATGATGCAGCAGGAATGCTGAGAGATGTCTTCTGCTTGTTTTTATCCCAATTCTTTACCTTCATTCCATCAACAAAGCATATATTTGGCAATGATGACACAGTTTAATCTTTAAGATGTTATTTAACAAAAGTATCCCAAATAAATTCATATTCTTGAAAGCTGTGATGTTTTTTATCCACTTTTTGTGTAGATTAAAAAATAAAAATCTAGGACATATTTACACTGTTATTTTTATTTGGTTTATAGCCAGTTTAAGTGTACAACTGTAATTTAGAATTATTTCTCATTAATTTCTCTATATATTAATAAAGTATTTGCTTCTATCTTTTTTGTCTAGGTCAAGTTTATTTTATCCTAGCCTGCAGAATTCTCAGCATGGTTCATATTATACTGATGGATGAAGATCTGTTTTGTTTTGTTTTGATTTTGCCTCTGGATGTTTTTATTAATTGTAAAAGCTGTAACGATGTTCTAGAAGTTGGCTACCCAGGCTGACAGAAGGCATATTGTTCAGTTATATTATTAGTAGCAGTAAAAGTAGTAGAATATAATATAGATATAATATTGTCACTGTCTATAAGCTGGCCATATTTCATTAAATCTTTGAGTCAGCCAGAATTTCTAAGAACGTGATCTTGTTGTAATACAAAAGATGTTTTTAAAAAGAGAGATGTTTTGAAGACTCAGAACACATAGAATTATTTAACTTCCTTCCTAATGTTTTCCAAGAAGATTCATAAGTAAATATGAAGACAAAGATCTTATGTTACATTGCTCTGTTGTTACTGTAAATTTATTTGTAGATAGAGTACAATTGGAAGCTATTTCAGGTAACTTTAAAACTTGAGTGTCTGTTTAGCAATAACATCTAATACAGTATGACAGTATTGTGTACAGTATTGTGTACAGAAGATATAAAGAAATTATGACATTCAGAGAACTTCTGGATTATAGGAATAAATCAGAATTCCTGGGACATGAGAGATAAAGCATTTTTTCTTTTTATACATTTTCTTTAAGGCTCTATATTAGGACTAAACCTAGATGTGAATATTTATAGCAAAGCTTTCAATAAAGAACAAATGATACGAAAATGTCTCTTTTTTTCCAAAGATAATTCTGTCATCTATTAAAAAAAATCTATTTGATAAGTTCTATTTAGGCAGAAATTAAATTAATTAGTAGAGCACAATTGAAACTATTCAGGTTTCTTTCCTGTCAATTACCTTTTATTATGAATGCTTTTCATTAGATTATCTAAGAAGCAAAAACAAAATTAAAATAAAATAAAAACTATGAGATCCATTCCCTTATTTAATCACAATGAAACAAATAAAGTTAATTCACCAGTCTAGGTCTCAGTGAACTGGGATATGGGTTGAATCTTATCTTACCTCAGCTTCTGGTTACAATATTAATCAATGCATAGGAATTGCATTGAAATGTATTGTATTCCCAATATCTTTTATAATTATTTACAGGGCACTTCCAGAGTGTTAGAATGGCTTTAAAAGAGGGAGAGAAACTGCTATTCTGCTATAAGGAACCTGCAAATGGATTTGATAAAGACTGACTGAGGAAAGTGTAGATAAAATGGAATTCAAGGCAATGACAGAGATGATGTTTTTATAAATATTTTAACCTTCTTTTTCTCAAAAGTAGTTGTTTCTGGTGGTTTTTTTTGTTTGTTTATTTGTTTTTTTGTTTTTTGGGGTTTTTTTGGTTTTTTTTAGTTGTCAAATTCAACAGGAAGGAAGAGTCAACTGAGTTCAATGGGTTCCATAGAAATAAACATGGGAAGAGGTATCTTAGGTTAAAAGAGCTGAGGTAAAGTCATAAATGTAAGTTTTTCTGAGGGAGGTTATAGAGAAAAATGAAGCTGGAAAGAATAAAAATGGAATCAACAGATTTAATTGCCTGATCAGCAAAGAAGTATGGGGGAAAATATATGAGATCCTGCATGAGGTATGAGAGAGAGATTTATATAAAAGATGTTTGGCAAAAACCATAGATGGTCTTAAATCTCTAGCAAAGCTTAGAAGAAGTGAAAGTACCTAATGCGCATAAGGAGCAGAAAGCAGAGGAAGACTACTAAACTGTGTTTCAGATAATTAACCAGTATTGCAGTTGTTCAGCAACTGACATTTTTCAATTTGGATAAACTTCTGTGAATTTAAGAAGAAGAATCAAATCAGTGTTCTAAGCCATCCTAAGAACTTTGTATATGTGTCTGTTCAAAACGTGAGATGGATGTGCTTCAAGCTCAGACACAGAGTGCATGTGAGTACATAGAATACATAAGATATAATATTATGTATCATGTGATACATATATTCATATATAACCTGGCATGGCAGCAGCATTTTCTATGAAAATTTTTGTATATCCTATCTCTGACACTGGTTGCCACTTTCAGACTGTGCCTAAATCTGTCCAATATGTTTAATTTTAATAAGATTTACTTATTACATAATTCTAGCATCAAATGCTCCTAATACAAATCAAAGTATCTGACTGAGAACGAAGAGTGAAGGAAAAGTTTGTGCTAAAAGGTTTCAATTTCTTGAAATCCCTCTCATATTTTAGTAATTTTCCTGGCATTTAACTGTGTACTTCTAGTCTGGTAAGTGCTTAAATGCCTTCTTAAATGAGTGTCTTAAAATGTATTCCTAATCCAATACCCATGGCCATGCAAAAGCGTTTTCTTTGTTTCCTCTTTTTAAAATTATTTTTCTGTTCTTCACAAATATAATCTCTTCTTTATGTTTTTGTAGCAATTTTCTTGACTACAGCCACCCTTCCTGCTTTTCATGAGAGAAGTCAGAGAGCACTAGTCTCTTACACTCTCTGTTACACCCTCCTATTGTGCTTACAATTAATATAATATAAATTTAACAACACATCCATAATTCCCCAGTCTAACAGATGGTCCCCAAAGCTAGCAGATGTCATCTAATTTATCCTCTACCTAATATAATATTTTTGACATAATGATTAGCTTCTGTGCAAATAACTTTGATGTCAAAAGAAGAGAATAATGATTTAACAATAGGATGAAAAAAAAACCTACCCACACAAATATATTATTTCATCATAGAATCATAGAATGGACAAGAGCCTGCAATGCCTGCTTTCTGCCAAGAAAGCCAGTATTTTCCTGGGCTTTCCTGTGAGGAAAGGCTGAGAGATTTCAGTGTGTTCAGCTTGGAGAAAGCTTCTGTGTGACCTAATTGCAACTTTCCAGGACCTGAAGGGGGCTTATGAGAAAGGGGAGACAAGAGCATGTAGTGACGAGACAGGGAGGAATGGCTTGAAATTGTAAGACAGTAGATGTATAATGGCTATTAGGAGGAATTTTTTTTCTGTGTGTGCAGGGAGGGGCTGGAACAGGGTGCCCAGAGAAGTTATGGATGTTCCATCCATGGCAGTGTTCAAGGATCGTTTTTTGAGCAACCTGGTCTAGTGCAAGGTGTCCTGGCCCATGGCAGAGAGGTTGGAACTAGATGGTCTTTGAGGTCCCTTCCAAGTAATATGAAAATAAAATCAGCGTTGTTCTGCATGTATATTAAAGACTAAGAACTGGTTCAGGAACTTTTTCTAGTTTAGATAATTCATGCCAACACATCATGAAAGTTAAGTCCTGTTGAATTAAAAGTTTCAGCTATACAGAAAGGAAGGCTAAAGACGAAGCAAAAAAGGAATTGAAAATTCAAAGGAGAAATTAGTTGTCAAGGATGTTTTTCTGTTTTTTGTTCCACTTGTCTTTGGCATCCATTTTCAGGGCTAATTTTAGCAAGTCACTTTAAGTTACAGTTATTTAAAATGTTCAGTATGTATATAGTACTTTTAAAGTACAATCATTTGGAAGTGATTTTCTTTGACACTATGGACAGAAACAGAAATAATGTATTTCTAAGGAGACAAATTATATTAAATCCATATAGAACACTAAATATTTATTTAATGATCAAAATACCATCTTTTGTCCTGCAGGAAATTTCTGTCTTTGTTGAAACTCTCCTGGGTAGTTATGGGATTGAACGGGAAATGCCAAATTCTTTAACATTAAGCTGGCAAGGATTTTTTTTATTATTACAGCTGTTTCAGATAAATTTATTTTCTGAAGAAAATAATTATGATGTATTAATTTTATATACATGTCTTATGAAAATATTTTCTTATTATTTTCATTTATTTTTTTATATTTACAAAAAAAAAAATTCTAAGAAAGAGATGATCCAAGGAATGTAGTTGCACCTATGCTTACATATGCTACACATTACATTGCACATTACATTACACATGTCATACCAATAATGAAAGCAACAGATAGGGTTTTATTTTCTTGTCTTGTAAAGTCTTACTTTCTGATTGCCTGTTGCATGCTCTCTGGTCTGGGGCCTATGACTGTCATGGTTTTCCATGAAAGAAATCTGTAATTGTGGAAAAACATTGGATTATCCTATGCAATGTACACAGAGAGACACCCGTTACTCCAACTAGATTTAGGAATGGATTCATAAGGTAAACCTTCTTTAAGTATGAATTTGAGATTAGAGGTTGCAGACCTAGCACCATAGATACTGATACAGAAAAATGGAACAACACAGAGATGAAACTAATATAACAAAATTTAATGTAGATGGCACAATTTGACTTGGAAAGACCCACATCCTTTAATGGCTTAACTAACACCTTATTGGATTTTTTTCTTTGGCTGCATTAATCTAATACTCTTTAGTGTTTTTCCTTTCTTCTTTATGTGTTTTATATATTGTATTCATTTTTTATCCAATATACTACTTTACCCTTCACTAGTCTCTGTTTTAAACCCTGTGTAAGATATTGCTGGCAAATACATAATATCTTTTATTCAGACAAATTCTTTCACATACCACCTTAATTTGGTCCTCCACTACAGAATGACAATAATAATAATAATAATAATAGCAATAGCACTTCATATTGCTCTCATTTTATCAGATAAGCTTTATTGCTTGATGCTGAGTGCTGACAGACATAAAGAACTGGGCATAGAAAATGTGTGAAATCATTTTGACACATATCTGGACAGACATTAATTCAGAGTTCTTCTTTGTTGTAAAAAACCTTCTTTTTATGGAACATCAACTATGTGAATATTTTTCTATATAATAATTTGTTTCCTAGCATAGCATGATATGGTCTATATACTTATTGTCCTACACAAGAGTGAATGCACCGAGAAGTAATCTGTTAATGCCAAAAAGATATGTCATAGCTGAGTGAAATTTACAGAGCTAACATAGGGGAACAGCACAAGGCTGAAGAATACAGCAAGAAGAATCTGGTCGTTATGCAGACACTTGACACACATGACCTTTAAATACTGAAATCACACTTTTATCCTATTGCCACCAGCTTCAGTAATCACTGAACCAGGGCCTACTCTCAGTCACTCTCATTTTCATATGGACGCATTATTTGAATGCTTTCCTAGAGAGTTTATCAGTTAGTGTACAGGTGTTGACAATTGGTTCACAATTGATACTGACTGTTTCTTATGCTGTGTTTTCTATCTTTTAGAAATTTTGGAAAGGCATAATAATCAGGTTCTTTTTTGTTCTCCATTAATATAATTTTTTCTCCTACACATAAACTTGGATTTAAAAAAAACAACAACAACAACTATTTTTACTAAGAAGTTTTTCTTCTGATAAAAAAACCCCAAAAAAACAAACAAAGTAAAACAAACAAACAAAAAAAACACCTCTTTTGTTTTTCTCTATTTTCCTTAATCTGAAAAATGCCTAATAAGAATTGAAGGTTCAATTCTATTCTCTGTCCTCATCAATTTTAAAGCTGTTGCAGCGCCTTAGCTTTATATGTCTTGGTGAATTAAAGCCTTCAATTTTCTGTATCATGTCTGCAGAGTTGAGTGACTCACAATAGCCCTTAGGAAATACTGAGTGTTTCTTATAAGTTAGGTAATAGGAAATTTTGAATAGAAGGTTATGACTGAAGTCCCCAGCTCATAATCTCTTGCCTTCACCTATATGTAAGTACATGGTGCTCTTCTTGCTAACTAAAAGCTGGCATAGGTCTTAGTTGCCATAATACTAGCAAGGTCAGTATCTCCAGACAAAGGGGGAACCCTTTGTGGTAGAAAATTTTCTTCTTTGCCTGAGGAAGGCTTTCTACATCTTTTTTGTCCATTATTCTCTGAAAGTAGAGGCTCTGATCTTGATTCAAAAGGGTGTCTTGGAACACCAATCACTCAAATCTTCCTGTTTAATAAGTTGTACTTTTAGTGGAGTAATAAGTTATTTGGCATCTAGTGTATCTGTAGCTTTACATCAAATACACAGGAATATCCAATTCATTAATGTCTAGGTATGTCCTGACACACTGAGAATCAGGTAGATTTTAGTCATGCCCAGAGATAATTATTTGGGGTACCTAAGGGACTTTATTAGCAAGGGAATTCATGATGTGAGTTTTGGGGACTTAACCTTTTTTAAAATTCATTGCCTCTACATCTTCAGATTTTAATATCCTTTAGATAATCATCATTAAATAAGATTTTGTTGAGGTGTTTTGAAAATTACAATTACATTATTTGGCCTATTTGGGGGCAAAATTCCATAGCATTAAAAATATATCTTAACTTTTTTTTTTTTTTTTTTTTTTTTTTTTTAATGTTACAAGGACCATCCAGGAAAACACATGTGTGTGGATACCTGAAAATCTCAGACATCAATACAGTCAGTCAAACAGAAATTGCTTTTATTTTGGGATAATAGTGATTCAAATGGGAGAAGAGGCAAAAGAGTAATGTAAAAACCTCTGATATATGAAGAATGAAAGCAAAAGGTAACTAAAAAAAAGTCCAGAAATCAACAACAAGAAAATTGTCAGACACTCATAAAATTTATATATATATATATATATATATATATATTTCAATTCTTAGGAAATTAAGAGTGTATAAACAGTAGAAGATCTGGTTTAAAACATGTGTGTTACAGTACCAATAAAATAAAAAGATAGGAGAAATGATACCATGAAAAAAATAAGTAAGTACAGAAACACAGAGACACATAGCAGAAATAGCAATGGGAAACAGGTGGTAAGGAAATGTTGTGTCAGCTTGATAGCCAGCAAAGTCTGGTAGAGCAAATATTGTTACCACTGAAAAGTGCTGTCATATCAGTAAATGCTTGAAAACAATATATGCTTGTGAAACAGAATTATGACATTCTTGGTTTAAACAGGCACTTTATTGGGAACTGTGTTGTTCTTAACTTTCAAATATAAAATGTAATTGACTGAAAGGGTGTTTGTTGGTGCCCTTTCAGTCAGGTAATTTCAGCTAATTGATGTCTATAGGTAACCAAAGGAGGGTGCCAAAAGGATGGAGCCAGGCTCTTCTCTGTGGGGCCAAGCAGTAGGGCAAGAGGCAATGGGCAGAAACTGATGCACAGGAAGTTCCACTTAGATATGAGGACAAAACTCTTTACTGTGTGAGTGGCCATGCACTAGAACAGGTTGTCCAGAGAGGTTGTGGAGTACTCCTCTCTGAAGAATTCAAGAACCTTATGGACATAATCCTGTGTCACATGCTCTGGGGTGGCTCTTCTTGAGCAGGGAGATTGGACCAGATGACCCACTGTGGTCCTTTCCAACCTGACCCATTCTGTGATCCTGTGATAATAAATACAAGATGCAAATAGCTGATAACTGTGAAAGGTGTGAAAACCCACGATGCACTTTGCAACTAGGCTCAAACACTTGCAGACTTTAGCAAATACAAGGTGTGCATCTTCATGTAGTGCATTTACATGTAGTGCAGGATGCCAGTCAGACCTGTGAGTGATAGCCCTGGGAGCTACAGTCAGAGACAGGTCCATGCAAGTTCCATCCAAATGGAGTTTCAGAGAAGGAGAGTGAGAGCAGAGCCAGCAGTGCCCAGTAAGCTGGGATATTCTCTTCTAGGGGCCTTTGAAAAGACAGAAAAATTTCTGTAAAATGAAACTCTGTATTACTCTCTAGAATTAGTTGCAGCATCTGAGTTGGTATGAACTTCAAATTACTTTCCTGAAAATTCCCTATGCCAATGAGCCACCTGTAGGGACAAGAAATATATGATAAAGGACAGAGAAAGACTGAACAAAATTTTCAGGCATAGTAACATGATCAGAGGGAGACTTTTAATGGTTATCCCAGTGAAACATCAAAGGAAAGAAGTGCATTCTTTTTAAGACTAGCTTCACCTAACCTTGGATCTTAATAATGAATATGGCTTAATAAGGGCTTGCCATTTTAATTCTTTTGCAGTGGCAAGAGTAAAAGCTTTTTTTAAGATATGTTTTATTTCATCCTAAAGTACTTTTCTAAAACAGAGACCCAAACATGCTTGTTTATAATGTAAATTTAATAATAATAATAATAATAATGATAATAATAATAATAATAAATACCACAACTTAACAATCTTCTCAACAAATCAGACTCTGAAAATATGGTAACATAATACTTTATAATACTTTAAAATAAATTTTAAAATCTTAAAAATCAAGACTGTTACTATGCAGATCTTATGGATTGCATGAATGCTGAGAAAAGCTATTAATTTTTTAAAACAGAGAGTGTGTTGTCAGAAATTTGCACTTTCACTTAATCTAAAGGTTGTTTTCTATAGTTTATATTTTTGGTTGGCTGCATCTAAGAAGCAGTTCAAAACACTTTAGAATATACAGTCTTGTTCACCATATACATACAACTAATTTACAGTAAATCTCTTTCCAAAAGATTCAGTATCTTTCTGTTTAGTCTGTGCAGTTCAAGTTTTGTCGAAAGATGTTTTTATTTCCCTGCTGATGTTTATGTACCTGTTCTGTAACTGTATTACAGCTTCATTGCTGTAATCCTTTGACTTTAATGGAATTATTCTCTTCATGTAGCCATTCCCTGAGTTATTCTTACACAAGTATAGTCTGTAAAATCTGTATGATGTTTCTTTATATATAACCTAAAGAAATCTTTATATTCACTGTGCATATAAAGAAAAAAAAATGGATTTGGAGCCATAAAAGAAGGAAATCATACTATATGTAGCAAATTTGAAGGTGTGAATGGGTAATCAACTTTAAATCAAATTACATAGCTGCAGGAGGCTCGAGTTTACATTCATGGATACAGTCTTCTTGCTCTGCACTCTTCCAGCATGCCAAAGTAGCTACAAGCTTGGCACAGGAGGCACAGGAATCTGGGATTCTAACTGCTTTGCATCACTGCACAGCAGTTGGAGCACTCTGGCACATCTGCCCCTCATATGATGCAAATTGATGCAGGAAGTGAAACTTCATTAAAATGTCTCAGACTTCCATTGGGAAGACCAGAGTTGACATAAATACTTCTCCTATGTAAATCATGAGTTCAGTGGAGCTGGACTAACTTACATATGACTTGCATAAATTTCAGATCTAGACTCAGATCTTGGGTTGTGAAATTACAAATAGATACAACATACTGATGAAAAACAACTGCAATATCCAGTAGGATAATAGCTCAAATATAATCTAAATAATGCCAAATAATGACTGTTTTCATGGACTACCAAGACAAGGTGAGCTATGCCATGAAAAACAAGCATAACACAGGGCAACCATGAAAGTTCTACCAAAATAATCATCCTATTTGTTGTCTTCTGGTTATGATTTTGCTAGCAATGCAAAAAGCATCATTGCACCCACACTATGTAAATATTCAGCAAAGAAATGCTACTCAAAGTTGCTTGGCACAGCATTCTGAAACACTGTTTTGCAAATGTTGTTAGTTTTGGTTTCATATATTTTTTACTCAACTTGCACTACAGTACTTAAAATGTTTATATAATGTCTGATCTTTTTACTGTTCACATTTAACATCTTCATGATTTACTTGCACATTTTCATTGTTTTGGATTTTCATCTTCCTCTGATAAACAATATTTTATTGATTCAGCTGCAGATTTTAATGCCTCAAAATGTACAAATATTGCCTATGTGTTAAAGTGCGTACTTTGATGTTCCAATTATATATTTTATGGATCCAGCTGCATACTCTGGTGATCCAGTTGGATTCTTGATTTTCAATAAAATTGGTAGTCACACTATGCTCTATGTTAATTACAGTGAGTACAGAATTTTGATAACCAATTTGAGGAAACAAACTGGGGAAAAAAGCCCTAACAAACCTAAAAGCTATTCTTAGTTTTGTTTTTTTTCTTCGTAATATGCAATACTACACCAGAATTTTAAGTCAATCAAATTTACTTAGTTATAATGAAAATACAAAAACAAGGCATTGGGTTGTCATAAACATGTTGGGACATGAATTCAGGCAGGCTGTTCAGTGTACTGCACTTTACTAAGTATTTTGTAGGTAATTCAGGCTACCAAAAGATCTTCTGGTATATCTTATGCACAGAATTTACAAGACTTATTTAATGTGTGCAAGATATATCAATGGTGTCTCTTAAATATTCCATTAATGAAAAAAATTCCCTCTTCTGTTTAGGAATTCTACTGTATTGACTTACTGTGCACTACATCAATTATCTAAAGGTTTGTATTTTAAGAATACCTTACTTTACCTTACCATACCTTAAAATTTAATACATATTTACAGTTTACTGTATATTGTTGCAATTTACCTTCAGTCTACGTCAGTGCAAATGTTATATGAGAGACAAATATAAAGACAGAAAAGGGAACCAGAGGCATGGATATTTCTTTGCTTTGGTCACACTTAATAATGGATTGTGCATATCCATTTCAGCTCCAGAGAACTGATCCTTAATGAAAAGAAACAAATCTCTACAGTCCTTTTCTTCTGAAATACATTACAGTCTATCACAGTCAGTCCTTCAATTCACGCTGCCTATTAGACTAGCAAAAATGTTTCTTAAACTAATCCTAACTTCTATAGCCCGAGAGAACCTGTGGAAGGTAGGTGTGCTTTAGCTCAGTACTTAGCACATAAGATCTGTGAATCACCACTGGCAACACAACTCCTGTCATGTGGGTGTTTCCGTACAGACTCCTGTTTTCAAAATTTCTTTGTTGCAATAGAGCAGATGGGACTCAGTTTCTTCATGCAGGAAAAAAGCCAATCCTTTATTCACAAATCTCATATTTATAGGAAATATCAGAAGGCACTTTTAGCAATACACTGACACTTAGTTCATTGGTCAGTGAATGGAATTTTGCATGTCTATCAAAGGTTCCTGGATTTATATACCTTCTTCACTTTTTCTCATGAGACAGATCTTCTGCTTATGAAGGTGCAAACTTATTTTTCTTAGCAGAATAAGTTGTTGTGTTAACTGGCTTTTCATTCCCAAGCTTGCTTCTCATGGGAACCTAGCTAGCTGCACCTAGAAGTGACAGGCTAGGTGGTAATTTAACATAGCAAGGCTTGATTTTATAAAGCCTTTCTTTTACAAAATCTTTTACCTGTCTGCAACATTTCTTTAAGATAATTTATGCAAAAATTATGAAATAGAGTAATAAGAATAATTTTATGAAGTGGGATGCATCAGGTGAAATCACTTATTATATATCTTTTTTACTGTCTTGCTAAATGTATGAAGCCCATAAACTTTTTGTTTCCTTCCTAGTTTCTTCCTAAACTTCTTCTTTGCCATAATGCCAAGGTTTTAATAAAATATTTCTGTCACTATAGCTTATGAAATTCACACAATTATCACTATAATTTACCACACCACATAGATCACAGTCAGTTTTCTTTGAAGGGGCATTTTCTAACTTCTTGACATCTAAGTACTGACATTTCTATTTATTTTACAGTAACTCTTACTTTTTGACCTGGAATTATGTCTTCTTTGATACGAAGTATCTGTCTCCCTTCACTTTAAGCATACTTATAATTTACCATCATTTCTGTTGTGCATTTCCCTGGAGAATCTGAGATTCAGATTCACTCTTTGCAAGCACAAGATGTTATGGGTGCAGAAGCTTTGCTGATCCACATGAAAACTGGGTATTACAGGAATTTGAAGATGAAAGATAAGCTCGTTTCTGATTTGTTTCAGTTTTCTTCTCTTTCTTTATGCATGATGAAGGTCAAAATCATTCAGAAAGAAAATACTAAGCATGTGGGAACTACCTAGAGTATTTAAAAACATCATGAACCAGTGATTCATGGATCTATTTTTGCCCTGTTTTCTGTTGCTGAAAAGTAGTTTTTAAATGCTTATGGGTAAGACAGGCTTTGTATTTGTTTATTCAATCTCTGTGAGTTTCTTAAATTTCTGTCATTTTTTGTCACCATGTAATGCCACATAAGAGGTAAAAAAAATCACTAATGCATAATTGACCAAGGATTCCTTGCTTTTATCACATTGAAATATGTAATTCATAGATATTTTCCTAAAACTCCTTCACTTGTGCTTCAGCAAATGCCATGATTACTGATGGTAAAATACCATAGTGATACTAAACTTGCTAAATTAAGTTTTTCCTATGCAGCTTTTATTGTAAAAAGTTCATATGACAGTGGAGTGATGAGAAAAGATGGATAGTCTTTGTCCTGACTGCTTGAACAGTTAAAGAGATACTTTACAGAATTTTGCTGCCTTATGCCAGCTGTACAGACTTTCAGTAGGAATAAAAATATTTAGATAGGAAAGTTATTCTAAAGGTGCTATTCTACAGATGCAATAATATAGCTAAAAGTTATTTTACAGATGCAATTTACCAAAGATGGTGATTGCAGCTGGTAAAAGCTCTTGGGGTCTTCTCGCTGCCTCGCCTCCATAGCAGTTCAAGCACATTTTCCACTTTCACCTGTTTTGGCTGCCTCTAGGTCACCATTTCATCAGCTCCCAGATATTTTTGTTTTTTGGTCATCTCTTATTTGTTCCCTTATTCTTTCTCTTATTTTTTCAGCTTTAATTCCAGTTGTTTCTGTTATGTTGTGATTTTTGCTAACATCCCTCAGGTATCCAGATTGCTACTAGCTGGGCCAGACTTGGGCTGCCCTTCTGGGACTGAATTTGTATCAGCAACCTCTTTTTCCTCCTAGTAACACTGCTTCAGCTACAGTATTATTTCCTTTAGGTTTTCTCCAATACTGTGTGTGATCCTCTCTCAATGCTCTTCATGTTCTCGTTTACCAAACTCTCAAAAAGCTCACCACAGGCTGTCTTGTCACATTCATACAGGCTTGCAGTATCTCCTTCACAATTTATAGTGTTCCCTACACAACATAATTCTCAGATAAAGTATAGATGTTCAAAACCAAAGGGGATTCTCAAACTGAACAAATTGGAAACTACCATAGCTTTCTTCTGTAAATTTCCGCCTAATCATCTGAAAGAGGCACTAGTTTGCATTTCCCTACTTGAACAGAAAAGCAAATTCTCACCAGTGTTGGTGATAGACCATGATTCAAATTGACTGATGAAAGGTAAAAATCTCATCAACAATGTCATAACTGACAAAAAAGGCCATTCTTACACTTAGTGGTAGATAGTCTATGGCTCTCCAGCCTCAGGCAGCTCCCTAGCATTTATGACTCCCACGCAAGAGTCAGTTTAGGACTTGTTGCAGGATAGCACTGCATAGGTCAGAGGTTGACAGATGACACTCTGAAGGTAAAGCAGCAAGTTTTTCTTGGACCCAGCTCTGTGGTCTAGTCTTCAGAAAATCAACCAAATCCCTGCAGATCTGTTACAATGCAGCCAGAGTTGCTTGTTGCCTGTACAGAATGACAGAATGGGTAATTCTGGTCCAAATCTCTGTTCAGACAGGGTCATCTGAAAACATATACCACAGGATTGCATTTTGGTGATTACCTTCAAATACACCAAGAATCTGGTTCAGTATATTCTCTTTAAATCCTCTAGGCAGTTATCCACATGCTCAGCTTACTTTCTGAGTGATTTTGACCTTAATCATCAAGAAGTGAGTCCTCACTTCCTAAGTGAAAAATAGCGGGGCCAAAAAAAAGGGGAAATTGTTTTATTGGCTTGAGAACGGAAATTTTTGAACACTTCATTCTTTGGTTATAGGAAGATGAAAAAAAGTGGTTAAAAATGTTATTCAAGGATGAAATGTTGTAAAAAAGTCACTTCCTGACTGAACACAAAGAGTGGTTTGCATATAGCCCTTGACAGCAATGTCTTCTTTGGTTTTATATTTTTGTCCTAGACAGATGGAAACCACAATAATACAGAGAGTGCTGTTGCAGAGCTTTCTACCAGGACTCACTTTTCAGGTGAACACTGTGTAATTATTCATGAACAAACAAGTTGTAAGGGATACTTCAGTCAACTCAAGTTTCATCTTAAGATGTCTCATTATCAGTGTTACGGGAAGCATTTTTGCTCACAGAAGAGAATCAGACTTGCATGGAATGGTAAGAACATCAGGTCTGTTTTCCTGTGCCTTGAATCTGATCTTGATGATTTTACAACCTTGACAATTTTGGGCTATATGTTTTTGCATCCTTCACTACAGGAGTAGATATAGCCTGTGGTAAATATGGATATTGTTTATTTATTATCTGTGTGGATTATTTTGATTTTCCATCCAGTGAACCTGAGGGAGGAAGAGAAGGAGCACCAACAAACATCAATGAGACAGTGTGCTGATAGCTTTAAATTAATTTTCTAAGGGCTAAGTAAGCTTTGAGATGTCTGCTCTGTTCAGTAAAATCTGCACATTGATTACATCTCTGTAAATGTAGGATAAGTACAGTGTAAAGGTCAACAGATTAAACATGTAGTTTAATCAGCAAATTATGCAAATGAACATAAATGAAATATACCATTCAACTGTTAAGATCAGTAAAGCATGCAACTCCATTAGTGAAGTGTTTGAGTGCTGGCCATCTTAAATCTACACCCAATTAACTAAACTTTAAGAAAATTCAGTTGCTGGAGGAAAAGAGTTTATCAGCCAAATGTTTGGTTTAACAAACATTTATTGTAATGTACCTACCTAAAATATGGCGACAAAAATTTAGCAAAATTTGTAAAAAATTGACAATAGCAACAACACAACTGCACTTAAGCTGTTTTCTCTGTCACTGGAGGGTGAATATCAATTAGCAAGTGGTGAAATAATATGACTACTTGAAATATGGTGATCAATGAGGTGGAATTTACAGACATTCAACAACCACTGCACACAGCTCAAGTAGCAAGTTCACTCCCAGCCCCTCATCTAGGTCAAAATCAGCAAAGCACTTAAGTACATCCATAACTTTAGGTGTAGGAGTAGTACCTTAGAAGTTTTTTTCCTCGCCTGCTGTTGCTGATGCTATGGAAGTAGAGACTTGAGATCAGGGATTAGTTGTGCAAATTGCATTTCAAAGATTTAAAAAGATACAGCCTCTATAAGACTAGCAATCTAGAGAGACATAGGGTGAGGGGAAAAGCATGGTTGTTATTCTCTATTCTCTCCTTTCTGTCTTCCTTATTTTATTATTTTTAAATCATAATTACAATAATTAGGTTATAAATTTTGGGTTACGTCCCAGATTTCATTATATGTATGAACAGGTTTCAGAATTTAATAGTTTTAGCAGCAGTGAACAGTGTCATGACCAATGAAGAACTGTTTATATGTCTAGAAACAATAATCAAAATTTCAAATAAATAGTTAGAATTCTTAGATTAAATGTCACAGAACAAACAATTTTTTTGTCTCTGCCTTTTTTGTGATATTTTAGTCCGTGTAACATTATTTTGCATATTGATAAGTAGATAACTCATTTAATACAAGTACTAGAACAATTTTACAGGTTGAGCTTGCAATGGTATTTAATTTGGAACAGAAGCACAGTGTTCAATTAATTTGTCAGTGGTTCCTGTTCATTTTGATTCAGCTCATATCAGGGAAATTTTTGGAGCACTGTTGGATTTCTTTCAGATGGAACTGTTGGAGGATGTCCTTCAGGGACACACCTAATGCCTTCCAGCTGCAGATGAGCATTCCCACTCAGGGACAAGACTGAAGATAGTTTCTATTCAACAAAAGGAAATGGAGAGGCAGGGAACCCACCCTGTATGAACATTGTCTAAACACTACTTCCTCAGCAATTCTTTGGCAATAGAAATAATTTTCCATTAGTCTTTGCTTTGTGCTAACAATATGTGTAATTATCAAAGTTTCCCATTCCTCTCCCCATCTTACTTTCCTTTACCTTTTTGCTGTGAAATTTTTGAGGTAATAAATGATGCAATTTGGTCAAGAATTTATGGTATGCAATGAAAAAAAAAAAAAAAAGGATTCCTAAATGTCAGCACATAGAGTTAGTATAAATGTTTAAATCATTTGCATTTTATTGACTGACCTTTGCTAGTCAGCAATTTCTGCTTGATGAAACAACTGAAAAAAATTACAGCTTTCTGTTGCAGATATATCTGGAAAATATTTAGAAAAAAAATGTTTTTTATAACTACAGATCCCTTGGCTTGGGTGAAGAATCACAGGAAACTTTTTATTGCATCCCTGACTTGTATATCTCCTTCTGTCAGAGCAAGGTTTAAGAATGAACCTGCTTCTCTCTTCTACCTTCACTATAGAAGCATCTAATTTCCTATCCACTGAAACAGTTCTAGTCCTCCCTTTCTGCCTCTTGAATGATTTCTCACTTTTAGGAATGTTTATCTCCACTCTGTGCCCTTCTACACCTAGCTTATGGCAACTGTCATGGTGAAGCCGATTAGAGACAATCCAGGGAAAATACCTTTTACTATGAAACAAAAAAAAAAAAAAAAGAAAAAAAAAGAAAAAAAAAAAAGAAAAGTAGAAATAGAATGCGCATAATCAATTGTTTTTGAAGAACCCTTTAAAAGATGCTTTGTCATATTGAAGAATTGACAGAATTGAAATTTTTCATTTTAGAATTTTTCCCATGGAAAAGTAGCTACTCAAATTTAACTGTTCAGCCTTCACAAAAGATTCTTCCTTTAAAAAATGTCATCAGGAGT
Organism: Erithacus rubecula; assembly: GCF_903797595.1. Taxonomy (NCBI): domain Eukaryota; kingdom Metazoa; phylum Chordata; class Aves; order Passeriformes; family Muscicapidae; genus Erithacus; species Erithacus rubecula. The sequence continues at coordinate 64,401,667 of NC_136658.1, forward strand.
CATGATGGTAATTAAAATAACCTATATGAAGGATCAGTTGTTTTTTGGATGAATGGTTAAAATGGACATTAGTAGCTCATCACCTATAGTACAATCTTGTTTCAAATAGGAGATATTAGGGAGTTTTTCAAGTGTCTATGTTTGTTGATATATTCTAAAAACCACATTCTACTGTGTAAAAAAAGTACTGAAAAGGAATAAGCACAAAAGAGTGACACTATCATTATTGTATCATAAAATAAATGGAATTTCAGTTTTGAACAGATACAGACAAATAAAAACCAATCCATCAAAATATCTCTATACTGTTACATGGTTGGGATTAGTTAGAGATGCTTGTGAGATGATTTGTGCTTTAAGTGTCAAGAAGGAAAAACTCAAAACAGGAAATTTTTATATGAAAGAAAGAGAGCAGAATACACTAAGGAGAAAATAGTACTTTATTTCACCTTGTTAGAATTGAAGGAAAAAATCTTTGAAGGTCTAGACCCAGGTTAGTCTAATCCTTTATGCATGAAGATAGAAGCAAAATTGAATGCTATATAAGGATTATTTTGAACTCAGACAAAAGTCAAACTGACAAAATATACACATATATGCATACATACATATGTATATGCAGTTATGATGAAAAGGTTTTTCAGTAGAGGAATGGTAATTCATCAGATTTTGAGTTAGATTTCAAGAAGTCTGAAAATATAAACCTAGTTCTTGATCAGACATTTGGTGAACCTTTAGAGCCCTTCTAACTATGCTGCCTTACACAAAAAATTTCCACTGGTCACTCTTTCCAACTTATTTCTGTCTGCTTTTGTCTTCAGTTTCATCCAGTACAACTCTATCTAGGATTGAACTTTTGGGGAGGTTTAAAGTCTCCCTGAGGTAGAACATAGCATGTTGAAATTTATTCAGGCACCACAGAGAACAAATGACAACATCTGCCTTTGATTCAGAGATTGGTATTGTCCATCTGTTCCAGGCTACATATGGGAAATAGGTGTGTCTTACAGAGCCATATTTCCTAGTGGTCAGTCCAATGAGCAGGTGAACATTTGGATGAAATAACCTTTGACATTGTTTCCTTAACCCACTTGTGACTGTGTGTGCTTCTGGATGGAGGTGTGCAGCATGCAGACTACAAACGAGGCATGTCTCAGTGCAAGCCTAGGGAATGTCCTTCCTGCTCCACACAGATCTGGCCCCTCACCCCAGTGTGTCCCTTTGAGCAGCATGAACATCTCTTGCACACATCAACCGAGCAGGCTTTGTAGCAATGTTCACTATGGAAGGTTAGTGTGCACATTTGCTGTGTATGCATATGTCTCTCCATGTTCCTGTAGTTTTTGAATCTATAGATTTTAGCCAGAATTCACAGAGTAGTGGAGGTATCAAAGATCATTAAATGTCAGTTACAGTTTCTTGCACTTTTCTCTGTTAGCAGCTGGTGTCTCTTTGCACTCTATTCTAATTTTCCTTCTAAAACACACTAACTCACTAACTGCTTTGGTATTCAGATAAGCTTATGAGCAGTCACAGTCTGAACAGAATTCCTGCTGGTGGATTTTACTGATAGCCCCCGCTACTACATCAAAAAAAAAAAAAAAAAAAAAAAAAAAAAAAAAAAGCAGCATGCATTGCTCTAGTGTTTGAGATGACCAGTTTAAAATATTCTGTTATCATATGGGTATTGAAAATTATCAATATTTTGTCTGTCTGTATGTGGCAGCTTTTCTCCTTCCACACAGTATGACATAGAGATAAGAATGGGAGAAGAGACCTTTTATTTTGTGCTGATATGGACTATATTTGATCCTCAATTGACTGTGTTTATAAGACTATTATTCTATGTAATGCAATATTACTGTACAAAACCAATTTCAAACTCACCATATATCATTTTGTGTTTCTCCAGAAAAAGAAGCAACCTTATATTAGAGAGAGTGATATGAGAGGGTGATACAATATATAAGTCTAGAGAGTCCTAAGGAAGAAAGAAAAGAAATGGCAGGCCTTAAAGAGAGACATATCTAAGGAAAGAGCAGCACAGATTCCTGCACATGGTGGCAGGGATGTATCTCAATATAATGTCCCCATTCTGGGAAATACTTTAACTTTAGGATTGAAACCAGCATTTGAAATGTTTGTAGTTTCTAGACAGAAGGAATTCATGTATAACTATCTAATTATTAATTAGGAAAACAGTTAGGCATATTTCTGGATGATCAGTTTGGAAAGTGGGTTACTGATACCAACATAAGTATTGCTGAATCTTTCAGAAATGTGCAAGGGAACCACAATGTAAACTTATTCACAGATATTTTCATATCACTTATGCTCAGCTTTTGTAAGAAGTTGATGGAGTTTGATAGAGGGATAGACCAAGAATTACGGATATCCAGAAAAGGAAACCATGGAAAAGTATAATAGAGCACAGCATGGCAGAAGTCTCAAACCTGTGAGAGAAATATGGCAATTGAAGAGTTTTTTTAAAATTATACAAAAAGTGCTTTCTACTGTATGTGAGGTTATAAAAGTAAAGTATGTTTGATGAAAATATTTCCAGAAAAGAAGCAGTACAAATTTAAAAAAAAATTAAAAAGTGGAAAAGGACACTATGAAGAAGGTAATGACTTGCAAGTCACTTCCTAAAAGGGCATTTTGATGGATATGGTTGATGCTGTTTATTGGTAATATCTTTCTCAGCAACATAGATAGGGTTTTCTGAAATGAGGAGGAAATCTGTTGCAGAGGGAAGGGAAGTGTGGATTCTGGGTCACAAGACAGAAAGTAGGTCTGCCATAACATCCTTGTAGGTAAGCTCAGAAAATATGGATTAAATGAATGTGATGCCTTGGACTGGCTACCTAGAACAGAGGCTAGACAGAGTTAAAAGGAAAAAAGTGGATATTTATTAAAAGCCTTTAACAGATACACCTTGGGCGGTGTAAAAGCCTCACAGAGGCTACACCCAAGGTGGATGATGGTCACAAATTTTTCAGACAGATATATTTGGTATATTTGTGGATAAGGAGTTAATTGTCCAATTACAGCTTCAGGTAATGAAGTCACATTCTTCCAGTTTGCACCTCCCGAATTCACTTTTGTTTATACTTTCCAGGCCTGAGGCTGTGATGATGACTTTGGTTCTCAGGCCTGGAAGGATTGTTTTGTCTGACCAAAATATGACGAGAACTTACTAACACTCAGTATGACGTTCAGAGTTATTCAATAATGCAGTACAGGATCTGAAAATATAAATGCTAAAACTTAATGCATCAAATGGACACTGAGTTGGATCCAGACCTGGCTGAATGGCAGAGCTCAGAGGGTCATGATCAGCAGAGCAGAATCCTGTTGGAGGCCTGTGGTCAGTGGCATTCCCCAGGGATCAGTGCTGAGTCCAGCCTTGTCCAGCTTGTTCATCCATGACCTGGATGAAGGGATAGAATGTGCTCTCAGCAAGTTTGCTGATGATATGGAACTGGGGGAGTGTCTGACACAGCTGAAGCTGTGCTGCCATTCAGTGGGACCTTGCCAGGCTGGAGAGCTGGGCAGAGAGAAACCCAGTGGGGTTCAGCAAGGGCAAGGGTGGGGTCCTGCCCCTGGGCAGGAACAACCAGCACAGGCTGGGGCTGAGCTGGTGGAGAGCAGCTCTGCTGGGAGGCACCTGGGAGCACTGGGGATGACAAGGTGACATGAGCTGGCAGAGCTGCTGTGGCAGGAGGGCTGTGGTACCCTGAGCTGCCTGGAGGGAACTGTGGCCAGCAGCTTGAGGGAGCTGATAGCCCACTCTGCTTGGCCCTAGTGAGGCCACATCTGGAGGGCTGTGCCCAGTTCTGGGCTACTCAGCACATGGAAGACAAGGAGCTACTGCAGAGGCTCCAGCAGGGACCACAGGGATGGCGAAGGGCCTGGAGCATCTCTTATGAAAATTCACTGTGGGAACTGGGCTTGCTTATTATAGAGAAGAGAGAGGGGATCTCATTTGTTATTATATGACTTTTAGAAGACAAGATATAGGTTTGTGAAGGTGAAAAATGCAGATATATTCTACATGCAAAACTTTGTCATTAGAAACTGGAGTTATCTTTAAAAACCTAGTCACTAGGCAACTAAGAATTTTAAAAAGAAACTCAAAGTAACATACAAAAAAAACCAGATATATGTATTATGACAATTTTAAACACGCACAGTATTACATGAATCATCCGTATGATGTGAAATTCAAATATAAGTTCCAATAAGAAAAATACCTTTAAATAAATGACTAAACTAAACATTACAGAGTGTCTGAGAGATAATACACTTCAGTAAACATGGTACACTTTTTATGATATAAAGTGCTGAATCGCCTCAGGAATGAGCCATCCAGAAGGTTCAAATTTCTCTGTCTCTTCTTATTTCTTTCTTCACATGCTATAGTATCAGCAGTGTTAATGAATTCCAGAAAAAAATTAAAAAATCCCAGTGTTTACAAATATAGAGCTTGTGTCTAGTTAATGAATTTGTTACTGAAATGCATTTCCTATGGAAAAGAGAACATTAATAGCTGCTGGCAGTTTTTTTAAAAACTTCCAGCAGATGATAGGAAAAACAGTATAATACAGACAGGGTGTCACCTTCCAGTTAGAAAGCAAAAATGAAAATTGGTTAAAACAAATATGGGTAGTAGAACAAATATGGGTAGTAGACCTATAAATTATATTGACAGATGTGTGTTCAAGCAAAACTTCTTCACTCTATTCTGGAGACTACTTGTTTTGTGTAAGAGTTCTTGCACAGAATCTGAATTCTCATTTTCAGGGCTGTCACAGAAATCACCAATCAGTCCCTATTAGCTTGGACACTCCACTCTCCTGAGCAGCCTGGCTGTGCATTCCAAGGACAGCAGCCAATAAGGGCTGATAGAAACTTTATAGCTGTGTTTATACAAATTTTTAGAAACTTTTTACACTATCTCTTGATTGGGTGACTGTTGAAGTTAGGCACTACAGAAAATCAGATAATATTTCAGGCAGTAGTCTTTGATCATACAATGACAAAGAAGGAAGAAAGTTGATTCAATTTCTTATGCTTTTCCCTTTTTATCTTCCATGTAATTTCTCCATCTAGACTACAATATCACAAAAGGCCGTAGTCTGGAGCACATTTGTAGACAAATCAGGCAGAAAGTAACAATGAAGTGCACTTTTATAGAAAATCTATTTAGAAGTTACGAAATTAATAAGAAGTCAGAGTCTTTCTAACATGCTTTGTAAGCAGTTCAATACAAATTCTACAAGATGTCTTATTAAAACCCATGGGAAAGCTATAGCTTTCTGTTTAGTTAGTTCTATTTGTTGGAAAAGCCAGACTCTGAATGTACCCACTACGGGATTTTTTCAAAGGAATCATAATTATCTGTGGCGTCCATGTTCCATAGTCTTTTTTGCTTAGAATATACATTCCTGCATCAGGAATGTATGTAGTGTTAGAATTTTTACTTTTCTAACCTCAGCAGTGTATATTATAGGCTGTCAGAAGGGCAGACTGTGAAGAAATATTGCTATAATCATTTACTAATGGCTGCAAGTTATTATACATTAGAATGAATTTATTTTTTCAGTCTAAAGGGAACATTAAATTGATAACAATGCAATTTAAAAATTGGTTGTTTTCTGCCTACCATTCTCTTTTTGCACATATCAAGGATATTTTTTGTTTTCTGGACTCTCTCATCTTTTCTGTATCTTTCTATAAAAGGCTGTAGTGCATGTCACAGCAAAGCTCCCTGATCTCTGTAACAATGTCCTGATTTATCAGTGAGATGTTGTTTATGAGAAAAGAAATATATATATTCATTTTATGTATGTATATATTTGGTTTTGAAGTAGAAATACCATTTATATCTTCAACATTTGCTGTCAGGTCTTTTTTTCTCAGTTGCCTCTTAATGACACAAAGGAGTAGACAAACATCTCTGCTCCTTCTACAATAAACAAAATCAGAGAACTTGTATTTGAAGATCAAAACCATAAAAGAAAGAAATTATTTAAACTATGGGGAAAAAAAGTCTTCTTTCATCCTCTTTTGGAGCAATAACATGCAAATATTTGCACTTTTTATGAGGTATCATTCTGCATTTTACTATACACCTTTGCAGTCAGTACCAATATAGTATTATACTTTCCAGATCATGTCAAGAGATCCACCTTGCACTTCATTGTTTATTTTCTTCTAAAATTGATTAAATCCACACCACAGAAATTGTCTAACACACTACAACTTTGATTTCCCCAACTCTACTAGCATGGTATAAATTGTAAAATATGCAGATGTTAATTCTGAGCTGCATATTTCCTTTTAACTGCAGGGACAGGAGATGACCTACACATCAAACATTTTCTTTGATTTTTTTTTTTTTTTTTTTTTTTTTTTTAATTTCAAAGGGTAGAAAGACATTGAGCAAGTAGAAACATAAAAAAAATTCCTGTATTTTTATTTTCCTATCAACATTTTTGTTCATATAAACAGTCTTTCTCCAGTAGCAGGATTGTTTTTACAAAGTTATTTCTTTTGACTGGATTCAGATAAGAAAAAAAGTGTTGTTATATAAAATCATTACAAAACTGACCATGAGCCAAAAAGATGCTCTTTTGAGAAAATTATAAGCTTCTAAATATGTTGTAAACTTATTACTAAATTAAAAGCACATATTATTTCTTACTGATGGAAATGGTTTATTGAGCATTGATAATAAAGACCAAGAATAAAGGTAATCGAATATTCAACATAGATCTTAATATCTAACACTGGAACTAGAAACAGAAAATCACTGACATTTAGACATTTCATATATAAATATTTGGTTAATCCAATTTTAATTTCTTAATGATCCAGTGATGTTGCAAGTCTACTTGCAGTCGGCAAGATTACAGAGCAGATGTGTGTATTTGGGAACATGACATTGACCCCCCGTGTCACTTTTTTTTTTTTCCTTATTTCATCACTGGAACGTGTCATGTTACTATATGTCACTAATTTTTGTATACATTGCCACAAAGGACTTGTACACAAATATAAAGCTATACTATTTGGTTTTGACTGCAACTCCTCTCCTTTCCTGGCAACCCAGTGAAATTGATATATATTCATGATCTAATCCAATAGAGCATGTGATTAATTTCATGCAGTCACACCAAATGCAGTATTAACATGCTTCAAGTTAAATAGTGTTTGTCTTGACGTCTGAATTATCAAGAATAAAAATTTAAGTACTCATTAAAAAAAAGTATTTTCAGATTTTATTTTATAATTCACCACATCAAGATTGCCTATGCATAAAGAAATTTTGCAATCCTTTTTGTTTTACAAATATTGCCAACTTGAGGAAAAAAAATCTCATCTGCAAATAATATGGAAAGAAATATTTAATTTATTATGAGACAATATTAGTGTACTGAAATACTTAAATTGCTCTTTCCTTGCCAATGTAAATACTCTTCATTTGTGTGTTTAGTTTACAGATTTTCTTTGTGCCTGCATACAGGGCTGTAAAGAGCAAGTTTGTGGGTATCATTCTTCTATGGGCATTCCTCATGCACCACATTAGAAAACGGTGATATGTAGCCATATGTAACCACAAGTCTTCATGAAAAATAATGAAACTTGAAGCTATTCCTCCTGGCATACATGCCTAGTTACAAATCAATGCTAATTGCATTTCAAACACACTACTATTAGATCTCTAATATTCAAACTATATTTTCCAAAGAAAGAAATCTCCCTGAAATCCCCATCTGGAATTCCAGGAACTGTAAGCACCACAATTGATCAGCTTCAAATCAGAACAGAATATCTTGATAATTTTTTTTCTTCAGTCTCTGAAATTCTCTGAGAAAGTGCCGTTTCTGAAAATTGCCCCTTCAGTTTTGCTTCCAGTGTGCATCAACAGGCAGGAATGCCATGACCTTTTGTACTACATGCTCCATAAAACACTTGCTCTCCTGCCATTTATTTTGTCAAGTTTAAATTTTTTGTATTTTCTAGGTAGTGACATACGATAAAGGTTCTGTAAAACCTCAGCAATTTGTATTGGATTCTCATTTAAAAGTTTTTGTTTTCATCAGTGTTTAACTTCATCAGCTTTAATAGTGTTGTTTTTGATGTACGGCAGCTTGTGATAAGAACAAGAAGCACCCTTTCTATCATACATTGAATAATGTTCAAAGCAATTACTCTTCCTTTCTGATAGAATACTGAACATCAGAAGATCTGTAACCTATTTCAGAAATCCTCCAGCTAATATTAATTTCATATACATGTGTTATTAACACTCTTTATCTTGAGGCCTCTGTTGTGATCTTAGTGATGTTAAGACTTCCTGAGTGTACTGTCCCCAGAAGGTAATGTGCTGCTCTCTCTCTCTTTCACAGACTTGTACCTCCAATGCCTTGCAATAAACCTTTTTTGAGGAATCATCAGCTTATATGCTTGAAGAAATATATTCAAGATTTATTGTCTCTTCCAACCGTTCAGGTAGTGTCAGGCTTAACATTTTTATCTTTTGCATGTTTACATAACAATGCTTCTCATGCCAGCTGCTTTCGTAGGATTGCTGTACATCATATTGACCTGTGGGACTTTCCCTCACAGTTAGGGGTTACCCATTTACCAGCTGGTGCTGTAGCACTTTCCAAAACTTTTGGAAGAGAAGCTCCACAGTGAAAGCCCCTTTACCTCTGAAAGAAGGTGATCAACTTAATCTCTTGCCTACATCTTAGAAACATAAAGGTAGTAACAACAGTACTCATATAAATGTCCATTTCAAATAACATTATACCTAGCTTTTGAGTACATCATGAATTTTCCACAAACAGGTTTTTAATGTATGTAATTTTAATGTATGTAATGTATGTAATGTATGTAATGACTGGTGAGTCACAAAAACATGATTATCTTGAACAAAGAGAAAAGGTCTTTTATGCAAATTCTTTTAAAGGACCTGCAAGAGGAGGTTTGGGAGACTCATTGCATTGCCAGGCACTTGAAGCTGTCTGCAGCTTGCCTGTAGAGCTGATACATAGAAAAATTAAATTATGCCAGGCTCATGGATGTTTTTACAGTCTTCAAGGACTTCCAAACGTCACTGAAGTGCTCTTTGAGTCAAAGAGATTTCACATCTGTCATAGCCTAAGCATATTAATTTGAAAGGTGTTAAAAATGCCCTAGCAAAATAGTTTTGTAGATGTTTCCTGAGTGCTCTGTTTCACAATAGTAGCAGCAGTTATAATACTGTTTGCTATGACTTTCTCATTTCTAGTCTGTTCTGCTCATGTTTGATTTGATACATATGAAAAGGCAATCCAGACATTTCAAGGCATATTTTCAGAGTACTTTTCTCATAAAGAAATTTCACCTGAGTACATAACTTACAGATAACTAGGCAAATGCAACTCAGCACTAAGTATTTAATGGTCTAAAAAATATCTACCATTGATTCATCTTTCAATTGATTTTGAGGCCAAATCAAAGGCTATTATTAAAACTTGGGCCTGATGGGTATATTTGTTATATGAAATGGTTGTAGTTAATAATAATAATTAATACAATAATAATGGTATTTGAAAGTTGTTTAAACTGCTTTTATTTAATTCTGGGTACCACACTACCAAAAAGATATTGAGAAATTGTTAGGAATTTACATGTAAGTATATACAAGTAAATGTAAGTATAAATAACCAGACTGATTTATGAATGAATATTAAAATAACTAAATCTGTACATTTTGACTAAATATTGACTAAGGTCACTAATAGTCTAGCTAGTCTAGCTGTTGTTAAACCCTTTTGGCACAGACATGCTCCTGAGAGCACAGCACATCTATGGTACACCAGAAGGGCTTTTAACTTTAAGGACATTCCATTCTTTCTGACTGTACAGAAGAACAATGTGAACTGAAGGATATTGACCTGCACAATTCCACCTCTTCACTTCTCCCATCAGTTATTTAAGAACGATGTCCCCAAATACCATTGACACAAAGAGTTGGGGATAAAAGGTCTTCATTGCACTTTCCACATTTTTGGTGAAATATAATTGAACAGGATGTTTAGTCTGGAAGATGGAAGCAAATGTTGAGGTTTTTTTTTAATATGGACATTATTGTTAGTGGAATTCATATCTATTTCAATTGTCATTTTTCTTTTCTAATTTCTATGATTCTAGGGAGGTCAGTGTATAATGATTTTTAGCACAAAATGCTGATACTTGTATGAAAAGGGAATTCACAGATTTAAAGAACTATGGAAAAAAACCCCCAATAATTAAAGCATATAAAAATATGAATATAAATATTAGTATAAATTTAATAAATATAAAATAAATATAAATATATAATATAAATATAATTTTAATCAAAGAATTGAATAAATCAGAGTGAAATTTAGAAGCTGAATCAAAATAATACAATTTCAACTCAGTTTGAAGGTTAACTATGTTCCTGACAATGTTGGTTATAATTGTCAGTTTATAGAAATTCCTGCAACATAGCTGGAAGATGTAGAAACTTGGTTTTGAAACTCTATATAATTATTCATTTTCTCATTTTAGGAGCTTCTTAAATACTTATGTGGGGATGAGAAGAAGAAGAGTACAAAGAGGAGAGTCAGAGAATATCAAGAAATGACATATTTCTCCTGATTTTCAGTTTCTATTAGAGCTTGAAAGGGTTTTCACTATGGGTCTTGTAATGGAAAAATGGCAAAGAAGTTGTGCATTTTTTAAAAATATAAATCATAGAAAAAATTCTTAGATCCTTTGCATAATATGAAATATTTGCATTGACAGTTCCAAATAGCAAAAGACCCCATCCTAAAACACATTAACACACAATCTACCATTTGTTTCCTCTCTAAGTGGACATTAGTTTATCTTAATATATTTGCAAAGCGTAAGAAAACAGGAGATAGGAAACAAAACAAAACAAAACAAAACAAAACAAAACAAAACAAAACCAAAACTAAAACTAAAACCAAAACCAAAACAAAGAAACAAATAAGGAAATACAAAATACCCCCCCCAATAGTATTTTAATAGAATCATGTATGAAGTATAGACTTGTTATAAGATTTTAAAGAATATTTTAAAGTATAAGAATTTAAAATTTACCTAGATTTTCTTGGTATTTCTATTTTATATTATGCAAGAAATTAAGAAGATATCTTCAAGTCTGAAGAAACAGTGAGCTTTTTGATAAAGAGTTCAAATATACAAAAGAAATGGACCCCTGTACCATACTTCTTTTTGTAGTTGCTGATGTAGCTTAAGAGAATCCACATCCTGCATATTTTATGTATCTTACATTAACTATTATTTTCTGTCAATAAGCAACACTCCTTCCATCTTTTTGAATGAAGTTTCTATAAACAAAGATAGAAAAATATTTTGTTGATAACAGTTATTATCAACATTATTATTATCAAAATTTCTATAAAGTTCCCATTTTTGTTAGAAGAGTCTATTTAAGTTGATGAAAAAAAAAACCCAAACCACTAAATCTTGGATCAGGGTTGTTGGTATTAGCAACATGTGTCTTCTGCACCACTGAAAAACTGAAACAGTAGGTCTTTATAATAAACTCTACATGTCTTGTTGAGTCTTACACACTTTAGTAATGTTTTTTATCTTGAAATATAGGAAACAAAGAGGTGGGTTTTTTATACTGGAATTGGAATTTTTTTTTTTACCCATGGGCTGTTATAATAGGGATATACTACATGTGCTGGGATACATACTGTCACAATAAAAACTCTTTTCCTTCAAGAAATTTTGCTGGTTGTGACTCTCCAGCAGAATCCACCAGATTCTGTGTTTCAGATTATCTAGCCTTTAGGCCATTTATTTGTGCATAATGCTCATTTTTTCTGTGCTCATTTCTTCCAAAACAATTTCAGCAGGACATTTCAAGTTTCTACTTCTTCATCTATGAGCCTGGTGACATCACAGAATTGCAGATTCACAGAACCACAGTAGATCATCTAGTCCAACCTTCCTGCTCCAGCAGGGTCATCCTAAAGCACGGGGCACAGGATTATGTCCAAAGGGGTCTTGAATATCTCCAGTGAGGGAGACTCCACTGTGTCTGGGCAATCTGTTCCAGTGCTTGGTGACCTGCACAGTAAAGTTTTTCCTCATATTCAGGTGGAACATCCTGTACTTCAGTTTCTGACAGCTGTCTCTTGTCCTACTGCACTACGGAAAAGAACCTGGCTCACTCATCTTGACACCCTCCCTTTCAGATACTTGTAGACATTGATAAGGCCCTCTCTCAGTCATCTCTTTCCAAGGTTTAATCAGCCCAGCTCCCTCAGCCATTCCTCATAAGGGGGATGCTCTTGTCCTGTAGTCATCTTCATTGCTGGATCCACTCCAGGAGCTCAAAGTCTGTCTTGTACTGGGGAGCCCAGAACTGCACACACACAGGGCTCCATGTGTGGCCTCGCTAGGGCTGAGAAGAGGCACAGAACCACCTCCCTTGACCTCCTGGGAATGCTCTTCCTAATGCAGCCCAGATTATCTTTGGTTTTCCAGGCCACACCGCTGGCTTGAAGACAGAGTGTTCTCTTCTCATGGAAACTCATGGGAAGGTTTACTTGTCCCACCAGTTCAACACCATTGTATTTATTGGGAGAACTTTCCACTACAGGCATTTCAGATCTCTTTTCAATGTAGTTGATCAATTTAAAGTAGTGTTGAAATCTAAGTAGAAACATACAATGTGTTATTGAAAAAAAAAAAACTTCTTTCAATGTCCTAATTATGCTGTCAAAAATATCTTAAGTGAACCTAGGCAATTCTTGTAGGTAAACCAGAAAATATCTATAGTATCATTCATGTAATTCCACTACACCAAGCAGAGCATCAAAATTCATAATTAATACCTTGAGGTGTTTTGATCCAAAGCAGGTAACATTTACAAACTAGGCTGATGCTGAGTTTCTCAGAATTTTCAAATCTCTAGCCTCCATGGTATTCTCTGTGATTTCTTGGATTTCTGCATAACATTTAGTGCACAGACTGCTTCTCCTTTGTCCTAGCAGTACCAATGGGAAATACTGGGAAACCAAGTGCTTCAGTCTGCATTCAACTAAATATATACTTCATTAAACCTGTTCCCTCAGGGAATTTTCAACTTGGTTGTAAAAATTAGAAAGCTCTTTGGAAGAAATATACTTAAGTATAAGAATGAGTTGCTTGAAACTTTTTTATTTTTCTTCTTTGACTATACTTGATAAATAGCAAATGCTGGAGCTGTGTAGACTCTGACTCCTCCACCAACTACTCTGCATCATTATTTTAAGTGAAGCTTGCATGGACAGTAGAAAATTAAGATAGAATGGGTGGGTGAGTTTGGGAGGAAGACTCAACAATTGCCTTTTTCCCTCATAAGGTTTTGTGGGTAAAAAATTTCAGGACAATTTTAGTCTGCCACAAATAAGAAAAAAATCACCCCTAGAGAACCACATTGTATATTAGGCAGTGTGAGAACAGATGACAATAATAAATAATTCTTTCCTCTCAGAGTGTTTGTTTTTTGTATGATTTCAGTGAAAAATGAGTACACCAAAGTATTTTGGCATTATTCAACCAGCTTTCAATATTACTTCAGGAATTTCTCTCAAAAGCTCAGATTTTACTTGTTTATTAATTCATCACTGTTATGGATGGATTTTTAACTTAGCTAAATTGAAACATTTACAGTGATTTTGGCTGAGTGATTTGATTATTGCAATTAATTTTAGGATATCTGTCACAAAACGTATATAGAAATTTGTGAAACTCTGTCTTGTCACAGAATCATAGAATAGTTTGTGTTGGAAGGGATCATAAAAGTCCATCTAGTCCAATCCCTAGCAGTAAGCAGGGACATCTTCAATGATACCAGTTGGCTTATAGCCCTTGAATATTTTCATCCATGGGAAATCCATCACCATCTGGGCAACTTGTTCTAGTGTTTTACCACTCTCATTGTAAAAAAAATCTTTCTTATATATAATCTAAATGGACCTCATTCAGTAAAAACCCATTATCCTTTGTTGTGTCTCAACAGGTCCTGCTAAAAAGTCTGTCCTTGCCTTTTCTATAGGACAATGTTAATTGCTTAAACATTGCAGTGCTATCTCCCTGGAGCCTTCTCTTTTCCAGGATGAACAATCCTAATTCTCTCAACTTTCCCTCTCTTCTTGCCCTTTAGTTTGACCTGCAGGTCTTTCTTGACTCAACCATACTGATCTCTTAGTTTCCTTGACGGATGTCTTACACCTGGGGATCAGGAGTTCTTAAACTCTATGGAAAGCATTCTTAGAGTCTGTTGGCTTTTCCTACTCCCTTGCCCCACAGGACAATTTAGCAGGGAGCACTATTGACAAACTCCTTGAAGAGCTGGAAGCTTGCTTTTCCAAAATTCAGAGTCCTTACTCTACTGTTTGACTGGCTTATATCCGTCAAGGCTGCAAAATCCGCCAGTGCATAAGCATCACAGCTCAGGCTGCCCCCTAATTTGACACCATTGATTGACTTGACACTCACTTATGTTGGTAACCAACAGGTACAGTGCTGCGTGCCCTCTGGTAGGGCTATGTATTACCTTGCTTAAGAAGTTATCCTTCATGTTTTCCAGGAGTCTTCTGGACTACCTACAGCTCTCCCAGCAGATGTTGATGTGGTTGTTGTGCTTTCCCAGCAGACGTTGAATCTTTCTGTCAGGAGAAGAATCTGTGAACATGAAAATTCCTGTAGCCAGAGCAAGTAGATGCTGTCAATAGTCCTGGATCCTCTGGCCTGACACCAACCACAAGGTTCTCTTGTTACCTTAGTCTGATTCTTACCCAGTTTTCGACCTGCTAGTGGCTATTCTTTGGAGACAACTCTTCACACACTATTCAGTTTTGTGGAGGACAACACATCCACTATTCCATCCTCACCTTAAATTGATTAGCTAGTTCTCTAACTAGTTCATGGGATAATCTGAAGCAAAATGTCTCTGAAAAAGAGATGAATATAAGAACCTGTAGGTCACCTCAGGATCTATCTGCAGGTATTCACAGAATGCCAATAACATTCTAGAGCACCGTCATGTTTCCTTAATAGAGGAATGTCATCTCTCCCTCTATATTTTAAAGGAGATCCTAGGACAAAAATACCCAGTGACTCCAACTAAGATGCTGTTAAATAAAAAAAATAAAATAAAATGGCTGATGGAGCGATATAACTGAGAGTTGGGTTTATTTGTGTAAAAGGAAGAATGTCAGTTATGGATCACCACAGATTATCCAAGGAAAAGATTTTGGCCTTAAGATATCGTTTCAGAAGTTTATGTTTCCGCTCATGACTAAGTTTATATGAACTAATTTTGACAGTCCTATTAAAACCTAAATTAATATAATGTGTTAAGTTTATGTATGGAGAAAATACTGTTCCCTTCAATGAACTATGGAGAAAGAACAGTAATTACCTCTTTAGAAGCAGATACCAACCTAAATGAAATTTCTCTTGCTGACTTTAAAGATTAGTTACTGTTTGATATGGCTAAACACATTTTAAAATTTTAAATATGAATTCTGAATATGCTTACATCCATCTATATTATATTTTCATTTAAAAAATTACTCTTGCAATCATATTTGACAAGTGATTCTATAAGAAAACATGAATGAAGGAGGGCTGTTTGTGATGGAGTGATGCACAAGATTTTTAAACGTGAGTGCTTGGAAGCTAGACACATGATAGCTTTACATAGACATACCATTCTCTATATTCTGGATATACAAAAAACTATAATAAAAAAAAGCCAAATCCCACCCCTCCACAAAAAATAAACAAACAAACAAAAAACTCAACGCCCTTCCCCAGAAGAACCCAAACAAACCCCAAACATGAACCAAATAAAAAATCCCATGACAATCCAACCAGTCAGAGCCAAAGGGAGTTGCAGTAACTAACTTGCTTTCTATTTACATATTTAAAAGCCTAACTTTAGCGACTCAAGATGACACATTTGATAATAGAATTAGTGAATGTGGGTTTTTTTTTTTTCAGTCTAAGATAATAGTATTGGGTGAGACAATCCCAAATGCTTAAGAAAAGAGTCTCTTGATCTAATGTCTGTGGTAAATAGTCCCTTCTAAAAGAGAACATAACTTTGGGTTATGTCTCCTTAAGGAGCTGTTATTTAAAGAGGAGTCTATAGGGTTCATAAAGGTTAGCATCAATGACTAAGCCTGTCAGTTTAGGATCTTCAGTTGACTTACTCATTTACTTCTGCTGTTCTCTGAATAAAAGAGAACTGGGAGGAATATTCAGGAATGAAGCACTCACTTGGGAAGTTGAGAAGAAATTTATTGCAGTAATAAGACTCGAAGTAACTTAACACTGTTGTCTCCTGATGTACCTTCTGGCAAAGTGTCTTCTTCCTATGGAAAGTCTTTTCCAACATGAAACCTTTTATAGAGTAAAGAGAGAAAGCCCCTTACTCTACTGCAGTGACAATCAGGCAAGGACATGGGTCTTGGAAAAAAATGCTAAGTGGACGGAAACTATTTTTCACCATAAAAATGATGGTAAAAGCAAAAAAAAAAAAAAAAAAGGTGATGTTCTTCATAAATCTACCAGGACCATTTAAATAAAACAAAACCCCCCTTCTATTATACTCAGATATAGCAGAGGGATAGCAGTCCAGGAGCCTCCTGAAGATCCTTGATCATCACTCAAGTGGTGGGGGAGCCAAAGAACAGATACCCTGATGCACATCATGGTCACAAAAAAGAAAGGACTTCTTGGGGCTGTCTAGATTGAAACGTAGGTTGCCATGATTATTGAGGTGGTAATGAGAGGGTGACTGTTCACTGGCATGGGTTGTCCAGAGAGTCTGTGGAATCTCCCACTTTGAAGACAGAAGCAGTTTAGACATGGTTCTGAGCACCCAGTTCTAGGTGCTTGAATGGGGGGCTGAACTGGATGACTTCTAGGAGTACCTTCCAAACTCAGCAATTCTGAGATTCTGTAATTTTTATCTCTAAAAATCAAAGGTGGTATGAGACAAGTGTGCACTCTCATTTCACCACACTTTGATCATTTAGAACAGCAGAAGCTCTAGAATCTAGAAAAATCTTCAAGAACTAAAAAACTGTCATTTCCATAGGTCCCAAATTCCTAGACAGGAGTCACCAAAGAAACAGGCTCCTGTCAGACCTTGATTTCACCCAACTACACTTTGTGCTAAGAGAGATCAAGATGACTTGAATGAAGTGGGTTACTTCCCTTTAAAAAGAAGAAAAAAAATATTTTGTTCCAGACAATAATCTCATTAGTGACAGGACATGAGGCTTTGATTGATTCACAGCTGTATGCTCAAGGATTCTTTCTGCATTGTATTACCCCTCAAGACATTGGGCTAAACCCTTGGTGTCAAATCAGCGAAAAATAATGGGAAGGGCAAGGATCTGTTCTTTTTTTCCTGTTATAGGATAAAGACTATTTCTCATTTTTCAACTTTTATTTGCTGGATTTCTCATTTTATAGTTAAAAATACATGAAACTTTCTAATATAGGCATTTCATGTTCCATTACTTAGTAAAAAAATGTAATTTATAATTTAGTTATATAGCACTGTATGCATATTGTTATAAGTTCTAAAATGCTCAGCATTAAATAAGAAATCCTAATGTCTTAAAAATCTAAAGAAATAGATTAAAATAAAGGACTCTGAAATTGAAACTTATGCAGGTATGTTATTTTACTATGTGTTCTAAAAACTGCTCAATGCATATATCCAGAAGTAATATTTTGTGAACTCTTTAATTTTCACTCCATGAACTGATCTACTCGAAAAGCAAAGAATTTCACAGGTCTATGTAAATAAAACATCTGAAATAAATATTTCATATGAGTCTCTCATGCAGATTATGATTTCTTTTAATGTTCCTAAAGCATTTCATAGAAATTGTAGATGTATCTATATTTCTAGTGCTATTTTGATACCATTAATTAATATGCTGACTTATATTGTATGTTTATTGCATATTCTGTATTAATCCGATACCATTGTCTTCTTTGCAACAAAAATTAGCATATAATAAGTCTGCTAAATTTTACTAAGAAGTATATAATTTCATTCATCACTCTTCTGGGTCCTTATAAGGTTTTACAATGCAGCAAATATAAAGGCAAAAGAAGAAAAGATTAGGAAGAATTGCATCTAAATGCAAGACTTCTTTTTTAACAGACAAGCTAAATAAATTGATTAGTTCTCATTTTGGGCTAATGTGGATCAATAGTTGAACAAAGTTTTTAAGGCTGAACTGAGATTGAAACAGTGTAAAAAAGAAGAGATGAAGGTGTCTGGAGCTGCTAGATAGTAAAACCATCACATTCTGTGTTGTATATTGAATTATATATATTTATGTACAGAGGCATTTTCAATGTTTCTCAAAAGTTATTTGGATCTTTTCATCATTGTGCTTCATAATCTAATAACAAATTTAGGACATTTTGTCCATCAAAGTAGAATCAGTTCCTTAAACTCCTTATAAATCTTTAGTACCTGTCACTTTCAAGCATAGCCACTGCAGTTCTTGCTTTATAATTTCAGCATTACATACACTACTCGATGTGACACATAAATACTGCAGTATACAAGTATGTCACCTTTCTGGATTTATATACTATTTCTTTAACAACACAGTCCATCATCTTAACCTTGTTCACTGTAACCTTGGTACTGTATAGAAGTATTCAAAGTTATTTTTCCATCAATAAAACTCGAGTCTTGTCTATATCAGTATGACAAAATTTCTTTACTCTAATACTTCATGATTTATTATGCTAAATAGAATCATAGAATGGTTTAGGATGGAAAAGATCTTAAAGATCATCACCTTCCAGCCTCTTTGCCATGGGCAGGGTTGCCATTCACTAGGTCAGGTTGCTCAGGGTTTCATCTCTTCTGTCTGAACATTTCCAGAGACAGGATAGCCACAGCCCTCTCTGAGCAACCTGGTCCAGTGATTCATCACCCTCACAGAAAAGAATTTCTTCCTAATATGTAATCTAAGCCTGCCCTCTTTCAACTTCAAGGAATTTCCCCTTGTCTGTCACTTTCTGGCCACAAAAAGAAGTCCTTTTTTTCCTTTTTAATACTCCCCCTTCAGGTAGTGAAAGGCCCTAATAAGGTCTTTTGATAGGAGATGTGCTCCAGGCTGCAGATCATCTTTGAGGCCGTCTTCTGGACCCACTCCTAAAAGGTGAACAGCTTTCTTGTGCTGGAGAACCCAGACCTGGAACCAGACTAGAGAGAGAGAATTGCCTCCGTGGGCTGCTGTCTGTGTGTGTTTCCATGAAGCCCAAGATGTGGCTGGCCTTCTGGGCTGTGAGTATGCCCTTTGACTTGTTGGTTTATGTTCAGCTTTTCATCCTCAATTCCCAAGTCCTTCTCCACAGGACTGCTCTTAGTGTCTTCTCCCAGTCTGTATTCACTTCTGGGATCACCTCAACCCAGGTGCAGCACCTGCACTTGTTCTTGTTGAACCTCTTGAGGTTCTTGTGAGCTCACTTCTCAAGTTTGTCCAGGTCCACCTGGATGTCATCCCATACTTCTGTTGTGTGAACTGCACCACTCAGCTTGGAGTCATCTGCAAACCTGCTGAGGGTGTACTTGACCCGCTGTCTGAGTTATTGGTTTAGGTATTGAAGAACATCAGCCCCGGGACAGAGCTGTGAGGGATACCATGCATCACCAGCCTCCACCTGGATCATTGACCACAACTCTCTCTGCATCCATCCAATCAATTCCTTATCCCCTGAATGACTGATTGACTTCTGATATCATTAATTTCTCAAATTGTACTTAACAGTACATATCTAATGATCAGCGTTTTTACCTTCAGTTTGATTAGTTCTGGATTTTCAAACTGACCATCATTATAAATCAGAGTTAAAAAAATATGAGTGCAGAAAAAAAACAAAACACATAAGCAAGTTTTACTGTATTTCAAAATGAAAATATAGGAAGGAAATAAACAATGTAATGTCATAGGAAAGAAAAAGAAAGTTGCCATCAACATTTATTGATACAGCCTGTGCAACAGAAATCTGTTGTTAATCAACCACATTCTCAGTTTCTCAGCAGAAGGAATTGAAATACAGTATGACTCAATAAACTTTCTCTTAGAGTTTATAGTTTCAAGAAATTTCCCTTTTTAGCCAAGTAAGGACACATTATCTTTACAATAAAAATTATTTAAATATTTTGATGAAAAATTCAGTGCATTTTCAGTTTCTCTGTGGGTTTTCTATCAAAATGATGGGTGTACTGTTGTAGTGGTGATTTAGATTATTTCAATCAGTGAGCTGGTTTGGACCAATACTCTGAAACTAATTTCTGTACAGAAGTAAAGTACATGTTTTACATATTTCTCAAACTTTTATTGTCTAAATTTGTTAGATATCTTTTGCTTTGAATCAGGACTACAGTTTTGTTAATAACCCCCTTTCTTTCTTGGTTTGCTTTCACAAAAGAAATTGAAAATCTTAGATTTCATACTACAGTAAGTGAATTTATCCTGTTTCTGAATAAGGATCCTCGTACCTTCCTCTGATGCACCAGGTGAAAGACAAACTATTACATCCTAACTAATTGATCTATCTTCTTTAGTAAAACTGAACTTTTCCCAGAGTTGGAACAATATCAGCTAGGAAAGCCCAATCAGGAAAACCAGCCAAACATTTTGTAATTCTATAACCCGATTTCCAAAGAGCATTGAATAACAGATTGTTTGAGCAAAAATGAAATAAAGATGTAATGGAATCAGGGAGCTGGCCTAATTATCTAAACATAGAAGTTACTGAGATAACCTAAATGTGTGCTGTTACCTCAAAAACTACACTATAAGATTAAAAAAAATCAGATTTCAGACAAGTAGGCTGTTATCCTGAGGAGAATTAGTACAACCACTTTCTTCTTGTATCTTTTCATGCACAAAATACTGCTGATGATTTTTTATCATGTCTGTATTTTATTTTCATACTTTGTGGTAATATTTAAATGTCAAGACTTTTCTCCCCCAGTGAAAGTAAAATATTAATATTATTCCTATCCTCATGCAAAATAAAGAAAATTATGCAGTGATATGCATGCATTGTCATTGTATTCTTACAAAAAAAGAGACAAGTAACACTGAATTTCACATGTGTACTTCTGATTTTCTTAGACTAAATGAAGAATGATTGGATTATGCTGCTTTCTTCTCTTTTGACATGCAGTTGTCATCTTCTCTTAACAGAGCCAGTTTTTTCCTTCCTAATTTGTATGCCTTGTTATTCTTATTGAAAATGCTCTGAGATACTTGATCCTTGTCATTCATTTATGTATACTTAATGCTTGAATTTCTCAAGAATCATTATAAGCTACTAATCCTTTGCCTCCATCTCTTCTCATTGCTTTGTTTTTGATTTTGTGATTGTTCATGAGAATGTTCCTTCCTGTGGTCTACAAATGAAGGTCTATTCTTTGTGACACTAGAAAAAGGTCAATCAATTGCAATAAAATAATTTTCATTTTTCTAAGGAACTGAGCAATGAAAATAATTTATGCTACTTTACTTGATTAGGGACAGTTTGCTACATAAAAGATTTTGAGTATCTTGATTGCATACTCCATTAAGCATTCTATTCTAAATGCGTTATATTCTGCTTAAAGGCATTTACAAACAGGTGAGTGAGTTTTATACATTTCAGGATCTGTGACCTTTCCCAATTTATTCCTGTCTCCTTGGGTTAGTGAGGCTCTCTTTGGAGAACAAGATGGGAAAATCTGATGGTGGGGAGGAATAGTAACATGACATTTTACTTCTATGCATCTACTTCACCTTCTGGATGACATTTTTTTGGGTGGTCTTTTTGTTTGGCTTTTTTTTTTTAGTGTCCTTTGTTTTTTTGCTTTTTTTTTTTTTTTAATTTTTTAATTTTTTTATTTTTTTCTGACTGGATGACTTTGAAAATCACAAGTAGATATTTTAATTCAAAAATCCCTTCAACACTTTTTTTTTTTTTTTTTCCTCCTTTAATGTATTTTACCCAACAGGTGAAAGTTTTCATGAGAGAAATTTATCTTTTAGTACAATAAGTAATGCAAATTTTCTTATCCCAAGAGAAATATACTGAGGCAAGCAATGGCAGGTATGAAATATCTGAATGCTACGGAGACCCTGAATTCAGAATTAGTAACCATTCCTACCTTTCAATGAAAGAAAAGTGGACACATTACTTTTGCAAGCAACAATGTTTAAACAAACAAAAAGAGACAGACCTAATGACAAAGACTTCAAGAGTCTGACTTAATGACAAAGATCATCGTGAAAACCGTAAATTCAAAATACAACTTTGCAAGGAGAAATTGTGCAAAATTATGCACAGTATGTTTGTAAGTATATTAACTGGTGGCTAAATATGATCATTTTGAAGAACCCATTAACATAGATGTCTTTGTGCTGCTTACTCCAGATGTCTGGTATGGTTTTCTTGAAGTACTTACTTTTGAATTCCCTGTGTATCTGTTCTTATCTGCTTCTGGGGAGCAGAGGATGGTTGGAGAGATAAAACATCTCATCCACTATGTTAATTCTTTCAATATCTGTGCATAATAATTTATGTAAGGAAAACTTATAGAGAGCTACACACTTAAAGAAAAGGGACATGATATTGTTAGCAATGACTGAAAACAAAATTTCTATTTATTTGTTTACTTGCTTACTTATTTTTCCTCACTAGAACCAAATTATCACTTGCTGTTAGTACCTTGGAAACATCTGATTGAAAGCATTGAAAGTAACTGTCAATTTATCTTCACAAAGAGATGATCAGAAAAAACTGTAGATCTGCATAAGGGTAAAGATACACAGGTATTAGAAAATAATAGACAGACTGCTATCTTCTATGCCCATCTGAAGAAATGTGCAAAAACTTTTGTAAGATATGAATTTTCCAACATATACTTTTTCATAAGAAGAAATTATTTTCAATGGATTCTACCTTAGGCAACATAATTGAAGACTAAGACTGAATATTCTAATTGAGTTAATAATAACTCAATTACTTTTTTCCTAGCAAAAAAAATTATGAAGAATTGCTTTCAATATTTTACTGGCAAAACTGCCTAGATCACAGTTTTGGTTTTGTTTTTTTTTTTTTTTTAATTATGTGGGTTTTTTTTTTTTGTTTTTTTTTTTTTTTTTGGTTGGTTGGGTTTTTTTTTGTTTGTTTTTGGTTTTTTTTGTTTGTTTGTTTGTTTTGGGGTTTTTTGGGGTTTTTTTTTGTTTTTTAAAATTATTGTAAATTGGCCAGAATACTCAACTATGAATCCCTGGACTTCATGCTCTTATTAGAAATTACTCCCTATGACTTTTATGAATTACAAGAGAAAACAAAAATACAAAAATAACACAAAAACATTTCTATATATAAAAAACAGTACTTTTCCTAACTAGTAAGAAAAGCTGAAAACGACATCATACTTTAATTAGATGTACTATATAGATGACTGTATCTGAAAGACTTTTTTATTTTCTCTGAAAGGAATGAAAATTTATGCATTATTTCCATGTGTCTCATTTTAAATGTAACCTTTACAAATGAGAAAAAAAATATAGTAGAGGATCTTCTCTATGACTATTGATCTTCTCAGAAACAACAGTATGTAGCTCAGATATACATAAATGAAATTAGAATGTTCTGTTCCAGATTCTACATCTTCATGTCTTTTTGCAATTGACCCTGCAGGGGGAAAAAGAAAAAAGCACGAGTTTAAAAAGAGGTTTTTAAAGACATTTAAAAAGCCCATAGGAAGGTGCAGACAGTGCACTCTGTAGAAAAAGTCATTGTAAGTGTTTGCAGAATATGTCATCAAGTTATATTGTCTAATGTATTTAACTGATCAATAACATCAATATGTAATAAGTATGGCAATTATACATACTAATAATCAGAAAAAGAAGTGACAGAAACAAACCCATTAAATATAGAAGGCTGATATAAAATCCCATGCAAATCACCTTCTCTCAGGAACCAAGACATGACTTTATATATCTTTAAGCACTGACATTAATAATAGTACTTGTAATTCTAGTAAAAGAAGGCAATACTTATTTCTTCATAGCAAATTATTACATTTACATTTTCTAATTAAATGTATTTATCCTCATAATTGCAGAAAAGAAATAATCATGGTAATTTTTAAAGACTTAGAGAACACATCATTTACTAAATATAAAATATAAATCCTCCATTTTTAGTAAAATTTTATACTAATCACACATGGAGTATTAGTGTAAGAATTTTCATTGCTTATGTAATACAATTCATACTTTTCTGTATTAGAGTCCTTAAGAATGGTGACCATATTTCTCATTCTACAGACAAAAGTGGACATAAAAATGAAGAGATTTCCCAAGATCTTACAAGCATCCTGAGACAATGAGACTTTTTTTTGCATCATCTACAGAAAGTAATTTCAAATAGTTTATTATTGAAATCTTCATTTCTACTAAGGTGAAATTATTGAAAGACAAAAGGGATTTCTTTGCCCCATTACTCAGTCAGGGGCACACTTACTACATGTAAATATTTTATTCAGGTTTTTGTTTGATTTAAAAATTCTACTGAGAACCAAACTGTTCTCTCAACGTTCTGCTCAGCTAGTACAACCACATTGTCAGCCTTAAGATGGGTCTGCTAGAACAGGAGGAACTTGTCTTGAATCTGTCATTCTTGAAATGGAACATCATGATGTTTAGGGTTCTTGGATTGATGATGGGTTTGTTGCTACTATGCTCAGTCTCTGATGTTTGACCATTTTGTCAGTTTTCTCCCATTCAGAAAATGAAATTGTTGACTTTAAATTGTTGCTATGTAATGGCCTCAAAACTGATGCTGAAAGTTAAAAAAGATTTCTCGGTAGAGTGAATAATGGGAAAAAAATAAAAAAGAGGAAAAGATTTTAGAAGGCAAAACATCAGGTATACCTAGCAGTGAACGTTATGCAAACAATAGAAATACTATATTTCATTTGTTCATTTAAGGGAGGAATGTCATCACTAATAGGAACAATCTCTCAAAAACCTCTTGTATCTTTTCAGAAGCCTTGTTTTAAACTATAAAATTTGGTCAACATGAGGGAAGGAAGACTGCAAAAACCTTCCTTTAACGCTGATTGAGCCAGAATACAGATAGGATGCAGACATTAAGGTAGAAATGAATCTTCTGAAAAAAATGCAGAGAAGAAAATTTTTATGTGCAATTTTTTGAGCCATTACTTATATAAGAAACCTCACATCCTAGTGGTTTTTTTTTCTTTACCCCAGGCCAATTTTGCAAATATCTATGAAAATATGTCTGCAGAAAAATGCACTGTGAAGCTGTTGAGCTCAAGTAGCTATTAATTGGCTTTTTTTGGGCAGTGAGTCAGAATTTTCTGTTTAATTTCAAGCAATTCCCTATGTTTACACATGGAGATGAGCTATGAGATTTCTACAATATTACCAATATTATTTTTGAACTGGTTTTTTTTTTTTTTTTTTTTTTTTTTTTTCAGATTGGAGGGAATGAAGGTGGCTTTTGCATCAGAAATCCTGTTAGTTAACTTCTAGTTATCTCAGCTGAAAAAAATCCTCTCTTGCATTGAGTATTAATATAGCTTATCTGTAATTGCTCCTCTAGATGCTACAAATTACTCCTCCCACCTGTCACTGCCAATTCAGGTGTCCTACAGGCTTTATGTAACTCTGTCTTTTAGCCCTCTTGGGTTCCCCTGGGGTACTCACATGTCTCTGGAAACAAGGTTTGACCTAGGAGAAAGTTGCCCAGAATACATCTGAGAGCTGCAGGGGGTCAGAGCAGGATGGTTGAATTACAAGAATATCTCAGATTCTTTTTATTTCACACTCTCCTACTCTGGGTGATATTTCTACTTAACAACTTAGTTTTTCTGGCTGCTGTTTTTGACACGAGGAATTATGATTTGTCCAGGGATCCTAGGTATGTAAGTCTAGGTGAAAGATTCCATTAAATGATAGAAGATCTAAAAGATCTTGGTTGTGTTCTAAAAGATTTGTTGATGCTAACTCAGCTGAGATACAGATGATAGAACTGTTCCCTGAAAAGAATAACTGCTAGACTTTTGAAAAATATGGTGCCCTGCACTTTAGCACGACAATACTTGCTGGAATGTTTTAAATCACATGCATATATGCATGTGATTTCTAGAGCAATTAAGCTTTTATGGCAAAAACTTAGATCTTATTTTAAACAAGGTGTAGGAAATAAGAGATCGATGCCATTAAGTTTTTTGTTGTTCAAAATCTAAATATAAATTTGCATGAAAACACTTGAAATATCAGTGGGATAACAGCTGAAATACTGCTTATGAGTAGAGGAGTTACATTTTTTCTCCTTTATCTTCCAGAATTAAACTATGAATTACATATAGCCTCATTAAAATATCTTCAGCGTGATTTGTTGAAAAAGCCCACAAGACATGTCTGAAGACAACTGCTGTCTGCAGCCACAATACTGGTTCCTAATAGGTAAAGCACTGGAATATGTGATAGCTTCAGGAAGATTTGACTATAGTGGTGTGGTGAAAAACACAAAGTCTGTAGATTGGTTGGGTTTTTTTGTTGTTTTTTTTTTGTTGTTTTTTTGTTTGTTTGTTTGTTTGTTTGTTTTTGTTTGGGTTTTTTTTTTTGTTTTGGTTTTTGTTTGTTTTTTTTTTTTTTTTGCTACTTTTTTTGGGAATCAAGTACTTCACGATGGAAGGATTTTTTCCTTTGCAAGACTCTCTTAGCAAGTTAACAAGAAAATAAAATATGTAACCTCAGGATTCATAAATTCAAGCTGAAAATTGACTAAATCATACAATAAAGGGTAATAGATATGAAGATATACATTTTTACAAAGACATCTTAGGATAGAAACTCGTAATATGGGTTTAGCTCCAATACAAATATTTCTGCACTGCTTTTCATGTTGATGATTTCAAATGACTGCTCCCTACCGTTATTTCTCTTTCTGCTTGCTGAAAGATGAGGCATTTTAGGAGCCTTACAGTAGCTTTCTGTATTGAAAAGGATTGGTGTGGTGAAATCAGTAAATTTTATGCACAATTTAAATATTTACACAAAGCACCATCTTTATCTTATTTTAAGCAAGATTATTCTAAGACTAAATTCTGTCAGAAGAATTTAAGTTCTGGATCCTGTAGACTTAATGCACTTGAACAGGAGTCCAAAAGTGAAAATAAAAACCAGTTTTGGTGAAGAAGCACCTTTAGAAGAAATTTTTTACCTTTAGAAGAAATTAAATGAGATTTTAAGTGTAATTTTCTTCCTAACTGTAGGCTTTTGAACTATCTTCTTGACTTGTGGAACAGATATAATTTTTCACTGACTTTTTTGTCAAAAATTTTATTGAGAATAATTTTTGTTATAATTTTTAATAGCCTTGAGAAACAGTGAAGAATTTTTTTTTTTTTAACATTAAAACTTTGATATAGAGGAATTTCCTATGTGTGATACTGAGACTTTAACTCAAATTAACTCAAAATGCTGGTAAATAATGACAGACTCATCTGTCTGTGTTTAATGTTTCAGACCAAACTATTGCTAGCACAATAAAAATCTACTCTCTCTACAACCTGGTGCTTGGTTGGCCATTTCTATCACCATCAAATGCATTGACCCAAAATTCTGATCTGTTACAGCAAAATGGTAGACAATTTCATTTTCCTCTCAAGAATTGTTCTGAAGTGGGGAAAAGGGAATAATGAGCAGAATTAACTTCTCTAGTCTGTGACTGAGCAAAATACAGGCACAATGTACCAAAAACTTGCAAGGAAAATTGAAGCTAGAAAGGCTGTTGAAAAGTTGAGTGAAAACCTAGAGAAAGGACAGCAAGAGATGAGCCTTTAAAAATGGTCAGGAAATTATTTTCTTCTTCTCCAGGTAAATTAAGTAGCATTAACACTGCATTGATGTAGGGAGCTGTGTTATCACCTTTACACAAGGTTGAACTACGTAAATATAGTTACACCACCCTATAAAAAGGCTCAGCACTATACACTATTTTTGTGATGAAAGAACAAAACAATGAATGATGTCACTGTTTATCATTAATTTTAGGTAAACCTCAAGCAAGTTTCATCAATGGAATTTTAGTTTGATTTCTAGTTTGTGTTGTGATCTGATTTTTATGTGGTCACAGTCATGCTGTCTTTTACCTGGACATTATGGAACTCTTATTCTCTGTCCTTGTTTATTCTTCCCTTTTCATTTTTATTTTAGTGTAAGGGATTTTTTTTCCACATGATGTACAAGATCGTCTTTCACTTTGTTTTTTAAAATTGCTATTTCTTGACAGGTTGTGCTCCATCTTTGATATTCTGGCTAGACCTAATGCTATACCTTATTTAATTTACTATGAAAGTATTTTTTAAAAAATACTGATATGGAAATATGCTGAAAATGATCAAATACTCCCTCCAACCTGGAAAAGCTGAGAGATTGAAAAGCTGAAGGTAGCCGAAGATAGTGTTAAGCTAAAATATTGCTGGGATACATATTTCACTTAGGCTTGCTTGCTGTGTGCTGGCCAACCTTGATTAAGTGTCAAGAATATTGAGTAATCTGGATCCTGGAGAGAATGTTTTAACAGGGTGAAACAGCCATCTGAAAGCTGATTTGCCCTTGATGTAAAATTTATTGCATCTATATGCTAATGACCTTATTTCTGCATCTTCAGCCATAACACAACTTTATACTCTCATTGAATTCCACCAACTAAAACAATGTTGTTTCAAATTCGAAGTATCCCAGAAAAGGAGAATTTGGGTATGAAAATAATGGCATTGTGAATTTAGAGGATGACAGTTTTCTTTTTCCACTGTGTCCCACTCCAGTGACAAGAATAATGATGTAGCTTGACAATAGATGAAGTCAGATACCACTGCATGTCCTTTAGCATCTACTGGTATTTTAACAGTAAAGAAAGTAAACTTAAATGTGAGGAAAGAATTTTGGTTTGTAACTTGGAAAGGAACTTTTTAAAGTGATGACAAACTCAATGGCAGGGGATTTTATGCTTGGCACAGAAAGTGTTTGGGTTTTTTTGCTAACGAGTTAGTGGGATGAAAATGTGATGTATGTATTTTCTAGGACTGAGATGCATTTTGACTAAGTAGAGGAAAAGGTTGTTTTAGTACTTGGAATGCATAAGGTTTTTTTTTATATTTTATAAGGATAGTTCTTTAAGCTTTAGAATTTTTTAAAGTGTGCTTCTTGAATGATGGTGTAATTTAATGCCACTTTAGTGTAAATACTAATAAAAGAACTCTTTAAGCTAATGTGATATGGTATCATATGTTAATTGCAGGGGATGTGCACCATTTATACCTAATTAAATAATATGTAAATAAGACATTATAAAGATAAAAAGCCTATTAAATAATTATTTGTTTAACTTCTTTCTCAAAGTGTTTTCAAAAGAACTGACATTCATTTTGCTTCTGTCTTGCAGAATGGCAATTGTGAGAATGCTTGCCTAATTTCAGAATTAGTTATGATTCCACTAATAAAGACAGATCATTTTTGACAAATTTTTCATTTGTGTATTTGCTACCTACTTTAAATTTAAGTTTGGATTTTCAGTGGATAACCCTAAAAAATCAGTCTTGTAGCAAATATTGGCAATCATAGATTTCATTCACTCTTAGAGTAACAGTTTCCTGATAAATTTGTAGTCAAATGATTAGTCTAGATAAATAGAAAATTCTACTAGCCACTCAGCTGAGATGTAATTTTTACCAAACTAACATATTTTCCTTTTCTAATCATTCATCTTTTTTATTATTTCCAACAATATTTCCAAGTGGTCTCTAGCTCTATTTAATAGGTTATGAATAATTAATTTTGAAGCTATGTACCCAGAGTTTTGATATCTTCTTCAATGTTGTCACAATTAATTTCTACTTTAATAATTACAGAATATTTAACTCTATACATGGACTAGACTAGACTAGAAAAAAATAGAATATCTCAATTTTAAAGGGATCCATAATGATCATTAAGTTTAACACAAATATATTTCTACACGCCTTCATTTTAACTTCTATATTTCCTAAGGAACTATTAACCACATTCAACATTTTTAAAGCTCTGACATCTGTTTTAAATAACTGTTCATTATTATATTTTGTCACAGTATTTTAAAGGCAGATTGAATAATGTTTTGGTTTTTTTCTCTGTGTTTTAATGTTGCTAAAGGTAGCAGTTGTCACAATGGAAGATAATATTTTAGCGGTTTTAAAAGGAAAACTATATGCCAATATTTTGGGGTTTTTTTTAGAAATGGATCTACAGCATCCAAAATAAATGCACTGAATTATTGGCTGTATCTAAATCATGACACTGGATACATGTGTACATATGGGTGTGTGAGTGTACCTACAGAGGAAGTTCTGAGAGGGGAGAAAAAAAATTGAGTAAAAATTTTAAAAAGGTTATTTTCCTGAGTTAAATTTTAACGGCTTTAACTCAAACCCTAAATGAAGTGTAGCTTTCAGCCCTTAGACACCTTGAAGCACAAACTACTTTTGCATTTTAAGATGATTTATAAATTATATACTTTAAGAAAAATTAATATCATTAAGAAAAATTAATATCATTACAGACTTTCTTTTCAAATCTATAATTATTTTAAATTAAGAAATCGAGAACCTGTTTCTATATTTTAAATGTTATCAACTAATGTCTCTACATGGTTGGTAATTTGGGTTTTTCATTTCAGTTTGAATCTTCAAATAGTTTAAATATTATTTTCTTTTCTTAATATTAAATTGTTTCAGCAATAAAAACATGCACATTGACAAACCAGTGTTTAAGAATAACATAGATAGTCTAGAGCTGGATTTGTATTAAATATTCTTCAAAAATGTATATATTAACACACCTTATCCTTGATACCTGTGTGCTCAACAGATATTTATTCTATTTTTTGGGTTATTTCTTCATATTACTTTTATTTTTCACTTATAGAACAAACAATTAAAATTGCATAACCATATTTTCTTACTGCCAGGTGCACTAGTAAAAGGAGTAAGAAGACTTAGTAGATTCAATTTTCAGTCAGGCAAATGCAGCTGCTTTGACAGTTGAATCCACTATTTACATTAATTTTCCTCTAAATGAACATAGAAATCCTGCAAAAAGAAAAAAAAAAAATCTGTTTTCTTGTTTGGTCTCCTAAATTTTCAAACCAAACCAACCAACCAAACAAACAAAAAATACCAAAACAAAAAACAAACAAACAAACAAACAAACAAAGACAAACAAAAAAACCCACCCCAAAACAGAAAGAAAATTGATTCATTGTTAGGAAGGAAAAACAAAACAAAACAAAACAAATGCTAAAATCCCCAAAGCAAAACAGAAGAGACACCCACCTACCAAAGGTTTTTAAACCTGGGAAAAGCTTCTTCCTAAAAAGTGGAAAAATCCAACGCAATTTCATTGAAAATAAAAATCTCGGGCTTTAATATTTTTTAGTGGTGAATACCCTAACAGTTATAAGGTAGAGAGAATAATAAACTTTGATATATCTTTTACTATGTGTGCTGTTTTGACTGGGGTAGAGTTAGTATTCTTCACAGTAGCTATTATGGGACCCTGTTTTGGATTTGGACTGACAGTTCTGGGATGTTTTAGGTATTGCTGAGTAGTGCTGACACAGAGTCAAGGCTGCTTTTCTCTTCTCCTGTTGCCCAGACTGAGAAGGCTGAGCTGCACAAGGAGCTGGGAGGGGCCACAGCTGGGACAGCTGACCCCAACTATCAAAGGAATATCCCAGACTTTAGAGTCTCATATTTAGCATTGAAAGCTGGGTGAAGAAGAAGGAAGCAGGGGACATATGGAGTAATGGCATTTGTCTTCTCAAGACATTTCTAGTTGTAACTGAGCCCTGCTCCCTGAGGTGGCTGAACACCTTCCTATCCATGGGAAGTAGTGAATTAATTCCTTGTTTTGCTTTGCTTGTGTGTGTGCCTTCTTGCTCTACTATTAAACTGTCTTTATCTCAACTTCAGAGCTTTCTCACTTGTACAAATGTCTCCTCCATCCCTTTGGATGTGGGGGAGTTTACTAGCTGGGGTTAAACCATGACTCTATGCCACAAATAGTGATTACAAAATTATATATTTATGGAGTCTTCAGTCTTTTATGTTTGTCACACTACAAGTTAAATTGAAAAAATAATCAATCCATTGGTTTTTTTTTTTTCTTTAGACAAAGAAGTAATCCATAAACTATTAATTCATATCACTTTGAGAAAAAATGATGAGGCTTCATAAACACTGTGTTGAAAGAAGGTAAGAGAAAAATAAGGAGAAGCAAAAGTTGAGACCTACTTTCTATCAAATCTTTTATGACTCAGTGACTGATGTGGAGGATTTAATAGTCAGTAAAACTGTCCAGCATATCACTACAAGTCAGGAGAGATCTAACTAATTCTTTCTTAAAAGGGAATAAGAGGCTTTATTTGTCACATGCTGGAAAAGGTATGTCTCTCTCCATTGCAAAATTCAAAACAGTTATGAGATACTTCCCAGATTTTTCATCACTAGTGAAAACATATTCCTAAACTTGATGCTGACTAAGAACACTCCCATCTGAAGGCAGCATATAAATATATATGAATAAATACTAAAAAAAAAGCAAATAATAAAAAGTAAAGAGCTTTTTCCTATCTCTCTTCCTACCCTCAGCCTTCAACTATTGAAAGCTAATTGCAATGCTGTTGACCAAGGGTTTTCAGAGAGGTAGCTGGAAAAATAAAACCAGACCAATCGCACATTGCATCTGGTACCTCAAAACCTTGTTTGATTTAAGCATCTCTGATTTTGCAGCATATGAGAATCCTGGAAATTTTGGTTACTTCTGGAATCTTTGTACCAGAGTTCATTCCAGAATCTTGGCCACGGACTGCCTAATATATTGTACAGTTCATGTCTGTATTAACACTGAGACTTCAGGCAACACTAGATGAAATGCATCACATTAATTTGTAATAGTAATCCAGTGTCCCACTCTCATACAATTTGACTCTCCTAAGCATCACTCTATGCAAATTATTTATGTCATTCAGATTAATGTTAGTGGATGCAAACGACAAAATATCCTAGAATAGGAGAGAAAAAACCCATCATTTATGCATTACTTTGGATCATTACTTCAGCAGAGTGCCAATATATATGGAGTGCTGCTGTCTATCAATAATCTGACCCACTATGTGAATAAAAGATTTGACACTGAGTAAAAATGAAATTCTTTTCAAGGAAGTTGAAAATGTAAGGCTATAAACATTTAAAATATGGGTTCACTGAAAGACATTAATTCTTTAATATGGTGAGAAAACAAAATATGTGTGTACATTCTGTGTTGATGCCCAAAATTTCAAAAATTGACAGAATGGTTGTTTTTAGAAGGGTAATGCTGGAAGTCAACTCTAATATTCCAGCTCAAGCAGGGCCACCTAGAACTGGGCTCCTAAGAGAATTTCCAAAGAAATTTTGAATATCCATTTCATGGATTTCAGAGATTCCACAGCTTCTTTGGACAACTGTGTCATTAACCAGTCACCCTCACAATGTGTGATGACATTCAAATGGAGTATCCTCTGTTTCAGTTTGTGCTCATTGCTACAGGTCCTGTCACTGGACACCACTGAGAAGAGCCTGGCTCCACCTTCCTTTCACACTCTTTGCAGGCATTTATGTACATTGATAAGGTCTCCCCATGAACATTCTCTTCTCTAGGCTGAGCAGGCCCAACCACCTCAGTCTTTTCTCATATGGAAAAGGCTTCAGTCCCTTACCATTTTGGTGGACTATCTTTTGTATGTCCATGTCTCTTCTTTACTGGGAAGCCCAGGGTTGGACACAATATGCCTCACCAGTGCTGAACAGAGAGGTAGAATCACTCCTCTTGATCTGCAGGCAGCACTCCTGCTGCAGTGTGGAACAACAGGCTCTTCTGTCTCCTGTTCAACCTAGTGTCCAACTGGACACCCAGGTACTGGGTTCCCAGATGTGGGAGAGCAGTAGGGTAGGGGTAAGCCCTACCCCTGGATAGGCCCCAGCATTTTCATGAGCCTTTTTCATGTTCTCTGTAGCAGGACCCCCATCTTCTGAAGCAATGGGTCTGTATTTTCCCTAACCCTCCTTCTGTCACCTATGCACTTACAAAAACACTGTTGTGCAGTGAATTCCATGTGGGCTTTAGCTTTGCTATTTCATCTCTGGTATCCCAAGTTATCCTTGCTTATACACCCTGTGTATGTTCTCGAAGTTTGGCCAGGAACTCCTTGCTCATTGACAGAGGTATTCTGGCAGTTTTTACCTGACTTCCTATATGTTGGGATGGATCACTTTTAAGCATGGAGTGGATGATTCTTGAACATTATTCAGCTTTCTTGAGCCTTTCCTCCCTGCAGGACCTTGTCTCATGGAAGCCTTACAAGCAGAGCTTTGAAGAGGAGGAAATTATCATCCGTGCACTCCAGGAAACTCCTGGATTACCTAAGCATTAGTGTGCTGTCAGTCCCATAGATTTCAGGATGGCTGGCATCCCCCATGAGAACCATGAATGGAAACAAGATGGACTGATCCACTTACTGCTCCTGGTCAGCAGGCCTACAGCAGGCACCCATTCCAACATCAACTTTGTACTCACCCAAGAGATATAAACTGCTTTATATTGATACTTCATTATATGTAAATTTTCAAAGGAGTTTGCACATGTGCTTTGTTGTGTCTGTCGAATATTTTACCCTAAGGGTTTACAAATAGACCAAAAAGCCCCAACAAATTGAATGGCAGATTTTAGGCAATGTTACATCATTGAAAGAAAATGAAGAGTAAAGACCAAGTTCCTCATCGTATAGTACAGTATCAGACTTCTGTTATAGTAGTGCAGTAAAATCCCTCCAATTTTTGAGCCACACTTTCAATGTTTAAGTAATTAATTATTAAAATTGATAATTCATTTGGGGCCACAACAGTTCTGTAGGATACACTGACTAGCTGGCAAGGCATTTAAAGAGTCAGTGTAAAATTTCAGATTGAGGGAAATGTGGAGGTAGGACCTTCATACTGACATTGAGAGGAGATGCAAAAAATTATTCTTTACACATTGAATTGGAAGGTGACAAAAGTAATACAGTTCTTTTATCTTGACAAATATTTGTCATAGAAAAAAGTAATTAGAAAGAACTGTCCTTCTTTCCCTTATGAAGTGTATAATAGGATAAATACCTGGGATAGTTTCTGCTAGGGTTTTTGTTAAGCAGGAGTAATTTTAACATATAATTGCCCATTATAAATTTGGTAACTAAATGAGTAATGCAGGATTATTTATATCTGTTAAAACCTGAAATCATAGTTTTTGGTTTTCATCCTAGTAAGGGAGTTTAAAATCTCCTCTGTAACTTTGTTAGTGTCTCTGTGATCAGCAGTTTTGGTTTTGAGGTCCTTTGCTGTGTATATGCTTTTAAAGACAAAGATCCAAAGCTTGACACATCAAGCTCTTCCTAAAATGGATTGTCCTTATCTTTTTGTCCTAGGTGTTCTGAGTCTAATGGGATTTCCCTATCTCCTGGCTGTTTACACTGTTTCATCGGCTCTGTGTGTCCGCAATAAAAATAAATAAATAAATAAATAAATAAATAAATAAATAAATAAATAAATAAATAAATAAATAAATAAGAGGTTACACTGTTTCCCTCAACAGTGGCAGGATGAAAGTGGAAGTGTATGTGCTACATGCCCTTGGAAGAACATGAAAGAAAATTGGAGGAATGAGGCTGCAGAGATTGTTTTCTGAAGGAGCATCATATGGGTGCGAATGCTTTAGCTTACAAAATGGTGGCATAGTTTCCACCTCACTGCCCTTGGAGAGGTTTAGGAAGCAAACAATTCCATGAAAATGTAGAAATAATACCTTAATTATTGTAAATAGATGCAGACCCAAACAGATTTACACAGTGAGCTGAAAGCAAGGAGTGTGGACATCAGGGGTCAAGCCTATTTCATAACTCTTTTTTTCAACAGCACAGATATACCTGCTGAAGCCCAGACAATATGATCCCAGGAATAGGCCTCAGCAAGGGTAGAGGATATACTTAACTTTATACTTTCTGTCCAGCTTGCTTCTCAACCAGAATTACTGGGTCAAATGTTAATTTGCATAAAAATAACTCCTTCTAGGAAGATAGGAACAGCATTGCTGTCATCTTTTATGTTAAGTACTTACTACCTTTGTTTTAGAAGACACTGATTTTGAACTTGTTGGTTGTTGTCCAGCTAGTCATTGTACCATACTTTTTCAAAGTATATAATAATATTTACTCCTTCCTGAAGTCATTTGAAAAAGACAAGAAATAAGTATTTTTCAGGATGCTGACAGGCTGAATATTTTTATATGAAGTTTTCACAAAATCTTATAAGCCAAAATGATGATTGAACACCTGAATGTGAATAAGTTCATGAAGTTACTATTGATGAGCAATTTAATGTTTTTAAACAGATATAGGCATATATCAGCAATGATGGACAGAAGATTAGGAGATATATTTAGTGTATATATTGTAAAATAGATCTAGTCTTTTTATTAAGTACATATCTCAGACCAATAACACAGAATTTATTTGTTTGCTTGATGGGTTGATTTTGGTTTTTAGGCTTTATTTAAGGAGGGGAGTTTTGCATGTGTATGTGCATGGACAGTAATTCTTTATGGATTTAAAACAGTAATATCATATTTGATTGGTTTTAATGGTGTTTCACCATTATCAAATATTATTCATCAAATTCATTATAAACTGTTCAGAATTCAGCCCTGAAAATGAGTGCTACTCAGCAAATTTTCTGAATATAAAAATCTAAGTTTAGATCTGAAAATCACCAACATTCCTATAGCTAGAGTTCCTTTTACTTAGACAATTTTAAAAGCTGAGGATCACAGAAAGGATCATTGGTAAAGAGTTGTCTAAAAATCTTGGCAATATTATTTTTTAACATAAAACACTGCAGGGAAGAAAATGTGATACATTTTAAATGTTTGTTGTTTTTTTTTTTTAATTGCAAAATTCTTCCATGTAGAACTAAGCACAGAATAAAGAACAAGGTAATTAAAGAATCTATATGTGTTGTAGCAAGGGATCAGATTTTATGCCATGGCAATGGCTATTTATTCTGCTACAAGTAGGTGAGAAAATGGAAAGAAGTCACTAATGTTGATTTTTATCTCTTCAGCCACATCTGGAAAAAGGCTAAGTGCCATTATAGACCAAGTCCATTTCACAAAACTTTATGCAAGTGCAAGGGTCTATATTATGAGAGTATTTTCCTAACTATATTCCTCAGATAGAGACTTGCATAATTCCAAAATTCAACTCACACACAAGATAGATTTTTCTAGCCACTAGTAAATATTTGGAAAAAAGTTTGTCGCAATTCTTACTATCCATGAAAAAAAAATCCATCATGAAGAATATTTAAATATTTATTTAAACAAAAATAATAAGTGGCTATGGCTGCAGTTTCAACTGCTTAGAGAGCTACCTTGAGACCTGAAAATTTTGAGTGCTCTATTGTTTTATTCTGGTAGGCTTCTTTTACTATTATCAATCTACTTTACCTCCCTGTTGAATTCTGACTTCTTGTAGGGGTCATTGTTTCTTATTCCCTAATAATTCTACTAGGGATATACAAACTTAATATATTTCTACCATTTACTGAGTTTGCCGAATCACAAGGAACAAGCACATGTTTTATGAACTCTCAGGTGGGTTACAATGTAAAGAAATGAAAAAAAAAATAAAAAGTAATATTTGTAGAGTCAGCTAACAGCAAAAAAGAAGGGGGGAAGCATTAAAATTGCCTTGTTTTGTTTTCATGGTGACTCTCCTAGGAATAGATAGACTATGATATGGGTATTTTTTTACAGTTTGTAAAGTTATTGTCCTGACTAATGCTAAAGGTATTTTTTCCCAAAGGTACGGATTAAAAATACTACAAAGAGAAAAACAGAGGACCATGCATATTACATTTCTATTTCCATACCATATAGCAAGACTTTTTAAAATATGCTACTGATTGATAGACAAAATGGAGTCATCACTAGTTTGCAAATATTAGCTTATTTAAAAATACATAGCAATTTCAGAACAAAGCAATGTTGCTTAAATTTCTGCCTTTTGTTAAGAGGGATGCCAGGTGTTAATTTGTCTGAAAATTAGTCAAGAACAAGAGCATGGAGCTAAGTTACTGTTATTTAAGTATGGAGTTGAAATAATTATTGCCTCCAATAAATATGACCTTCAAAAGTACCACAACACCAATATTTGTTTAAATGTTAAAAGTTTTAGTTTGTTTTTTTTTTTAATTAAATAAATTAAATTATATGAAAACTTTGAATAGATCCAGCTATTTCTTCCAATTCCATCAACTCTCAGCTCTTAGACATGCTTTTAAATCAAACCACAAAATAAGAACCCAAAACTTGGGCATGACTGAAGGCCATAGATTTTATAGTTGGTTTCTTTGAAGGCCCTAGAGGTACATTAGGGCACCAGTATGCAATTACCTGGGTAGTTTACCATGAGGCACTCAAACACAGACTGCCTGCAGGTTCTGTGTGGAAAAGATCTGAGTGGATTATGGGTAATGCTAGGTTTATGACTTCTTGAGTCTCTGGGTCCTTAAGCACCAGGAAAACTGTACATAGGAAAGCTAAGGACCCATAAGGACATGAGTGTTCAGTAAAAATTATGACCTCCACAGTATTTCTGGTAGGTTAGAAATAAAAACTAGTTTGTGTCTAGATTTATGTCCAGAGTGGTAAAGTATTAGAGGCAGAGTTACTGTGAGTATCCAGAGTTTCACTGGATACGTTTATATAGTCGAATAAAATAGGCTCATTCTCCAGCATTAAGGACTGCCAGCACATCACAGCTCCAGCATATATACAATACATAGTGTACACAGAATATATGGTTTTTTCTATCCTGCCTCCTGGGAACTATCAATGGTCTAAATATTACCTGGAAGAGCGCTAGTTCACAGAAGTCAAAACAATGCCAGGGGCTAGAGCTCTCTATTAAAGAAAATGTCCAGGGTTTAAATCTATGTCCCAGTTCTATTTGTTTTACTGATAATAACAGAGTCATTAGGTTCAAACTTGAAGAGTTTGTGGATTTTGGTAAATCAGAATTGACATGAACTGATAGTTCTGATTTATTAAAACAATAGCAAAAATTGTACCTGAACACAGCTTCTGGGAAATAAATCAAAAAAGTGGGAGACAGGATATCTTTTATGAACTCTCAGTACTTTCAGTCTGTCTTTTTTTTTTTTTTTTCTTATTTCCTTGATAACAGGTTCTGAATTTCTTTTATATTTCCTTTTGTTATGTTTTATTTTTAAATTTCTCTTTTTTCTTTTTTCTTTTTTTTAACTAATCAGAGATTTATTCCCATAAATCAGGACTAGTCTGCTATTAAATTAATCTTTACAAGAGAAACAGTCATCCTTTGATGAAAATGAGTCATATTTTCTTTGCAGTACATTTTTAGCTTTTTTTTTTGCTGGTAGGTAGAGTCAGAGTCTAAGAAATGGACACCAATTGTAATTCACTACAATGTACAACTGCAAGGAATCACAAAATGATAAGCTAAGGAATGCATGTAATCATTACTATCTTTCCTATAGTGATTAGGAAAGATACATGGCCAGTTTCCCCAGTAAAGATCCAAGTTTGACAAACATCAGGTGTGGAACATTCACAGTGAAGGAATGGAAAACCATGACTGGTTGCTGGGAGCTGTACATCAGCAGTTGGGAACTATACATGCCCAGTTTCCCTGATACTTCACCATCATCCAAATCCAAGATTCCCCTCATCAGCCATGAAGGGAATCTGTCACAGCAAAGAACCATAGAGTCATACACAGTACCTGAGAATTCCTGGGCTGCATCCATCTTTGCAGGTCATGAGACTTCCCCACTTTGCTGTGACAGTAGCCCAGCTTTTATACTGTTAAACAAACAAGCTGACATGATTTCTAATTTCTTTCTCGTGTTGGATTTCTACCAAAGCATGGACAGAGCTCAGTGAGGAACCAAGGAAGTTGTCTTTGATCCTATACTGTGCTGACAAGGTCAAGAGTGTCCTTATCCCATTTCTAGATACAGAAAGGTATAGACATTCATCTATAAGGCAGATTTGGTCCAGGTCTTAGTACTCCAGTATTAGATGAAATACATAAAGAAACTTTAAATTTAAGCATAAATGTTGAGTACTGTATCCAGCTCTGGAGTCCCAGCACAGGAAGGGCATGAACCTGTTGAATGAAGTACAAAGTAGGGCCACCAAGTTGATCAGAGGGATGGAGTACCTCTCCATTGCTTCAAACTGAAAATTGATAGATTTAAATTGGTTATTAGCAAGAAATTCTTTACTGTAAGGGTGCTAAGGCACTGGAACAGGTTCCCCCAAAGAGTTATGGAAATGTTTCAGGCCAGACTGGATGGGACTCTGAACAACCTGGTATAGTGGAAAGTGCCCTTAGCAGGGGGTTGGCACTAAATCATCTTTAGGGTGCCTTCCAACCCAAATCATTCTATGATTCTATGGTAAATATTAGATACAGATTCTTTTAACTTGTGTTCCCTTTTCTAAAATTTTGATTCTAGAGAATATCTAACAGGGATGGACACATCTGTATGGGAATATGGCTGTGATGAAATCATAACCTTTTTATAACTGCTGCCTTCTTTGTTTTATTGATGATTATAAAAAAAACTAGGGTTTTTTTTTCTATTTTTTATTTCTTCCTTGCCTTGCTCCTTCCACTAAAGAGGTGTTTTAAAACATTAGAGAAAGAAAATGAAAAAAAGAAAGAAAGAAAAAAAGAATCCCACTGCAATTCAGATTCTGATGAGAGGGACACAGATGGCAGAACTGTCCATACCCACAAATTTTGAGATATTGGAAGTCTTTATTTTAGGTCTTTCTATAAAATTTAACCAAAAATTTAAGCCTTTTTTTCAACGTCTGTCTTACAGTATTTTCAGCTGTTTGGGTTTGTGTTTTGACAGGACAGGCAAGGATAAATTTCAGAATGAGTCTGGAGGAGAAAATGCATTGCTTGCTTTGTGTTAATCATACAGTCATTTGGCAGAAAGCCGCAGCTTGTCCATACCTAGGAGAGATAATTTTAAATTTGGCAGTGTGCTTGCCCTGCTATCTGAAATGCATCTTTTGCCATCTCTTAGAAAGCACTCTGGAGTTCAGCTAAGCTGCAAAACTCAGAAAATTGTGGGTTTCACATATTCAGGTAGGGCTCGGTCAGTGTCACTAAACTGACACGTATTTTAATAAGCAAAATAAAAATCTGGGCTTTTCCAGGGAATAGAAGAAAGTTTTCTAAAATGATGAAGCTGCAGATGTAAGCACCAAACAGACCTATGGCTGTTAGCAAGACAAAACATTCAGCTTCTCCCAGTGTTGGCTGAAGCCAGTGAGCAGTTCAGTGAGCAGTTCAGCCTTTGCTGTGTGGCTGTTAATTGGCTCAGGAGAGATGCCTGAAAATCTGAGTTAATGCCTACAGTATAAAACTGACTGATTGTTTGTTTTCTTGATCTAATGCAAATGGATGATTTCTCTTGATTTTACTCAATAAGCAAGCGGAGAGATCTATAGCGAACTTTATGTTTCATATCTCACCTTCAGCTTCCAGAGTGAAGCAGACTTTTTTTATGTGTGTGTAACTCAAAATCAGTGGTGAATTTACAGCTTCACAAGAATAATGTGTCTCAATATTCTTTTAAAAATCATAAATAAATTATGTTAGCTCTAGTGTTAGAAGAAAAAATTATAATTTTATTTATAAAGTTTTGTATAAAGGAAGGAAATTATATTGCTCCATTCGATATTTTAGGTATCTAAACCTGGAAGTACTCTTAAGACTTCAAGGCGGTGAATCATTGTTTCAGAACCTACAG
Organism: Erithacus rubecula; assembly: GCF_903797595.1. Lineage (NCBI taxonomy): Eukaryota > Metazoa > Chordata > Aves > Passeriformes > Muscicapidae > Erithacus > Erithacus rubecula. The sequence continues at coordinate 64,443,803 of NC_136658.1, forward strand.
GTTTGGCAAAATTGCAATTCATGGGGAAAAAATATCCTAATTAGTGATTCAAATGATAAAGGATGTTTGTTCTCATACATATGCCATAGCACATGGCTTCTCATAAAATGGAACTTTTCAATTTTTCTATATAGAATATGACAGCAAGAATTTATGATTCAGGGACAAACACTTGTTCAGTCATTATTTATCACAGAAGATTATAATACTTGGCACTTTGTTTCACCTTTTGCATATAGATTGCTAACTTATATGTGGAACTTGCACTGTAAAATGCATGTTGGTCGATGTGCTCTTTAATACCAAATAAACAAACAAACAAAAAAACACAAACAGAAAACATTATTTTCAAGGTCCAAAAAAAAGTAAAAGTTGCTATTGATGTGGAACTTATCTGTAATTTAATTCCTGAATCTTTGGCCACTGAAATTGGAGAGAAAATTACAGGAAAACATATTTTCAGATATTTTCTACTATGCCAGTAGTACTTTTAAGCCAAAATCCCTGAAGAACAACTTATATCAAAATATTTTGGCACTTCCAATTTGAGCTTCCTGAAAATGGAAGAAAATTAATCTAAGTGTTTAGACACCATGGAACGATTTAAACAGAATGTGACACTAAAAGTAGACAAGGGTTAGAGGAGTCTCATTTGTGACTCAACTGGTTCACTGATACAAGAAAAAAGACATTTCAGAGAATTATTTTGTGGCATTCAGAAATAACTTTGGACAAGAATTCCACACACCCCCCCAAAAGCAACAAAAAACCCTAACCACTGTTTTTCTTTACTCTCATTCTATAAGTATATCACCTTCAGTAGTCATATGAACTCTATTCAGATTCTTAACAGAGTAAAAGTGGATTGACTAGGAATGTCCTGTTCAATGACTTATAATTGCATGCAACTTATCATAGTCGTTTATTCCTTTATGAAGCAAATTTGAATGTAAGTTCCTATTTTCTTGAAGTACCCTCACAGAAAAAACTCATTTTTTCCTTGAATGTTTAACTGGAAAATAAATGATGGAAAAGAATAATAAAAAAACCTGTTCCATTATTTAAAAATTCTTTTCAAAGGGAAAAAAATTCTGTCCCCATTTTCATTAACTTTTTTCACAGGAATTGAAATTTTGCAATGGAGAGTAAGAGGTGCCTGAATTTTAGTAGCTGATAAAAATGAAAAATGTATTCCTTGTCTGGTTGGGTAAACTCAAGCATTTTAAATGCAAGTTTTGAATTCACTTTGATTTTTACTAAGCATTGGGAACATTTTAGCAGTTCTAAATCAAGTCTGGTTGAGAAATGCTGGGTGGTAACATCTCTCAGCTGTGGAAATATGTCCAGGTTATCTATCCACAGGACTGAACCATTTAAATAATATCCATTTGTGAACATTTAAACAGAGAGATCAGAAGAATATTAATACACATCAAGTTTCAATTGGAAGGTGCAAGTTGGAATCTGGGAGGGGTGTAGGAAACCTATTGGCTTCATCGAGCGTTCTGGAATTAACATCTCTTTCTTTGTCTAAAAATAAGCTACATCAGTAAGTTTTGTTTTTGTTGGACATTATACTTCTACAATAGCTCCACTGAGGGAAAGGACAGTGCACCACCACAGAGTCATGCCCATAATCAAAATATAAATGTTAATATAAAGGCTATGAATTCATGAAGCCTCAGTCTCATGAGGACTAGGTAGATTTCTCAAGATAACAATCTGTGCTTTCAGAGCAATTCAGATGTTACTCTTTTCAGCACACCCATAGTACAGAAGATGATGTTTGAAAGTTGTGCAGAAATTAGATGACGCAAGCATGACGTAAAGTAAAACAAAGCTCATCTGAATATTCCACTTACATAGTGAATAATAATATAAATATTTAGGTATTTCCTCAGAAAAGTGTAATATTTTATTCAAAACAAATTGTATATTGCCTTAGTACCTTTTCACAGAATATCTCTACAGAGATTTAGGGTTTGTTTAAACAAAAAAATGTTAGATATTCCGAGAGCTGACATGATTATGTTGACTTCTATTTTTATAACATTCTATCAATAGTATTCTGGCTGCTCAATCCACTCACTGTAGGTGATCTTAAAGGTTTTATTCCCTTTGGTTGTTATATTATGTAGCTGATAGAAGTGATTTTAACATGAAATTTGTTAACTCGTTACTTTGTAGACTAATAAATTTTCAGCATAGATGTGCAGATTGTAATGGATTGTATTGAAGCTAGTTTTACAATGGTCACATTCTATCAAACTGATGAAGGAAGGCAGCAAAAATTATTTCATGTCTCTTTACAAATACCAAAACACTTAATCTATCCATCTTTTCCCTGAACCTCTATATTTTATTCCTATGTTGCTATATTTCTTTCCAGAAACATCAGCACTAATATCCTTTCTAGTGGTATTTGAATCTAGCAGTTTCCAGTGCTTGAAGATTCTCTCATTTATAGATGGGAAAAACCACTTCAGGAAGGTCAACACTTGTCACCCAGACTTCAGCTGGGGACAACCCCCTGTCATCCCTGGGTGGCTGAGGAGACCAAACCGCTTGGGAGGTTCTCTTTAGTTTCTCAATGGGTGTCTCCTCGACTACACCAAGCAGCAAACAACAAAAAACACAAGTCCCATCTTTTGCTCAGCTGAGATCCTTTCAAAAAAATTTCTCCGATAACTGAAATGGAGTTGATTATCCACCTGGGTCTGTGTGCAGATTGTGGGAAGAACCCAATACCACCTCCCTTGCACACTGTTCAGTCCTTACGGCACTGACAGGCTAGGTGTGGCTGAAATGGCACAGGTCTTCCCCTGGTACAAAGTGCACAGAAACCCCAACTCCCCCAGTATCGGGAATTCAATTGCCGACTACGCTAAAAAATGTCACGGTCCACCCAATTCAAGACCGAGTCGCGACTGGTTCTTTTATGGATCTTAGAGCGCAAAAGACACAGCAGGGGACAAAAACAGTTCACTTCTACAGAAATGCACTTTATTTAGTGCCAACCAAAATGCGATAGTGGGACAGAGAGAGAGAGAGAAAGAGAAATGGGGGTCGGGATTATAGCTACCAAGACGGGCAGACGAATCCTCGTGGAGCCAGCCAATAGATGTCTGTTGCCGTCTGGGGAGATCTCAGGGGCCTCCTCTGAGAAAATCACTTTTATAGTCCTTTCCCAAAGCGAGTGGCCTCTGGCCAAAAGGTGGGAAGATTTATGGACTATTGTATGTGGAGCTCGTTACGCGGGGGAACAGGTGGAAACAGGACGCTTCAAGGCACATCAGACCATCTTTGTCGTCATGAACACACGTGGGGCAACCCATACTGACCAGTCCATTGTTCTTCCATCTGTGGGAGCTTGTTGAGTAAACGGCCTGTGACTAGTTGTCATGAGAAACCAGTCCTGGTAGGCATCATCTGCAGAACAGTCACTTGGCGTTCCTCCCAACCCTGGCCAGCGCAGGGCTCAGGCGAGGGTCGTTGGGCAGAAACAGACGAGAGGCTCGGACGGACTCTCACAGGTATGTACTTAGAGCAGTGGTATATTATATTGCTTAGAGTTCTGCTGAATTCCTGGTTCCATTTAATATTTTCCAGAAATTAATTTGGGCTGTGTTATTTGTTCAAAATTTGCTGCACCTCTGCAGCATCAGCACACACAAAGGCAGCAGGAAATAGCCTGCCATGGCTTGGGCACTTTACAGGAACACCTTTAAAGAAGTGCAGGTGTGTTCCAAAGTGCTGGATATGCCTAATGACTACACTTCTGCATCCTAGTTAACTTGCTGTAAACTGAGTTTATCATTAGGACAAGGCACTTGGCATGTTGGTAAAGCTGGCATGAAATTCTCTGGTAGTCCATCCTTGAAGAGGTGAATGTAGCAACAACTTAAAAAGGAAGAAAGATTATTTATCCTGAAGAGCAGCTTGCAGGCAATGTGGAGTTTGTAGACTTCACCAGGGACACACAGGAACCTCAGAAACCTCACAGTGCAGACCTTGGTGGGTAGTGTGGAAGCTTTTAAATTGTGCAAAGGGTCTGTCCCTGTACCATCCCTTATCCGCTTTCTAATCAGGGCCACAAGAAACAGCAAATACCACAGCAGAAAGTGCCTAAAAACTGCCTCATCCCATTGTTGAAATCATTGCTCAGAAGAGTATGCAAACATATATTCTAGAACAATTTTTGTACATCTTAACTGCTAAAATGTTCTTTCTCTTGACAGAACCTCTATGTGAGTGTGCAAGAGACAGGATAATATGCTGAGGAGGGGAAAGAGCATAACCTAGAGGTAACTCTGCAAGAAAGGAGACAGATGGCTGATCTAAGAGCATCAGAGGTTTCCTCCCAAAGTACCTCCCAAAATAGAGTTGGTTGTAAATTAGAATTGCCCTTTATAAACAAGGAGCATTCCTCTAAAATCTGGCCATCTGATTATGGGTGCAGATGGTCTGTTTCTGTGGGGATTTAGAGGTGTAAAGGGATACATGACAGGTAAGTGCCCCAGGCTCATGTCTCAGTGGCCTAAGGTTATACAGGCTAGATTCAGTTTGTAATTCTTTTTGAACAAGTATTTTTTTTTACAAAATTACTAACAAGGGTGTCAATGCTATTGTTTCTTTGAGTGTGCAAGTTATGTACTGCTTCAGTACATAAAGACCATCAACTATTTTATATGAACCACAGAGCAATCTAAGATATTTTGAAAGATCATGTTTGCTGTAGATATAGACTATTTAAATATTTGCAGTGTGTTATGTAGGTATATGTATAGGAATCTAGTTATTTATATACTTCTGCTCATATATATAGATACATGCAGAAGCTTACAAATACATAGTGAAACACACACACAGATTTATAAATAAATTATGCTCCCTTGTGATCAGCATATACATACATGTGTACATTGGCAAATGAGGGCTTACTTCCTCAGGCAGAACTGCTATGTGCTGTTGTGAGAGCACTACAAAGTAAACTGACCAAACAGCTTATCATCAAAACAAAATAGATGATAATCTAGACTTTCAAAAGCAATGCTCATAAACATATATTACTAATATATGTTTAACTTTAACACAAATAAACCCCTCCATCAATACATGAAATGCGTTTATGTATGCTGTTTGTTTAGGAAGTAGTTGCCTTTGTATAAAAGGCTTGGCTTGTAACACAAATAATTTTTAGCACTGTTTTAGCACATTATCAGAAAATTTACAGATCCTTCTGAGCTGTGGACATCTGGGTTCACAGATACTGTGGCACCTGGCTTAACATGTGGGGAACAAAAAAGAAAAACTGTTCCACTAAAATACTTAACATACCTAAACCAGTATCTAAATAGCTCTCCATTAATGTATGGGACACGTAAAACTATATAGCTCATTTGAAAGCATTCCTTATTCTTCCTAATCCCAAATTCAGGGTGAAAAAGCTTAAATAAAATCATATATGACATTGTTTTCTCATTAATACATGTTTTTTATATGCACATTATACACAGTTTTTGGTGGGTAGTGAGATAGTCCTGAGTTGGATCTCTAAATAGTTGCTAAGAATCAATACAGGTAAATTTTAATGCAATATGTAGTAGGTTGTCACATTGCTGTGGCCTTATGGACTTAGGTGAGTCACTTTGTGTTATTTGATTTCTTTCTAAGCTTTAGTTTCTTGTGTCTATCTAAAATTAAATAAAAACAATAATAACAAATTGAAGGTCAAGGAGCAGTTCCTGTGACTTTTGATATTTCATGTAGAAAATACAATATAACAAAAAGAATATTTTACTGCCATGGAGAAGATTAAATGAGGTATACTTTTATTTCTGAAAAATATGTCTTCACATCTGCAAAACAGCCTGGTTTTCATCTCATGTTTAAACTTTACAGTTATACTGATATTGTTAAGTTTGAACATTAAAAGTCTGAGATGGAGGGATATTAAAAGTCTGAGAAATGTTATTGTTTGCTTTTCCATAATTATTTTCTAATTGTTAATTCTTCTAATTTGGACTTATTTGAGGAAGTAGGAAATATTTTCAAAAAGGACATCAAAAACCTCTGGACATCATTAATGTTTAACATTCCAAAAGTATTTCCTAAAATATTTCATTGGCAGTAGAATAATTCTTAAAATTATTTTCTTATTTAGCTCAATTACCTTCAACAAATAAAAAACCCAAAAAACTGAATATCAAGCAGACAAATGCTTGGACAGAATACACTATTGGAATTAATATCTATGCAACATGAGAAGTGCAAACATATGGGGGGGTCTCGAAAGGATAAAAAAGTACACTTCAGTAACCTCTTAGCCACCAAGGGAATGTCTGCACATCTCTGTATGTATTTTTGGAACACTTTAGGATTAATTATTCTTTACAACAAAAACAGGACAAATTTTGCAAGTAGAGTTGCATGCTCAAAAAAATTGTTTAATATTTTTGGCAATTCTGAGTGGCTAATGGAAAATGGTACATATCCCTATAGACTTTTTTCCACCAAGATGTTTAGCTCATTGCATTTAAAAAATGCCATTGCCCAGCAGGGTGTTGGCCTAGTAACAATATATGTAGTTTAGTTGCTTCAACAAGTTTCAGCCTTCCTAGGAAGACTCTGGTAGCTTAATAAAACCTCATATAGCTAAAAGTAATTCTGAGGGCAGAAAGCAAGGGGTTTTTTTTCCATTTTAATTAAAACTACCAGAAATGGGGACATTTTTATATCAATAATGCCTTTTTAAATTGAGATCCAATTCTTCTCTTAGTGTCTTATGTGGAATTGCTGGTGAACCAAGACAAATGTACATTTTATTCGGAGAAATGTAAGGGAACCTAAAGGGCGCTGTGAACCAGCAAAATGCCTTTCACAGCTGGAGGCTGTATGGAAATGCTAAGACCATGCTTTAATTCCTATTGCACACAAAATGCAATATTCCTGATCTTGCACTATTGAGAGCTATGGCAAAACATTCATTGGTTTAACTGACAGTTGGACTAGACTCTGAATCACTTGCCACCCAATAAGTGTAATTTTCTATATCTGTGGGCAAGTTTAAAAAACAAACAAACAAAACAAGGATCCAAAATGTTTTAGCCAAATTCTCCTTACTAAAGGAAAATGGTTAGAACTATTTAATCCTCCTTGGATCTGAGAGGATTAACTCCCAAAGTTGCTTACAATTCAGAGGATGACTCATGTTTTCACACAAATACAGTTTTAAAACTTGGGGAGGATTTCCTTCCTTCGAAATTCAACCCTGTGATCTTGTAATGAGCAAAACTAGTTTTCTAGTCTGTTATACATTTATACCAGATGCAGTATTTGTATCTCTATTGAGTGCTTAAATGGGTATCATCAATAATAGAATTTTAAAATTATTTATGACTGGTCATTGCAACAGAAATTCCTAAAGTTGTTGCAGAGTCAGAATTTATTAAGCTACCACAATTTGTTATATGTTTGCTATTTGTTATTTGTTTTGCATGGGGGTAGTGGTGGGAGGAGTGGTGCTGCCTTACTTGTTTAAATGCTATGGAAGTTTTAGCCCTAAGTCTTCAAGAATAACGAGTATAGCAACCAGAAAATATATTGCTATTGAACAGACAGGTGATACTTCATGTCATCTCGTGTGCTGTTAATAGGTATATTCAGTCTCTAAATTTTATTCTTTTTATTAACCGTATGTATATTTGCATCATCTATACATTAGAAAATCTGTTGCTAACATATGTTCAGAAGGCAAAGTCATTGTCTGCACTAGCTTGCTTACATTGTTTTAGAGCTATTAGGCCTAAATTTGCTACAGCCTACAGGTGTACGCTGAATCCCAAGCTACCCTTTTCAGACATAATTTTAAAACATTGCTTTAAAAGCCGTGGGAGGCCCCTGAGCCATTCTAGCTTGGTTCAATTTTTTTTTTTCCTTTTTTTTCTTTTTTTTGCATAGCACATTTTATAAGAGTACGTCCCAGAAGAGTAAACAAAAATCTATCATTAAAATCCTCTGAAATTTGTGTTTCTATTCACCTTTAGACTTGCTTGAATTAAAAAGAATATTATTACAATTTTTAAAATTACTTAACAAATAGTGAGTACAGTTTTCTGTGTTCACTTACAGTTGGCTGCAGTAATTCTTGGTAATCAGTTACTGATGTTACATCTCCTTAATTGGACAACACCTACAGAACTAGAACAATGTATTCATAAGTGTGCTCTGGTTTTCATTTAATACTTGAATGACTCTGAAAGGAGGGGGTGGTAATACTCGACAGAGTCAAGTAAAATTCAAGATTCCTCATTGCTGTTTTAGTGCTGTGCTGCAATCTGGACAAACAGAAGTCCTGCTGTCCCTGTCCTGAATATGATCAGCTGTTACCAGATGTCTGAAAAGCCACATGGTGCCTTTACAATGTAGACAAATATCTATGAAAGAGGAGAGACCACAACTGTATCATCAGTCATCTATTTCTGCTCATTCTGGCTTCATCTTGGGGTTATAATCAAACTGTTGAAAACATTTCTGACTTAAGCTAAGATTAAACACAGCAAGCTCATCATTCTGCAAAGCACATGTGAGTCTAAAGCATAATTACATTCTGTATTGTTTATCTGCAAGTTTGGGCTGTGTTTAAGGCATAGGGTTGAACTCTGCTCCCTTTTAGAAGGCAGATTCTCAGTATGTTCACTGACTTTATATGCATTCAGGTTCTTTATCTTGCAGTCTGCTAGGTCAGTAAAAAATTGACTGTGATATGCAGCAGTGTGTCAGTTTGGATTTTTGCAAGCATACTATGTATACTTTAGGCCAAGCTACAAGCAATTCAATAAACAATGCAGGTAAAAATTGCATGGCTCTCTGTATATCTACATTGCTAAATGTAGAAGGGGAAAGAGAAATCTTGAGCATCAAATCTGAAAGGCCATCTGAATTCCAGGAAAGTTAAAATGGATATATTATGGGTAAATGCACACCCATCAGGTTAAATGTTAAGGAAACACATCCCATCATTTAATTTGTGCCAGGCACCGCCCTAAACAGTGCTTGATCCCAATTTGGTTATTCTCATGTGCTCAGGGCTGTTTGCAATAAGCAATGTACTCTGGCAAGCCTGACTGGGAGGACAGGAGGGTTAGGTCTGTGTCTATAAGCGAGGCTACTCAGACTTAGGGCCAAAACCCAGTCCATGGCACACAATCCTACAGTACATGACGTGCTATTGTTCACTCTGCTTACCTGTAATTTGGGTCCATATCTCAGGTTTGGTTTATTCCAAGTAAATCTCTCCAAGACAAATCTGATCTACTGAGTCAGTTTGGGTTTATAACAAGTTTCTTTCAGATGACTCCAGGGTCAGGCGTTAGTTCCTTACCTGCCCTTATATATCAATTTGAACAGAGACAAAATTTAACTGTTATAGACCTATTCTGAAATCAGCTTCAGGTTTTGCATCATAGGTACAAGAGGAGAAATTTAAAGATACATTATCATCTGTCTTCTAACATGTTTATACAAGGTTTTTCCAGAATTTCTTCTGTTAATGGAATGCATTTATAAACACTTATTTCATTATTTACTTGTGACAGGAGGATTAAAAAGGCAGACAAGAACAAAATAAAACCATGCCTGCTGCCCTTTTATAGCAGTGAGCTTTGATATATACATCCCACCTCTGCTAAGCCAGTTACTCAAAGAAAATTCAGGGGAAATTCAATAAAAAATTTTCTCCTGAGCTGTCCAATATCTACCATTACAGATTCAGTAGTCTTAACACAATACTGTTTTCTGCTTGTTGCTTAAGGCATCAAAAACTACATTGACAAAACAGCATGAGATTTCCTACTAAACGACACACATTAGGAGGAAAAAACCCCAACAACATATGTTGGGAGTATTTTTATGTGTGAAAGCACTTTACACACATCACATATAAGAAAACCATTACTTTGAACCATATTCCCACCCCATGCCATGGCATATTTACTAATTAATTGATATAAACTTTAAAAATATTACTATGCTTAGATTCAAATAAACTGCACAAATGAGTCTCACAACCTGTCAGATACACACTGCTTAGGAAACCAAGAAACCAATCAAACCAACCATCAAAACAAAGAAACCTAATGTCTCTAAGGCATCTGCAATAGACATCTCAAAGTCTCCCTTATTCTAGTAGTAGACTTAGACCAGGATAGCAGCAGTCTTGCTTGTTTTTCTGTTTTCCAGATTCAGAAAAGTGGAGTGTTTTAAATTCTCTACTCTGGGTGTATGTGTTTAATGAATGGTTTTGAATCCATTCTTAAATGCTAAATTTATTGTTTTATTTTAAAGGTAAAAAAGAAGATTAAAATTTATTTGTACTAGATGACATTTCATGCATCTAAAATTAGTGCTGCATATGAGATAATACTTCAGTGTCTGCAAATACTGTAATTCTGTGACATATGATACAATATACCAAGGACTAGTAAAGGCCACAGGCTTTGCAATAAGCTTGCAAGGTTTTAAGATTGAGGCTTGTCAGGATTCCCTTTTCTGAACTTTATTTTTTACCTGCCTGCAGCTTTATTTTATTCACCTGCAGGTGGTTATGGCTAAGTCTCTTTTTTTGTTTGTTTTTGTTTGTTTTTTGTTTTTTTGTTTGTTTGTTTGTTTGTTTTGGTTAGGTTTTTTTTGAGATAGTGGTGACAAGTAGGGTGGGGGGTTTGTCTGAGTAAAGAGATGTTTATGGTTCTAAGATAATGATGCAGGAAAATGCAGACCTGGGCTGATAGTGGAAACTTAGAGAAGTGGGGATGCAGCACAGGAAAACACAGGAATGGGGTGATAAAGGCTGGATACAGGAAGGCACTCAAGATACATGAGCAGTTACAGCAATTCATATCTGGAGCTGGACAAAACTGGTTTGAAGGGTAGCAAATAAAATTAAAAAAAAAAAAAAGGAATATCTAACATACCTAAAAGCTGTCATAGATATTATATTCAAATATAATATGCAGTTGCAGACCGAAGAAGAAAGTTGTAAATAATTTTAACAAACATATTAAAATTATTCTTAGTGAACACTAGAAGGTAGAAGAAAAAAATCTCAAATATTCTTCCTGGTGAAAGATTCTGGCTGCTGACAATTCACTGTAACTCCTACACCAGCACTAGAATTAAACAGATCTCAAGACCTAGAGAAGAATGAGAAGGGAGAATACCAGAAAAAAGCATGAAAATTAAATGCCTATAACTGTTTTAATTGTATTACTTCTATCATTGAAGATTTTTTCTGTAGAGAAATATTATTTCCTTTTCTCTAATACTTTGACCTAAACTAATATTACTTCCTAGATTAGATTGTTGAAATAGCCACTACAATAACAATACATTATTTTCTTTACACAGAAGTTCTTTTTCCTCTTTCCCCATAAACAAGAGATCTAAAAGCCATCTCAATTACTAAATTGCTTATTGCTCAAATGAGTTTTGCTTCCTCTTTCAAACCTGATTAGAGAGAGAAAAGCAATAAGGGTCATCTTAGTTCCTCTGATGCAAAAACACTTAGTGACATCTGAGAAGCCCTGAGGTATCCAAGATATCTATAAGAAGCTGTCAAGCACGACATAAAACCTATGAATGATCCATATTCCCTCCTGGACTGTCAGCAGAAGGTTACTTGGGATAATCTAAGGAATCTCAAATGGCATTAGAGGTCTCTGTTCTGGCAATTTACACCAGAAAAATGCTACTAGATCTGGCTCAGAGGACATTCTCTGAGTTTTGAGTAGTTTTCCTTATAAAATATGACACTATCTTATTTTACCTCCATATAGAATATTAACTTGAAAAAGAAGGTATTCTGATCCCAGATTAAATTCAGCAAAAACCTGTTGAGGAATACTTTTGGTGTAGGCAGCTCGGGGTGCAGTGGGAGCTGCAGGCTGTGCTCTGGCTGGCTGGAGCCCGAGGCAAGAGCCTGGGAACTGCCAACCCTCTGCATAACAAAGGGCCAGGAAAACCCAGTTTGTTTTGTGTTTTAGCTATTGCACCTGGACTAAATTATTGTAATTATCTGGATCTCTCAGACTCTGCTGTTAGAAACCTGGGGTCGAGGCAGTGAGGAAACCTGGTGTGACTGTGTTAGTGTTGAGGGGTGGGTGTTGAGGGGTGGCTGCAAAGGGACCTGGGTCCCGGCTCAGCTGGTGTGAGCTGACTGCAAGAGTGGATCCAGGATGGCTGGACAGGGAAACTTCCTTATTAATCCTCACAGAAATGTAGTACTGAGAATTATGATCTCATCCCACTGTGGCACTAATAGTATTTATTTGTAATAGTGATGTTAAAATTTGCAAAGCATAAACTCCTTCACAGAACCATGATTTAGCTGTATACTAGTCCAGACATTTCAAATTTGTATCTGAACTTTGACTTCCTAATTTCATGCCAGATCAGAAGTATCTTTGTTTCTCTGTTTAAATTGGTTTTCCATAGGTATGAGAAACACTGCTTAGAGAAACTGGCCACCTATAATACAAAATGCAAAGGATGTTTCTGAGGCAACTGTTACACAGAATCACATTGCTGAAAATGACATCACATGTGGTACTAATACCTTTAGAATGAATAAAAAAAAAACAACCAAAAACAACTTAAAGAAATACAGAAAAAATACTTTAAATGCTTTATTTTTTAGATGAGTTCTTAAAATTTTAAACATTAAAATTCCTATTTTGATTATAAATTTGCATAGCAACCAGATAATAATCAGCTTTATCACTTCTTTCCTTCATATTGTATTAGTTTTGCAGGGACATGACAAAATTTACAAGATGATTACCACAAGCAAGTAATTCAGAAATAACAGTTAAAAAAAAAATACAAAACTTCAGTTTGAAATACAATTCAAAGTCTCTATGTTTTTTTCTCTTTAAAAGTTTGTTTCATATTTTCAGATCAATCCTATTTCAGTCCATTCACTGACATTTTATCTCCATATCTTAATAAAAAAACCAAAACTTTTCAATAGATGTCAGAAGCATGACAATGATAGCTGCCTGATTGTACAAAGACATATGAAGAAGCCTTGATAGAAACGATCTTAAATAAGTAACAGTATTATTGAAGATGAACTTGCAGCAAAAACCATCCTTTACCCCAGTCCCTACAAAACAGATTTTAATCAACAGCTGTTACTTGCAGGTAAAGGGCACATTTAGCTAGTGCATTCTGGGGTTGAGTAAGTCCCAAATGGAGTGAAGAGAAATGGGACAATCTGGCACGGACCTTGCTGTGTACCAGCTCATCAGCGAAACACTCAGAAATTTTGCTATAAAGACACTTGATAATATGGCAAATGGCATAAGCAGACACTCATCTTGGCATTATAAAGAGACTTATTCTTTTAAGGCTTCCTGTTTCTCTACTCTATAAGGTATATTATTTTTTTTCTTGTGTATCAGGGACACTTATTCTTCTTTTCCTCAGGCCCAATATGGCAAATCCTTACATTCTTTCTCTTTTCTTATTTCCATGGTCTCCACAAAGAACTTTAAGTTGAAACGGCAATTAGGGATATAAAGATTTGATGTTAATGGTTTGGTGAACGCTTTCATTTGTTTTTTTAGAGACTTGTATTCATAAATAGATACCAAAGAAGCAATTAATTTCTTGAATTTTATAAAAAAAAAACAAACGAGGACCAGCTGTTTAGGACAAGCATTTTACTAGGGTGCAATGCTTCTACCTTCATTGCATATTAATTACAGGATTTCTTTTCCAATACATGTTTATCTTTTTTGCATGTTTATCTGCCTTCAGGTAAATCATAAAATGTGTTTTTGCATCCTATATCTTTCAGTTTTCCAACATTGTTTTTTGTCTTTCTGTTGACAAACTAATTGCTTCCCCTTCTGTTTTTTTCCAAAGACAATATATCTTCTAAAACTGTTTTTAAACGTCTTATCTTCAAAAACATTGAGCACCTCAACACAAAAGGCCATTATGTCACAACTACAAAAATGTAAGTCCGAATACTTCATAAAATTTAAGTTAATGTTCAAATTTGGGTCCATGACATCAATCTATGATAGACTTATGAGTCTTTGATATCATGGGTGAGTTGGAAATGTCCCTTTATCTATACATGATTGTGTCCAAGATTCTAGCATTTTAGCCTGTATTGGTAAATGGTGTGGATATTCACTGTCCCTTTTTAAACATTTCCCAGTTATGTTATGAGCATTAAAAAAGTTAAAAGGGTATAAACATTTGCATGCCATGGCAAAAATCAACAAAAGGGTAATATGAACAATGTTGTTTTTCTTGGTTGTTCCTCACTGTATTGCATCCTATCTCTACAGTTTGCAGGCTTTATCAGTTTTTGAGGTGGCATTTTGGGGTAGACAGACATTGATCTGTTTTAGTATGATAGTGTGGCACAGCAGCTTGATACACAACTGCATGTCTAGGCAACTTTCCCTACAGGTTTTCACATTTTGTCTTTATAGAAAACTCCATGCAAAGAAAGAAAAAGCCAACCTAGATCGTTTTCCAGTCTATTCTAATTTTATTTCTTACTAGATAAGTTTTTGTCTACTCTAATGCTACAAGTGTTTTCATCCCAACACTGATAATTTTTTATCTCATCTAAACTGTGTGATGAGCATGCTCTTGCTGACTTTATATTAAAATGCACTGATTTTATAGATAGCTGAGTATTATTAACCTACCAGTTTTAAACTTCAAAACTTTTTTCTGTGTTACTGGAAATTTAAATTTATTTTTCCTAAAATCTTTTCAAGCCAGTTACTTTATTTTCTCATAAGATTACTGTTAATTTTTATATGCTTTCTTTAGCCTTCATCATAAAACTAAACTGTAATGAAATCATTCCTCTTTGGATCGAAGAAGTATTTTTCACATGAGTTACCCAGCTTGACAAGAGCTTTAATACATTTTCCAATGATGATTACAAGTGTGCTGTTAGAATAAATGCTTACAGTTTTTATATGATTCTGATCAAATAATCTTTATGAAGGATTAAAAGGTAAAAGTCTGCAGAGAGAGGAAAAGTCTGACAGATGAATCCTCTGACTTGTAAGCTGTGTGAAATCCTTCTTTAAATTCTATTTTAATATCTCCCTCCTGACTTTTTCCAATCATTATATTTCATTAAAGAAAGAGTTCATACAGGTGTGCCTAAATATGCTTTAACAGTCTAAACTTGCAGCAGCAGTATAGATGTAAATATATAGAAATTGTACTGAAAAAAATGCAGAGAGAAATTCTAAGAATCTCAAAGAGGAATATGTAACTTTGAATAGTTTATATCTCAACTCCTTTCGTGACAGAAGCTGATTTCTTTCAGAAAGATGTGAATAACAACAGTGAACATCCTTCCCAAGCTTAAGTTCATGGTACTGAAGATGAGATGATGTTTTGGACAATAGAAAAGGCATCATCAGGTCCATCAGGTCAATATGTGAAGTTGGTGTAATCAGAAAAATTTTGGATTCTTTGACCATGGGATAACCTTCTCAAAACCTGGTCTTCCTGACACCTCATGGAATACACTTATCTCAGAGGGGAAAATGATTCTAAGAAAGGAGATAATGAGGTTCACTTATAGACTTTTACGTTACCTTGGAAGGGGGAAAGGGTCAAAACCAGGCTAACCAGTGATGAGCAATGGCGCAGTATGCCAGCACTTAAAGAAATGAGCACTAATAGGGTCCCAATCTGCTTCATGAGGTTTTGGCTACCATGTGCCAAACTTGAAATGTTTTTACACTAATGCATCCCACATAAGAAACAAATGTCACCAGTTTGAAACTTTGGCCCAGTCCCTGAGACCTGACATTACATAAATGAAATCTGGTGGAATGAATCTTGTCCTTGGATGGCCTATTGGATGTTTACAGGTTTTTCAGGAGGGATAGACAGGGCAGAAGAGGCAGAGGGCTGGCACTGTATGCAGTAGAAGAGGTAGAATGTATGGAGTGGAGCTCACAGCTGTAAGTGACGCAGTGGCAATGGCACAGTTGAGACCCTCTGGATGAGAATCAAGAAGCAAACAAATAATGAAGGTGTTATTGTGGGAGTCGACTGCAGACCCCGTATCCAGAGTGACAACACTGATTAATTACTTTTTGAGAAACTGATGGACACTTTCAAGTCCACTTCTGTCAATTTGCCAGAAATTAACTGGAAGAATCACACAGTACAACCCAGGCCAGAAGATTGCTAAAAAGTGCTAAAATGGAACAGCTCCTAAAGGAACTGATTCAGAAACATACCTTCCTTTATCAGCAGGCCAACAGTGTGGATCTCAAGAGCAAAGTGGAGGTCGGCGGACGTCTTGGCCACAGTGACCACAAAGGGATTGAATTTAAAATCTCTGTTGACAGGAAGAAAAGTGACAGCAAAACCTCAACATAAGAGCAGACTTGAGGCTGCTCTGGGAATTAGTGAATTAGGTTCGCTGGGAAAACGTGTTTGCAGCTGTTTGTGTCCATCATGCTGGTCACTTTTTAAACATCACCTCCTAAGGGCATAGCAATGAACAATTCCCAAATGTTGGAAGTCAAGCACACTTAGCAGAATTGAAGTATTTGCTTGGAAATAAGGCAAAAAATGAATGTGTATACTCTGTGGAAGCAGAGTCAAGTGGTTTAGGAAGAATACGGAGATATTGTTGACCAGGGAGGAAATTCATATAGTCAAAGCTCAAATAGAGTTGGAGCTGACAGAAATGTGGGTGAAAATAAGAAGGAGGTGGTTTTTAAATATATTAATGGCAATAGGCACTTCCAGCAGCTCTTCCAGCAGCCTCTGGATCTGTTGCATCACTCTGCATGATGTGCAGTGCTCTGGTGAAAGGTCTCAGATATGAGCCTGTGGGCTGTGAACCCAACCAGAGCTGATTTTTAGAACAGCTGCTCAGTTTACCTTTCCTTTTGGATATGTTCTTCTTAGTCCAGAGATAACTAGAAAATAGTACCACCTTTATCACAGTCCAACTCCTGTCAGGAAGCATATTTGGGTAGGGAATGGGCTTTGGTGGTAGCAGAAACTTTATATAGTTTTGACATAATTGGCAAAGTCTTTTTTTAATAACGTTTAAGCCATTAAACATAACTTTTCAGACTCTGCCACGTCCCCCACAGACTTAGTACAAATACACAGCATGCAAATTTACATGGATCATCTCAGTCATCAGAATGTCTTCTTTTAATACTGATAAAAACTATAATGTGGGAGAGCATAGATTGTAATCCACTTTTTCCATTAAGAGATTGAGGCCCTCAGAGTCTACAGCATAGATCCATAGATGTTCCTTCATAAGTGAAGATTTAAGCATCTAACCAGTCTGGACACAAATGACTGCAAAAGATCCCAGGGGAAACCTGTGACACAGCCAGGGAAAACTTTCTCTGTTCCTGAGCTACAGACTGAGCTGTAAGATCATACCTGTCTTGTTTTTGTATCATTAGAGGGAGAAGATAAAATTGTTCTCAGTGTCTTTTCCTGGAACCATCTCTTTTTCTGATCAAGATGAATAGCCCAATGGTCTCTCGTGTACAGGTAAGACACCCTTGGGCTATAATAATGCTTCAATTTTTTCTTGGGATTTTTTTTGCCTGAGCTTTACTAGGCAAAATGATACCTTCTAATGTGTTAAATGAGCTGTTCACGGTGAAAGATGGAAGGTTTTGCTCACCCAAGAGGAACTAAGAATTGCATGGTACCCTGCGGGATTTGGATCAGACAGTGTCCTGACCATTATTTTAGTTTTAAAACATTCTTCAGTTATATTGCTAAATCTACTTGCTATGTCAGGAGGTGAGAGGTAGGTCAGCAGGCCAGACACAGAATATCTCCGTGTAAAAATGAGGAATTTATTAAAAACCAGTGAAAGGAAGACCACATTTCAGTTTATTAAACACAAAAAGAGTAACTTTACAAGAGGGGAGGAATAGGTTAGCTCCCAAGAGCAGTTTCATAGTCTTACTCAGAAGTATTGTAAGAAAAAATTTTGATTTTGAGTGAAAGTAAACCTTTCTGAAACTTCAGAAAAGTTTTGGGATTTTTTTTGCTTTCTCGATTTTTCATTATTTTGTCTATATATGGCTTTGTCAGTATTCTATACCTCATGAGATGTTGGTGTTTTTTCATATCTTTTAAGACCTTCTGCTCAGGAAATATGGAGGTTAGGCATGCTGCAACTGCTCCCACCCTCTTAAAAATGAGGCTGCTAAGAATAAACAGCAGATTTCAATAGAAAAAAATGTTGTTACCTTCCCCCAGATGATCCACCACAAGAAAATTAAAAATTATTACAAACTATAATCATATTTCTAGCTGAAGTCTAACCTTGTAAAATTGACCATTTGCAGTTACTGACAAAATTCAGGTTTACTATTATGTGGATCAACGAAAAAAATCATCCAGCTTGTTAACTTTATAAAGAACATAATGTCTACTCAATTCTGCCTAGAAAACATGGTGAGTTTTCCACATGTAATCACAACTCAAATAGAAAACAAATCAATGCAGCTGAGATTTTAAATAGAGTGTCACACACATTAGCTAGCAGAAAAAAAATTAGTTCAACACAGCATAAATATTTCATATAGTAATATAGTCTGGATTACAAAGTATTTGAAACACTTCAGATTTCAAATAGTGCACAAACCTATACAGGATATCTTTCATTTCACAGTAAGCTCAAGCATAATATATGTATGCTGACATGTAGCATTGATTTTTTCTTATGTACGACTGTATTAATTTTTAAAGTTGATGCAGAAAAATGTGCACCTTTCAGAAATAGAAGTAAGCAAATGAATAAGATGTGCCACAGAAACCTCCATTATGAAACTTTTTTAATGGATATGGGCATTTAAAGAAAAAAAAATCATCTTTGCAGTTTTTTGAAATAGTTCTTAAAAGGATAGTGTCTCCTCTTATATTTTCATATTTACAGATTTCATAGGCACTGTCTTGCTTTAAAATTTAGCTCTTGTTTAAGAAAAAAGTTAATTTCTACAAGTGATATTGTCTAAATTCAATAGCTGTTTGCAATCAGCATTTGATGACATTTCTTTCAATGAAACAATAAATAAATAAAAATAAATAAAATAAAGAAATAAAGAAACAAATGTAGCTCATTATATGCAAGTTTAAAACCAGTGTCTTCTGTTTATTTTCAAAAGCACCAAAAGCAAAACAATATATATTATGCAAATTATTTAGAAGTAGTCATCACAACATAGGAAATGCTGTGTGGGAATATGCTTGTATGTAAACTTAAAATGCATTGCATTATTCATCTATGTCTCTGGCTCCTCCAGCCTGACACCAGACTTTCATCAAGTTCTACAAACAGTTAAGATTTTACATCTTGGAGTTTTTATTGTCACTGCATATATTGCTGCAGTGATACATAGCTGCAAAATAAATGATAGAAATGTCACCATTTTTGCAGTGGGATTTCTAATTGGCATTCTTTTTACTATCTCTACATCAAACATAGGCACACACAAATTTTCCTCCCAAGTGATATCCACTCACTTTGGACATGTTTATTTATTCTGTTAAAGGGATATTTCCTCCAGGCCCATCTAATTTTGCTTACAAAAGAGCAGGAATGCCTCATATCATTCATGAAGAAAGCCCAGAGATTGACAATTGAATGTTTACTTGATGGGGTGGGTGTTTGTTTGGTTTGGGGGGTTTAGGTTGTTCTATTGGGTTGTTGCTTTCTGAGACTAATAATCCTATTAAAGAACTTCAGGCAGAAACTAATGACAGTTTGAAAGCATCCACCTCATTAAGGTTTCATCAGTTGCTTTTGGAATTAGAAAATGAAATAATGGAAATGCCAGCCCTGATTTCACTGACTCTCTTGTTAAGGGGAAAACAGCCTCATTTACTAACCAATACAAATAAATCTACTGGTAATTAGACTAGTGTCCTATTAAGATACAAAAATAAGGCCAAATATCGACAATGTAAGTGAACAGATTCAGTGCTATATACTATCTGTGTCTTGTCTGATCAGCAGTTGATTAAGTTAATGACTAGTAGAGTAAGCTTTGGACTACTTCAGATGTTTTATGGTGCATTGATTTGCTGGAAAGGTTTAGAGTGAATGCACAAAATGTCCTGTAGACTTTCTCACACAGAACAGAGTAGCAAACCTAACATGAAAATGGAGTAACCCATTAGAATGGAGCAACGTTATAAGGCTGTTTATTTCAGCTGCTGTGAGGATGAATGTATAATGCAGGTGTGACAGCTAAATCTTCTCAGCTAGGCTGTGAAATTGAGAATTGAAATTCAGTTTCAAAGAAGTGATTCACTCTTACTCATAACAAAAAGCTACGTTTTGTGGCAGCATTTGACAGAGAGAGAGATTAGGTGAAGATGGTACAGAAGGAAGTTTCCCTGTACATAAAACAAGCTGCAGAACAGAAAAAAATTGTCACTCTTTAAAGAAGATGGCTTAAAGATGGCAGCCATGGAACATCTTTTCTACAATTATGCTGTGTGCTGATGGGAGTATTTGACTAGCTGAGTAGCTGATCTCCTTCCCCTTGAGATTGTACAGACTGCTGATCCTGTGAATGAAACCAGAATGAGTATATTTTTTACTGTTAGATGTGTCACAAGACAGAGCATGAAGCCGTAAGTTGTCAGAAGCAGAATGTCATGGCCTGCAAGCCATTTTGAAATTGCAAAATCAAAATAGTTTTGCAGAAAATTATTATTATTACTATTATTATTATTATTATTATTATTATTATTATTATTATTATTATTACTATTTACCAACAACAGTTATAATTATCAAGTTTTGAAATGAAAATCAGCTCTTTATCAAAAAATTATACTGATGAATATTTTAAAATTTAAAAAATGGAGAGAAAATAAGTCACATCAGAAAGGAAGGGATTCCTTGTTTTTTGCAGTCATATTTTCTGTTGCATTATTTGGTTTTGTGAATGTTAATCACCTATTTCTATAACTGAAAATTTTCAGATGCAAGTTTGTTGACTGTAATAACAAGGCATCAGCATAATCACTAAGTTCACCAGATAGATGTGGAAATATTGATTGATCACCCTCAGCTCTTACTGATGTCCTGGTGCAAAAGCAGAGAAAACTCACCTGCTAAGTTTGCTTAATGTGTTAGCCATTGTCAGAGTGAAAGATTATTCAATTGAAAAGCATTAAGTGCCTTTACTTTAAAAGCATTTTATGTGTATAAAACATTCTCTTTAAAGAAGCAATCTGGTTTAAAGGTGGATTTCTATTCTGGACCTAGGTGTTGAACATGCCATAGAATCATAGAACAATTTGAGCTGGAAAAGACCCTTAATAAGACTAAGTCTAGCCATTAAACTAAATGCTAAATTCACCACTAAGCCATGTCCCTAAGCACCATGTGTACAGGTTTTTAAAATACCTTCAGGACTGGTGACAGAAGAGAGGGACTTGCCCACAGATGGACTCAGAGGGTACAAAAACACAGGGGCTCTGTTGTGGGGTCCTCCTTGGGTTGTTCCTGGGTTGCTGTGCCCTAAATAAATGGCTTTATGGAACAAGATGTACAGAAAATATTGCTATGAAAAGCCAGTGTCCATACAGGAGACAGAGGAGTCCTGCAACTTTAATCAGCTAAATCAAGAGAGTCCTCTGGGCATACCACTGTGGGTATTGTCTCTCGAGGTTTTGGAAGGTGCAGCCTCCCAGCCTCCCTTTATCCTAAACTCCTGGCTGCACGTTGCCCTCTTCCTTTCCCCATTGACTGCAGTACTGGGAAGATACAGCCTTCACCACCTACTACATACTGTTCCCTTGAACGTGCCATTTTACCCCAGAGTTCAGAAATTCAGGCTTGTGCAGACCTATTTGTCTGTTTCAGGAGTCAAACTGGATTCTGTAAAGAACCTGTGTCTTGAATTTGGTAGAGACATTAAGAATCATTTCAAAGACATTAACACCTATACCCTCACCCATCAAATTGTTTGTATAGACATTAGCATACATCTTTCCTATCTGAGACATCTGAGACTCTGCTGTGGGAAACCTGGTGAGAAAGCCTAGTCTGACTCTGGAGTGGGTGTGTGGTGAGCCAAGGGGGACATGCTGGTCACTGGAGCTGCCTGCTGCAAAGGGGTTTCCATCCCAGTAAAGTTTCTGGTGGTAGGAATCTAGTGAATGGTGAGATGGGAAGTTTCCATATAGCTATCCTAATGCTCAAGAACCCTTTTGGTAAGTAAAAACTTTCCTTTGCCTGTAAAGACATTGCCTCTCAAAGGACATTTTTAAACCTATTTTTCTTACATTCTTCATTTCCTGGAAGCTGGGAGCTAATTGTTGGCTTTGTGCCTGTGGCTGAAATGTCTTAGTCACCACCATCTCAGCTCATCTGTTCTCACCATCACATGTGGGACATGACTGACATCACCTCCTAACCCACACCACCCACTGACAACCTCCTCCAGAGAAGCAGCAGGGCAGGACCCATCTCAGCCTCTACAGACAGCCACATGGATTACATAGGATGAGGTGCCATCAGGACATTGTTTATTTTTATGATTCATTACTCCTTTTCTGTGAGAATGTGATCCATTCCTTACCTTTGGCAAAACACCTAGAAGTGTCCTAGAGCCTTCCTACTTATAATTTTCAGCTAACTGTGCTTTAGATAAAAGTCCACAGATGTAGTGGTGAAAGACTGCCAAAACTGGTATATTGTCCAGAAAGTTCATTGCTGTGTGAACAAGAAATGCTCTTTATCCCAGGAGCTGTGTACAGTTTTCTCAAGTCTTAACAGTTCAGGAAACAACAGATTAGTTTTAGTAGTTTTAGTGCAAGTAATTTTTTTTCCTTGTTTTTTTGTTTTATTTTGTTTTTCCCTCTGAATCCTTCATAACATTTAAACACATTGCCTTAAGGCTTGGTACCCAGTTCAGATACTAAAGTCTCTCTAGAAGGATAATATTCACTGGTCTAGCAAACAGATAGATTCTCATTCTAGTTTGAAGTTATGCTCATCCAGTCTAATCTTCTATGATAGATAAAGCACAGAATATTCCCTTCTGCTGCTCAGAAACTTGTACTTAGACACACCAAAGTCTGTGTAAGCAAAGTTGCAAAGACTCTTTTGTACCTCTGCTTCCTCTTCTTATCTCAAAACCAGCTTGGTCTAGAAACTTACATGTTTATTGCCTTAACTAAGCCCAAAGGTGAAATGTGCACATGGGTATTATGCTATATGGCTAATTTAGAATGTATTTACTAAGGAAAAAGAAATTAACTTCTGGATGCTATGCAAAATCCCTGCAAAGATAATGGCTTTAATGAAGAGTTCTTGGCAGCTTGCAGGATTCACAGTCTCTTCTCACAGTGTCACAGCAGATCATGTTAGCTCATATGCCTCTGCAGAAAATCACGCTGTGAAATGCCAGTGTCCACAAAAGAGACACAGAAGTCCTGCCAATTTATTCAAATAAAGCCAGAGAGTCCTCTGGGGCATACCACTGTGGGGTTTTTCCCTCGAGGTTTCTGAGGACCTCCTTTTGTCCTAAACTCCTGGCCACACGTTGCACTTTTCCTTTGCCAGCTGGTTGAGGTACTAGGGAGGTACAACCATTCTGAACTGCCTATGACATACTCTCCTCTGGAACGTGTCATGTTCAAGTTCAGAAGTTCAGGCTATCTGGGTTCTGCAGTAGACTTTGTGGTGACCCATTTGTCTATTACTCTAAAGTTCTGGAGTCAAATTATCTGGATTCTGTTTCAAACTTGAAACTTGAGGTTTGGAGAGAAATTAAGACCTATTCAAGGACATGAACACCCATACCCTGACTCATCAGAGTGCCTGTAAAGATATTAGCACACAGCATTTTCTATCATGCCCAATTGTTCACTATTTAGCGAGTTCCAATCCTTGTTATTCAGTATTTCTCCACTTTGTGCTCACACAGATATCTTCCAAGACAGCATATTTCAAAGGATTTAATAGGTGGTCTCATGGCCTCACTTCCTAAATTCCCTGACAGCACTTTTAAATTTTTGGAAGCATTTTACCTAAGACTTGAAAAAGTGTAAGCACATTGGTTTAGATGGTTTTTCTCCTGAAGCTTACAAATTCTTTTTGTAAGGTCTTACAGTTACTAGAGTAGCAATAGCAGTAGCTTTTTTCTTTGAGGCATTATTCAGCAAAACTCCTATATGTTTATTATTTTTAATATACTTATCTGTATTCATAACAGGACTTGGAGTTTGTGTGTCTTATGGAAAGACACTTCTTTTTTTTTTTTTTTTTTTTTTTTTTTTTTTTTGTAATGCAGGCTGCAAAAGGGAAAAGTCTGTAAGATGTATTTATTCACATCCACATGGAATCACATCACATTGGAATAAAAGTTGATCTAGCGCTCAGTGTGACATGTTGCTCATCTATCTGACCAAAGATGTTTTGGAAGAAAATACAAGGAAACTGGTAATGGAAAAATTTCTCCATGCAGAAATTTTTTCTCATTTCAGCTACATACCTCAAAGCATGAAAGTCTATTCATTTTAAAGGTAACCATGCATTTTCTCATGGTTCATGTAGAAAGCTAGTTTTGCCAGTTCATCCTCCCTACTGTACTGGTTTTTTACTCTGAATATCAGCATCTTGTGTAAATGTTTATTTCTGAATTGTGCTGAAGGTATTTCATGTTCTGAATTAAACAAGAGGTACCAAGTTAAAAAGAACCAGAAAAACAGGTCTAAATTTCTTCACACCTGAGGTTTCAATTGTAATCTGAGTATTACTGCTTTTATCGTTTTCTAAGAAACAATAAAAATTAAATACTTATCCTAATACTTAAATACTAATCCAAACTCAGGGACATTGTGAGGAGCAAATATTTAAATCTCGGTCTCAGTTATGTAACTTTGGTTCTGACTCACATCATGAAATCCAAGTGCAATGAAGATATATTCCACATAAGAATATGCACTTATTGCAAATAAATTGAGCACCATTATTCTAAATTCTGTTGCCTTAGTGAAAAGAAGTAGGCAACATATGTCTTGTTTATAGGTAGGGTGGGCCACTAAAATGACAGGGCTCCTTAAATAAACTTTTATTTAGAAACCTAAACTTAGATGTGTTCAATTCAGGGCATTTGTTTCTCCTCTTGAAATTTAATATATTGTGATCCAAAGAAATGGGATTAATTATAAATTCAAGCTCCTATATTAACAGATTATAAATAAATTGATCTGGGCATATAAGTCTTGCAGAATCTCCCAAAGAATTGAGTTTGAGACAAATCTAGGTTTCCTGTAAAAAGATTTCATAGGTTTGTTAGTTTATGTTGCTCTTTAAAGACACTCTTTGATTAGACAGTTAATGGGCTGCTTCCTTTTATTTAAAAACTGGTAGTCATCCTATTTCTTTCTTTATCTAGGTCCTTTTCTCACCTTCTATAGACTGCCTCATGATTTACAGCAACGTGCTGTATTTAGCCCTCATAATTTAACAATGCTGTTGTCTACTTTCATATAACTAACAGTTTTTTTTCTTCTTCCCAATTAAAAAACTCATATAGAATAATTTACTGAACCATAATCTGTGACAGTTCTTATAAAAATGTTCTAAGTTACTCACATTTGCAACAGGCATATAGTTTTCAGAAGAGCATGAAACTTTGCTGTTCCAACTCTTCATAAATGTATTTTAAGCCATTTTTTCCTACACATTTAGCAAAAAATCAGTAATGCTTACCTATGATCATAATGAATATAATAAAATATTCAGGAAGATAATTATTTTTCTTTTAAAAGATTAATCTATTTAAACAGAAAATTATGCTTTAAAAAAATTGTTAATTTATTTAGTTTCCCCTAATATGACCCTAGAAAACCTACTATGTTGCTCTATCACAACTTATCTTACCTGGATCTGCATTTTGGAAAGATCTGTTGGTAGTAAACAACTTCATCAATATGTATGTCCTTGCAGAGACAATAACTGATACTAAAAGGTGCATAAATGTACAAATCAGAACCTCATGTCTCACTGAGTCTGCAGGTTTGACTTTTCACAGACAGTTGTCAAATAGAAGGAACCTGGTTGTGGTCTGGATATTATATGAAACTTGCCATGTAGTCAGTGATGGAAAATCACCAAAATATTATTATATTTGATCATCATAATCAAGAAATTTTCATTATTTCATATTTTCATAATAATTCTATCCTATCAATTTTTTTATCCTTTTTCTTAGTGAAAAAGACTGTTTGAAAACATTAGTCATTTTACTGATCAAGCATCACACAATTCAGTAAAAAGGTGTCGTTTGGAAAGCTATTTCAAACTCTCTCAAGAAAATTAAGAAATTATTTCAAAGTGCAGAAATATTGACTAGGTATTTCTTTAAAGCAAGTTGATATGCAGTAGTTGCTCAATAAATAGAATCAGTTGAACCCAGAAAAAGTTACCTTTCCTGGCCTTACACAGGTAACATACTTTCCATTGTGGATTATAATTCCCATGGGTTTTTTGTTAAAATACTCTATAATATCTGTTATTTTTGTTATGATGATGATGATGATGATGATTATTATTATTATTATTATTATTATTATTATTATTATTATTGTTGTTGTTGTTGTTGTTATCTTTATCTTGGCAAGTCAGAGTCCTTTTATTTGCATTTGTTTTGATTAAAAATAATAATACTTTTTATTTTGCCTCATCCTCTTTCTTAATTAAGACTTTATGTTCTGGAATCAGAT
This sequence comes from Erithacus rubecula, assembly GCF_903797595.1. Lineage (NCBI taxonomy): Eukaryota > Metazoa > Chordata > Aves > Passeriformes > Muscicapidae > Erithacus > Erithacus rubecula. Next base: position 64,470,599 of record NC_136658.1, read on the forward strand.
TATTCCATTGTATTTTAAATGCTACATTTCTTATGAAGAAATAGTAATTTGGCAAGAGAATTGTGTGAGGCTATAAGAGAAGACTGATAGTGGCTAAATTTCAACTCTGAAAAAAATTAGTTCTCAGTTATTCTGAAGCACAAATGCTAGCACAAATATCTGTATTTAGTACAAACAACTGAATTTCTTACTCGTGTGTACAAATCATCCAGTTGTCCATCAATCCAAACCTTAGAGTGTTTCTGAGGAGGAAGTTAGGCACATCTCTGCCTTGAGCTGTCTAGAGCCTGTGGCTTGGCATGATGTGGTGAGACTGGGCTTCCCTTTGAGATGCTGGGCTCCTGCCAGTCCCCTTCACAGCTTGCACCACACAGCCCCAAACAGCAGGATGTGCTGGCTCCCTCTCTGTCATTTCTTATGTCTTACTGCAAATTACTTAAAGGAAAAATCACTATTCAGTCATTATACAGACACACTAAATGCACATGTGCACTTGTTCACACTTTCCCATTTAGTTATTTTTCTGTTTCTAAATCTGAGAAAATGGGGATTTATGACTGAAACAGAAAATTAAAAATCACCTTCCTTATCCTAGGATGTCTGAAATTCAATGTCTGTTTATTTCAGATAAAGGGAAGGGATTTTCTTAGATGAAGGCAAAGAGTTTTGATGTTGCTCCAATCCCATGGGATGAGATAGTTATCTCTTTCACCTTTTTTGTTCAGACATATCAGTAGTTACACCTAAAAGACTACGGAATGAAAAAGATCCCACTCTGA